>NC_135884.1:119526867-119839367 GCF_964194155.1 Cetorhinus maximus
CTGGTTCAATGAAGAGTGCAGGAAGGCATGCCAGGAGCAGCACCAGGCATATCAAAATGAAGTGTCAACCTGGTGAAGCTACCACACAGGACTACATACATGCCAAACAGCATAAGCAGCAAGTGATAGATAGAGCTAAACAATTCCACAACCAATGGATCAGCTCTAAGTGCTGTAGTCCTGCCACATCCAGTCATGAATGGTGGTGGACAATTAAACAACTCACTGGAGGAGGAGGCTCCACAAATATCCCCATCCTCAATGATGGGGGAGCCCAGCACATCAGTGCAAAAGATAAGGCTGAAGAGTTTGCAACAATCACAGATTCCAGTCTTCAGATTTGCTCCACATGATATCAAGAAATGGTTAAGGGCACTGGATACTCAATGGCTATGGGCCCTGACAATATTCTGGTAACAGTATTGAAGACTTGTGCTCCAGAACTTGCTGCACCCCTAGCCAAGCTATTCCAGTACAGCTACAACACTGACACCTACCCGGCAATGTGGAAAATTGCCCAGGTGTGTCCTGTACACAAGAAGCAGGACAAGTCCAACCCAGCCAATTACCATCCCATGAGTCCACTCTTGATCATCAGTAAAGTGATTGAAGGGGTCATCAACAGTGCTATCAAGTGGCACTTGCTTAGCAATAACCTGCTCGCTGACACTCAGTTTGTGTTCCGCCAGGGTCACTCAGCACCTGACCTCATTACAGCCTTGCTTCAAACATGGACAAAAGACCTGAACTCCAGATGTGAGGTACGAGTGACTGCCCTTGACATCAAGGCCGCATTTGATTAAGTGTGGCATCAAGGAGCCCAGCAAAACTGGAGTTAATGGGAATCAGGGGGATAACTCTCCACTGGTTGTAGTCTGACCTAGCACAAAGGAAGATGGTTGAGGTTGTTGGAGGTCAATTATCTCAGTTTCTGGACATCACTGCAGGAGTTCCTCAGAGTAGGGTCCTAGGCCCAACCATCTTCAGCTGGTTCATCAATTACCTTCTTTCCATCACAAGGTCAATACTGGGGATGTTTGCTGATGATTGCACAATATTCAGCACCATTCATGACTCCTCAGATAGGAAGCATTCCATGTCCAAATGCAAGGCCTGGACAATGTCCAGGCTTGGGCTGCCAAGTGACAAGTAACGTTCATGCCACCCAAGTGACAGGCAATGAACCATCTCCAACAAGAGAGAATCTAAACATTGCCCCTTGACGTTCAATGGCATCACCATCGCTGAATCCCCCACTATCAACATCCTGAGGGTTACCATTGACTAGAAACTGAACTGGACTAGCCATATAAATATGATGGCTATAAGAGCAGGCCAGAGGCTAGGAATCTTGTGGTGAGTAACTCACCTCCAACTTCCTAAAGCCTGTCCACCATCTACAAGGCACAAGTCAGGAGTGTGATGGAATACTTTCCACGTGCCTGGATTAGTGCAGCTCCAACAACACTCAAGAAGCTTGACATTATCCAGGACAAAGCAATTCATTTGATTGGCACCACATTCACAAACATTCACTCCCCCCACCAGTGACGCACAGTGGCAGCAGTGTGTACCATATATAAGACGCACTTCAGGAACTTGCCAAGCCTCCTTAGGCAGCACTTTCAAAATCCATGACCACTGCCATCTAGAAGGACAAGGGTGGCAGAAACTGAATTGGACTAGCCATATAAATACTGTGGCTACAAGAGCAGGTCAGAGGCTAGAAATCCTGTGACAAGTAACTCACTTCCTCACTCCCCAAAGCTTGTCCACCATCTACAATGCACAAGTCAGGAGTGTGATGGAATACACCCCACTTGCCTGGATGAGTGTAGCTCCCACAACACTTAAGAAGCTTGACATCGCTTGATTGGCACCACATCCACAAACATTCGCTCCCTCCCCCATCGACGCAGAGTAGCAGCAGTGTGTACCATCTACAATCTGCACTGCAGGAATTCATCAAGGCTCCTAAGACAGTGCCTTCCAAACCCACGACTACTACCATCTACAAGGACAAGGGCAGCAGATATATGGGAACACCACCATCTGGAAGTTCCCATCCAAGTCGCTCACCATCATGACTTGGAAATATATCACCGTTCCTTCACTGTCACTGGGTCAAATTCCTGAAACTCCCTTCCTAACAGCACTGTCGGTATACCTACACCACATGGACTGCAGAAGAAGTCACCACCGCCTTCTCAAGGGCAACTAGGGATGGGCAATAAATACTGGCCTAGCCAGTGATGCCCACATCCCTTGAATGAAAAAACATTACCCACTTTACCACAACTGTTCTCATGCATTAACAAACATTTGTTATTCCAGTCAGTTGCTGCACATGCATTGCACACAGTTGTTAAATTGTGGCGGTCTCTTCATGGCATGTGTATGCATTGTCATTGGCTGTTGGTCTGGGTAATGTTTCTTCTCCAGAGATTGTCGTTCCCGTGGCACTTGGTGTTGCCATAGTAACTGTTGTTGTTCCATTTCTGTTGTTGGGGACTAGTGGGCTTCTGGGAGCGGTGGTCGTTCTGTACTCTGTACAGCTGGTGAGATCGCATTTTCCTGATCGATCGACTGCAGTGAAGGACCAGCTTCTCTACTTCTTTGTATATGCCTGCAGTTCACCTGGTATATTTGGTCATTCACACCCACTGTGTACGATCGAGGTGACACTGCTCTACATCTGTCCCAAGTTTCCAGTTGGGCTGACTCCTGTGGACAGCATTGGAGGTTTGTACTCTGACTGACTCTCCAATGCTCAAATCTGGCAATGGCTTGGCAGTCTTGTCAAAATGAAATTTGGCTCTCTGCTATTTTACCTTGATTTTTTTCTACTCATGCCTGTTACTACTTCTGGCTTCAGCTGCTTTTTTGCTATTGGAAGAGTAGTTTGGATGCAGAAGACATCAGTCTTTGGACTGGACTGCTTTCCATGCCTTCAGTCGGTGTGTTTCTCCACTCGAGGTTCGCCTTGTGTCCGTCTGTGCTAGATTTGCTTGATTTCTTGATAATTCCTTTGGCAATTTTCACTGCTGGCTCAGCCTTTCCATTCGACTGGGGATAGGGCAGAGGTGATAGATAGTGCTGAATTTCCCACTCCTTTGTGAAGCGACTGAATTTTTCACTCATGAACTGAGGGCCACTGTCACTCATCGCGGTGTCTGGAATGTCGTACCCACTGAAGTATACTTTCAGGCATTCTACTATTTCTCCTGTCATTGTTGAAGTCAGCTGGTTTAACTCCCAATAATCAGACTAGCAGTCTACAGTGACAAGATAATCAGTTCCTGCTATAGTGAAGAGGTCTACTCCCAGCTTCATCCATGGTCTGTCTGGGGTGTCATACGACATCAACGGCTTTCTCGCTTGTTTAGCTTGGTACTCATTACAAGCACCGCAATGGCCTATGTTGTCTTTAATTTCATTGTTCATATTTGGCCAGTGGAGCACTTTTCTTGCCTTCCTCAGGCTCGATTTAATTCCTTGATGGCTTGCTTGGATGTGCTTCAGCATCTCTCCTCTCATCTCCTAGGGATGCTGACTCTATTTCCCCTGTACAAGATGCCATCTTGGCCTGTCAATTCATCTCAGTATGCCCAATAAGCTCTCGTGATCACAGCTGTGTCCTTGATGTTCTCAGGCCATCCTTTCACCACTGCTTCTTGCAGCACTTGGAGCATTGCATCTTGTTGGGTAGTTCTGTTGGAGTTGATTTGAACAAGATGCTTGTCTGTCAGATTCAATATTTCTGTTGGGTTGATGACTTCCAGAACATGTTGAGCTGCTGCTTCACGTTAAATCTGGAAAATTTCACATTCTGTTGTAGCATCCTCAAATTTCTTCATAGGGAGTGCGGTTCTCAAAAGCATGTCTGCAATGTACATCTGTGTCCCTTGCTTGTATGTTGTGCCCAGATGATATCTCTGTGACTGAAATAAAATTCTTTGCAGATGCTTTGGAGCAGATAGTAGCAGTTTGAGAAAAATGCTTTGATGTGGCTTGTGATCAGACTCCTCTGTTGCTTTGTCTCTCCCAAGCAGGTATTGATGAAAAATCTCACAAGCAAAAACAATACCCAGGCACTCTTTCTCGATCTGAGTGTAGTGTTGTTCAGTTTGCCTTAATACCCCGGATACAAATGCGTCTGGTTGTCCTTGCTGCATTAGGGTTGCTCCAAGACCTGTCTCACTGGCGTCACACTGCAAGGTGACTTTATCATTGACGTCATAGTACTTCAGCACTGGTGTTGTCGTCATTAGTTGCTTGATTTTAGTGAATACTGCATATTATTCTGTTCCTCAATACCACTGTACACACTTGGCAGTGAGCTTGCATAATGATTCACACTCCAATGACAAATTAGGCAAAAATTTTGCTAAATAGTTCACAAATCGTTGCACTGCTTTCATAGTCGCTGCATCACTGCTACAGCTCTCACCTTGTCAGGATCTGGGCGAAGACTTTTCCTGTCAATACTTCTACTTGACTTCAGGCATCTTCAGTTGCAATTTTTTCTTGTTCAGTTTCAGGTTCATCTGTTGAGCTCTCTTTAGCAGTTGTATTAAATTCTGATCATTGTTGATTATGGCTTCTTCCATTGCATCTCCACATCCACAGACTAGTAGATCATCCACTATGAGGAGATCACTGACTATCTCATGCTCCCTGTGTTGATACTCTGAAATGCCAAGTGGCATCTGTATCTCCAGAATGACATCCAGAATTTAATTAGGAAGCTGTTACTTTCATCCATCCTTTTTATTCATTCATGGGATGTGGGCATCACTGGCATTTGAGCGTGAACCACATTGCTATGGGTCAGGGGTGTCATATGTTGGCCAGACCAGGTAAGGACAGTAGATTTCCTTCTACTAAATAGCATTAGGGAACCAGATGGGTTTTTCCAACAATCAGCGATGGTTTCATGGTTATCATCAAACTTTTAATTCCAGATTTTTATTGAATTCACATTTCACCATCTGCCATGGTGGGATTTGAACCAGGGTCCTCAGAATCATTACCCTGGGTCTCTGGATTACTAGGCAGTGACAGTGGCAATACCACTATGCCACTACCTCCCCTCCATCCTTCACATCTAGGGTTTGGCTTTGGCCAGTTGTGGCAAAATTCCTTCGATGGTTGGCATGGGGTAGTGAGGTCTCTTCAGTGCTTTATTTAGATCCTTTGGGTCTAAGCATACTCTCAGCTTTCCAGGTTGTTTCACGGCTGCCATGCTGCTAATCCAGTCTGTAGGAGTTGTCACTTTCTTGATTACTCCCTTTTTTCCAGCTCTATCTTGTTTTTTAGGTTTGACTTGAGGGCACTGGGAACTCTTCTTGGCAGATGCTGAATTGGTCTTACACTCTCATCTACTTTGAAATGATATTCTCCAGGTAGACATCCCAACCCTAGAAACATATCTTTGTCCTCCTCTAGAATCTGTTCGGCAGTCAATGGTGTTGCGTGCTGCAACACATTGTAGATCTCTGTTGGCACGTTTAGAGTTACCAATCCAAGTTTTAGGCTTGATCCAGCTGAAATGAGCGGCTGTTGTCTCCCATCTATGATTTGGAACTTCAGATCTCCATTCTTGTCATTGCACTGGGCTACCAGACTAATTTGTCCTCTCAGTATGAGTATCGTGTCATCATATAGCCTCAGTCTTACTTTTGAGGGTTTCATTTTGGATTGCCATGTTGAGCCACTTCGCACAAGTCTGTGAAGAGCATGATGCTGCATGAAGCACCAGTGTCTATCTGATGCTTCTTGTTCACTTGGTGCTCTCCTTCTGCAGTCACCATTCTAATAGTCACAAACCATTTATCACCTATAGACTTGACGGAACCAACCTGTCTTATGACATATAGTGATTCACCTGAATCTCTGGCTGATATCTCTCCAGTAGCCATCTGTACAGGCTTGTTTTGCTTCTTTCTAGCCACACACTTGTGTGCAAAATGATTCAGCTTCTTGCATTAAAACACTGCTTTCCCCACGCTGGACAATCCTTATTTTCCTTTGTATGATGTTGTCTGCTATATTTGCATCCTGCCTTTTATCTGTGATTGTTGTTCTCTTTCAACCTGGAATTTACCTAGAATGATGTAACTCCAGTTCTGTTTTGCCATACATGTGCTCTAGCTGACATTTTACAACCTCCGCGTTTCTGTACAGATCTATCGCTTTCTTGAGAGTATGTTCCTACTCTCTCAGTAGACTCGTTCTCCTTGCAGGGTCTCTTATGCCTAAGACAATTCTAACTTTAATGAGATCATCTTTTAGTTGCCCGGATTCACTGGATTCTGCGAGCTGTGTTACTGCAGTCACATGCTGATCAATGTTCATAAATTATATTCACTTGGGGTTCAAAGCATGCCTTCAAGGCTTTCAAAATCTCTGTTGTCTGTTTTTTTCTGTTCATCAGATAAATTTAGTGTGAAATTCAATTTATAGCAGCCTCTCCCCAACAGTGTTAAAAGTGTTGCTACTTGAATTGGCTCCAGCTTGTTAATTAAATCTAATGCAATCTCATACTTCTGCAAGTGGTAAAACTGCCATTTCTGCCACATATCATCTTTTATTTCAACAGGATCAGTGGAAAATATGCAGCCATTTTGACTCACCCAGTGTTTTACTTGCAGCCTTCAGTTTGTGTTTGCTTTTCCTTGTCAGTGGCTTTTTTCAGCAGATATTTGCAGGTTTGACCAATTTTGTGTTTTTTTTAGCTGTGGCATCTTTCCAGCTTTTCCAGGTTTTCAAAACTCAATCTCAGCTCCATTCCTGACACCATGTTACGAGCTCAAAGACTACTGTATTTTGTAATGTAATGTCTTTATTGAACTAAATGCATCATGGCTGCCTGCAGGGAGTCCCTCATGGTAGAGGTCTCATGACTATGGCAAGCCAGGTAGGACATGTGCCAGTAATTGCACTTCAAAACCCAAATAGACCCTGGGGATTGTGGGGGGACAGAAGTCTCGCCTGCTGAGAGCTGTTGGCCAATCAGAGGCTTTCTGTGCTTAGCAATGCAACTGGGTAGACGGTGGCAGCTGCCAGTACTACAGACACCCGAGGCCTCAGATTGAGGCACCCAAACACAGGTGAGTGATATGGGAGGGGTGTCATGGAGTGGGGTCATGGGGGAGGTGGTTAACAGCAAGGGCAGAAGGGTGGCTTTTAGTGAGTGCCTTTGAACGAGGGATCTGCCTGGGAACTCACAAACATGTCAGGGTTTGCTTGTTGTGCTCCCTGCCTGGCGACCTCCGCCTGCTGCTGGGTTCGTACCAGCAGCCCCTGACTTCATCAGGATTGGAGTGGAAAGGTGGCCCCATCCACCACTCTCTTGTCAAATTAAATGCCCCCTGCTTCCAAACTTGCCATAGGCAAAATTCTACCCTAGGTTTCCCTGTAGGTCAGGAGGAGCATGTCCTGTAGCAATAGGTTGGAGAAGTTTGCTAACAAAACTTTCATCATGTGCTCTTTTCTAATGGGCCAAGTTACTGTTTGTACTGGCTGCTAGGGCAGATGTTCCTCTTCCTTCAACTGTTCTTTCATCCAAATGAAGCTGTCAATAACAACAACCATGATAAGTAGAGAGCATGTACTGAGGTTAAGTAAAACCAAAAAAAAAACTTGAGATAGCAGCAGCCTAGAAGCTTGGAATTGTCCAGGCAATTCAAACAGCTCAATGACATTGGTGTTCCAATTGTACCGGAGAATCTCAATTTGCATGAATTCACAGGCCCTTTGTTTGCCACAGGTGGGCAGCACAGTTGACTAAATAAACCATGTGTTTAAAATGGTGTCTGGTGGGAAAGCAACAGGAACAGAGCAGCTAGGTACTCTGCAGTGACTTTAACTGCCTGCCCCAACTCCACCTGTCTGGCAGCAGCAAAATCATCCCATCTGCAATCATTCTGCCTCACACAATTGGCCAAGCAACATAGGAAGGTCAAGGTTCATGCCATAGCAAATATTAATAGTGAGAAAGAACTAGTAATTATTCAGCTAATAATTCTGTTGCAGAGTGGAGCAAATGGATGTTATTGACGTTAACTACTACTTCAATCAGATTGATACCACTAACGACATCGACAACAGACCAGTTCATGTTAGTTTGCAGCGCAGCCTCCAATATAAAAAGAGAAAGAGTAATTTGCATTCACATACCTAGCACAAAGGAAGATGGTTGTGGTTGTTGGAAGTCAATTATCTCAGTTCCAAGACATCATTGCAGGAGTTCCTCAGGGTAGTGTTCTAGGCCCAACCATCTTCAGCTGCTTCATCAATGACCTTCCTTCCATCATAAGGTCAGAAGTGGGGATGTTCGCTGATGATTGCACAATGTTCAGCACCATTTGCGACCCCTCAGATACTGAAGCAGTCCATGTCCAAATGCAGCAAGAACTGGACAATATCCAGGCTTGGGCTGTCAAGTGGCAAGTAACATTCGCACCACACAAGTGCCAGGCAATGACCATCTCCAATAAGAGAGAATCTAACCATCACCCCTTGACTTTCAATGGCATTACTATTGCTGAGTCCCCCACTATGAACATCATGGGGATTACCATTGACTAGAAAGTGAACTGGACTAGCCACATAAATACTGTGGCTACAAGAACAGGTCAGAGGCTAGAAATCCTCAGCAAGTAACTCACCTCTTGACTCTCCAAAGCCTGTCCACCATCTGATGGAATACTCTCTGCTTGCCTGGATGAGTGCAGCTCCAACAACACTAAAGAAGCTTGACACCATCCAGAACAAAGCACCCCACTAGCTTGGGACTCCTTCCGCAAACATTCGCTCCTTCCACCACCGACGCACAATGGCAACAGTGTAAAACATCTATAAGATGCACTGCAGAAACTCACCAAGACTCCATAAGCAGCACCTTCCAAACCCATGTAGAAGGACAGCGGCAGCAGACACATGGGAACACCACCACCTGGAAGTTCCCCTCTGAGCCACTCACCATCCTGACTTGGAAATATATCGCCGTTCCTTCACTGTCGTTGGGTCAAAATCCTGGAACTCCCTCCCTAACAGCACTGTGAATGTACCTACACCACATGGACTGCAGTGGTTCAAGAAAGCAGCACACCACCACCTTCTGAAGGGTAATTAGGGATGGGCACTAAATGCTGCCCTAGCCAGCGATGCCCACGTCCTATAAATGAATTAAAGTGTTTTATAGTCAATGAGGTCCTTTTGAAGTGTTGTAATGCAGCAGCTGATTTGCACACAGCAAACTCCCACTAACAGCAATGTGATAATGACCAGATGACCTTTTCTTTTGTGTAATGTTGATTGAGGGATAAATATCGACCAGGGATAACTCCCTTGCTCTTCTTCAAAATAGCACCATGGGATCTTTTATATCTATCCAAATGGACAGATGGGCATCGGGCTAACATTTCACCTGAAAGACAGCACCACATTCCTTCAGTACTGCACTGGGGTGTCGCCTTGATATTTGTGCTCAAGTCCTGATATGGGACAGGTTCTTGCAACTCAGATTCAAGAGTGCTACCAACTGACACTCAAATAATGACATCATCTTATTTAGAAGATCTGAACAAGTATCCATGGATGAGATGCACCACATTCTAGCAATGTATAAGACAACCTTGAATCAGCTAAAATGCTGCAAAGGTGACATAAAATAATATAAATATAAAATAACTCACAGAATCTATGGTCATTTCAGATAGAACAGGCTGGTTGTGGGCGAGCTCCGATGTACCCCATACAGACAAATTATCGCACAGCCAACATCAAGAAATAGAGAAACAACTGCCTGGAGGAAAGATCATCTCCAATAACATGTTGGTGCTTGGTTAAGTTGACACAATTGACAAATCCACTATTGACCATTAGAGGAAGTTCAGAGCTATGATCATAAGATAAAACTTAAAATCTCAATAAAACTAAACTAAACTTCTAAGCTCATGTTCATATAGTCTGAAAACCAAATAGATCAGGGCAGTTTGAGTGTCATGCAAGTTGATCTATGTGAGCTAATGAGGAAACTGTCATTTAAGGATGCAGAATGGTATATTTTGCATATTCATGACCAAGTGCTTGACTAAGTCAAACAGCTAGTTATAACTCACCTGATGCTGAAATACTGCAATTGCAAGAAAAATTCATCATGCAAATAAATGTTTTAGAAATAGGCCTTTGCACAGCACTTGCATGGATTAGATTGGACAGTCAAGCAGAGAAATTACAGATACTGAGGTTCAGCATGAACAGATTGAAAAGGAACTATTTGCACACGAGAGATTCCATTAAAATATTTCAAAAAGACCAAGGGCTGCATAGACAGACTACAGGCTTTTAGAAGTTATAGTGAAGAAAGCACTTTATAATATTTCAAAAAGGAAATGGGGTGGGGGTCTGTTACATCACATCCACGACTTACCCATGTTTTACCCATTTGATTTTCTTCCATGGATGGTGGTGAGACTGGCCATTTTATGGGTGAATGCATGTAATTAAGCCAGTCAAAATGTGATTACATCATAGCACCTGGTTTCTCATTATTTACAGTGCAGATTAATCAATGCAGTATAAACCTGGGATCAAGGCATCTTGAAAGCAGTTACAAGTTTAAAGGAATAAGTTTATTTAGATACAGATGCTGATTAAATTTTATTATTACTGGCATTTGTTTTGCAGAGCAAGTTGTTACAATGTTAACTCACATATACTCGAGCAGACCTGCTGCTCGCTTCCACCCTATCCACCATGATGATAGTATGGAGATCACCACCATCCTTAACTTCCATGCAAGGGGTTATTCCAAAGCGGGTACTGGGAAATCTATTAGCCAAATGGTTGTTTACAGATAGATGAAGCAAACCATGGATGCATTGTCCTCTACAGCTAGTAGCTGCATCAGATTCTGCGTGGTCAATTGATACCAACCTGACAAAGCACTGCAATTTTATCGTGGCAGGATTCCTGAAGGTCTAATAAGTCACTGAAGGCACCCATGTGGTCTGTTGTGCTTCCCCCATAAGTACCCAGATGAATATTAATAGGAAATGATCTATGGTGCCAATGTGACCAGCAGCACACGATCATGCAGGCAATTGCTTATCTCCTTGGTATCTGCCAAAATACCTTTCTTTTAAGAAATGTCATAATTCCAATGCACTTTAACAATGAGCTTGTGTCTCCTCACATGCAGAGCCTCTGTCACCTTTTGGATGCAGTGATGGATGGCAAAGTGGATATCTTCACAATGTCACGTGCTCTCATTTGGAAAGATCAGTTTGCGTGCATGTATGGGGCAACCATGACCTTGGTGGCCACTGGCAGCACTTTCCTTGTGCTGTTTTGCGGCTGCAGCTCCTGTTAAAAGGAGGTGACATAGTTCAATGACCACCTCCCTCGTGAATCTCAGGTGCCTCAGACATTGCACCTGGCCGAGGTAGAGATAGAAGTCTTCCCTGAAAACCTCCTCTTTAGAGAGCCCACTTCCTCCTACTCTTTCTGCATAGAGCTTCACCTCCTCTGCCCTTCTTAAAGCACCTCAGCAGCAAGTTGAACTGCTGGCCCTTTAAATAGTGCTCATTGTGGGGGGGGTTGGGGGGAACGGTCCCTTGCACAGCTGTGAGTGATTAGCACACTGGTTCACTGGACCTGCTCGATCCAAGTTTCCAGAATGTGCATCAAATCAGCTGGAACAGCTGTACGGCATTATAATCTGTCCACTGCGTAAGCTTCAGGCACAGGCATGACACATCTGTGCCAGTGCCCTTCCCAGCATGAGGTGCCACGTGGGCTGCACCAGAAGTGATGCACTCACCATTTTCTCACTTCAGGCCTTCAGTAGCAATGGCACCAGTGCATTCCGAGCCCATTCTCACAGCCAAAAGCTTTGCTGTCGCCATAATTTAATTCACAGGCCATATCATATATCTTTATATGTACTTTAGAGGTGGAGGGTGACATACTGGTAATATCATTGAATAGTAATCCTGAAACCCAAGCTGATGCTGTGGGAATGTGGGTTCAAATCCCACCATAGCAGCTGGTAAAATTAAAATTCAATTAATAAGATCTGGAATGTAAACCTAATGGTAACCATGACAACTATCATTGATTGTTTTTAAAAACCCATCTGGCTCATGAAGGTCCTTTAGGGAAGGAAATCTGCCATCCTTATCTGACCTGGCCTACATGTGACTCTAGACCCACAGCAATATGGTTGACTCTTAACTGCTCTGAAGGGCAATTAGGGATGGGCAACAAATTGTGGCCTTGTCAGTGATGCCCACATCCCCTCAAAGAATTGAAAAAACTCCTTATCACTGTGCTTCCCCTTGGCACTATTGTGTAATATCCAAAATTTCTAGTGGTTCCTCTAGGTACCACCTCAGAAGCAGGTAGCTGACTGTTACACGCGTGCTAGCTGGGTTATTTGAGAACAAAGGTGGCCCTTGTTTCATGGCGCCTAAATCTAAGATGGGCTTACTGCAGGCTGCAACTTCTGTACAGTGGCATGAGTTGCCAGTGCTGGGGTTTTGGCTGCACGTGCAGGCACTGGAAGAGGCTAGCAGTTGGACCCATATTATGCCACCCTGAGAGGGAATGATATTACATGTAGCGAGCAATTGCTGCTATGACACTAGTACTGGGCACTATCTCCACAGGGCCCCTGATCTGTCAGAAGCCAGACCTAATGGTGCCATGCAGTGAGCTCCAGTAAAATCTTTCTCCATTGGGAAGACCATAACTGGGGGTGTTAACAGTGGATGCAGCAACCAATTTAGGTTCAATACATCACAAATGCAAAATAGTGTGGAAATGTGAAATAAAAACAGAAGATACTAGAAATGCTCAGCAGGTCAGGTAGCATCTGTGGAGAGAGAAAAACAGAGTTAACGTTTCAGCTCACTTCTAATGAAATGTCATTGACTTAAAATATTAATGCTGATTCTCTCTCCACAGATGCTGCCAGGGCTGCTGAATATTTCCAACATTTTCTGTTTTCATATTTGTGTGAATATATGTAAGGTTGTGAATGAAAGAACACTTGCATGTGAAGGCATGTGCTATAAGGTCAGCACACAGCTTCCTGGGCATTGGTGGTAAACAATTGAAGCAATGTGAGGGAGAGGTTACGCTAAGGGTCTGCCAAGAATCTTTGAGAGGTGTGATCAGCATCTCTTAGTTTGTCCTGAAATGGTTATTAAACTTTTTTGTCACTGAATTGCCTTATATTTGGCCATCAAGGTTACACTCTATATTCTAGTCAACATTGCCAGTGTTGCTGTGCAGTTCTCCTTATAGACTTACATTACTCTGTGCCAAACAGTGCCTCCCCACCTGGCTTCTGAACTGTCCCATCTCCAAATTCCCTTTCCTCTCTAAAGCCCTTGAACATGTTGTCACCTCCCAAATCTGCACCCATCATTCCCAGAACTCCATATTTGAATCGCTCCAACAGGTTTTGTCCCTGCCACTATATTGAAGTGACCCTTATGAAAGGCAGAAAAGTCAGTAGGGGAGATGGGCTCTGGGGACGTGGGCTCAAATCCCACCAGGGCAGCTGCTGGAATATAAATCCAATTTCAGTATGGTGACCATGACAGCTATCATATTTTTGTTGTTTAAAAAACCTATTTAGTTCATTAATGCCCTTCACCGAAGAAAATTTGCCATCCTTACTTGGTCTGGCCTACATGTGTCTCCAGATACATAACAATGTTGACTCTTAACTGCCCTCTGAAATGGTCTAGCTAGTGACTCAGTTCAAGGACAATTAAGGATGTGTAACAAATGCTGACCTTGCCAATGATGCCGACACCCCATGAAAGAATAAAGAACATCTCATGTGAGTGTGTGACCATGGTAAACTAACCCTCCTTATTCTTCTCGACCCATCTGCAGCCTTTGACGTGGTAGACAACATCATTCTCCTCCAGCGCCTCTCTGTCATCTTGTGGAACTGTACTCACATCCTTCCATTTTTACCTGTCCAGTCATAGCCAGAGAATCACATACAATGGCTTCTTTTCTCGGTCCCTCGCCATTACCTCTAAAGTCCTCCAAGGATCTATCTGTGGTTCCTTTTCTATTTATCACCAATGTGCTGCTCCTTGGCATCACCATTGAGAAACACAGTCTCCACATGTACACCAGTGACACCAAGGTCTACCTCATCATCACCTCGCTCAAACCTTCCACATTTGCTAAATTATCAAAGTGCTTGTCTGACATTCAGTACTGGAAGAGCAGAAATTTTCTTCAACTAAATATTGGAAAGACCATGACATTGTCTCTGGCCCCTGATACAAATTCTTTTCCCTGGCCACTGATTTCCAATCTTTTCCTGACAACTGAGGCTGAACCAGACCATCTACAAACTTGATATTATATTTGACTCAGAGATGACCTTCTGGCCACATATCCATGCAATCCCCGAGGTCCTCTACTTTCACCTCCATAACATTGTCCAACTCCACCCCTGCCTCAGCTCATCTGCTACTGTAACCCTCATCCATGCTTTTGTTACCTCTAGCCTTGACTATTCCAATGCTTTCCTGTCCGAGCTTTTCTATCCCCCATACACTTGAGCTCATCCAAAACTCTGCTGTTTGTATTCTACCTCACACAATGTCATGTTCACCTATCAGCTCTGTGCTCGCTGACATACATTGACTTCTGGTTTAGCAACACTTCAATGTTAAAATTCTGATCCTTGTTTTCAAATTCCTCCATGGCCTCATCACTTCCTATTCCTGTTACCTCCAGCTCTACAACTTCCTCCAATTCTGGCTTTTGTGTACCTCCTATTTGCTCCACCATTGGCAGCTTTGCTTACAGCTACCTAGGCCCTAGACTCTGAAATTATGCCCCTAAAACACTCTGGCTCTCACATCTCTCTTCTCTTTTAAGACACTCCAAGCAACTTGGGATGCTTTACTAGATCCAATGTGCTTTATAAATGCAAATTGTTGCTCTTGTTGTTCATCAATGAACTTGAATCGACAATAGACATTCATCGGATCATAGTACATTTCCGAAGGAGGCCAGGTGGACTACGTATTCTGTGCCAGCTCTTTTGTAGAGCAATCCAGTTAATCCCACTCCACTGCTGTTTCCCAAAATTCCTGAAATCCTTTTTTCTCTTTTGAGTATATATACAATTCCCAATTGAAGGCTACTATTGAATCTGTATCCACCACCATTCCAAATGCTAACCCCTCATTGCATAAAAATGCTTTTCCACATGTCACCTCTCCCAGTCATCCTAAATCTGCACCCTCTGGTTTTGACCCATCAGCATTGAAAACAATTTCTTTTTACTTACTCTATCTAAATGTTTCATGATTTTAAACACTTCTTAACCTTTTCTGCTCTATGGAGAACAACCCCACTTTCTCCAGGCTGTCGACGTAACTGTCATTTCTCATCCTTGAAACCATTCTAATAAATCTCTTCTGTACTTACTCCAAAGTTTTCAAGTCATTCCTAAAGCGTGATGCTCAGAATTGGACACAATTCTCCTTGGCTAAATAAATGGCACTTCTGATTCCAAAACCATTTTTCTCTCTGTTTCCTTTTTAAGCTTTAAGTTGCCAGTTCTTCAAAGCTGTCCCCAAAAGACAAACGTCCAATGACTAACATTCATATATGTGGGGCCTTGGCATCATTATTTAAATCAGACTGATTCTGGAAACTGTGGTGGGGTTAACCTGCCTCAGGTCAAGTGTGTAGAATTGCACCCTGCCATATTTCTACACTGGATTTCATCCGAGCAGAAAATCAAGGCTAACGTATCCTTCAGTTCATGTTAGCATTCCAGCATTTATTCAGGCTATACTTCTTCATGTCCATCTGTTCTTTGAAAGTTATTGTCGATCAGAAGACACCCTGATGGAAAGGAAAGAAGTAAGGGCTGTAAGTCTGTTCCATTTATTGTCATATGAGCATTAAATAATAAAGAGTCACCAGACAACAAAAGAATTGAATGAAAACACGGTGCAATATTTATTGATAGAATAAAAATGAAATCAAAGTGCAAGATTGTAGCTTCTGCAATTCAATTCCCTTCAAAACAACAATTATCCAATCATAATTTTTTAAAATAACACCAAATATTAATTCATTCTTTTGTGGTCATCCCTTCACTTCAATACTTTAAAAAAACGTATTGTCAAAATATTTAAGGGTATGTGCCCAAATTTAACAAGGTGACATTGCATTTCAAGTGTTATGCAGATACATTTTAACATGAGTTATATTTATTCATTTTAAAAATACAGATTACTCTTACGTAAAGAAGTTGACCTTCCAGTATTGGTTTTCAGCAACCCCTCATCACAGCTACATAATTGGCAGGAATTGGTTGGAGCCGAGCACTTAGTTAGATAGACTTTTTCCTGCATCCTTCAACTGAAAAATGTTTTGCCCTGTAATTTGCTGGAAGTGTGAAATGATAGTGGCACAGCAAGAGAAACAGGGCATCTGGAACATTGCTAAACAACAGGACCAGGAGTGTATCTCCTTAACCAATTAAATTTATTGATTGAGAATTAAAAAATGGAAGAACTGAGAAGGAGGATAAATTAGAATGAATGAATTCAATCTCAAATCAGCAATAGAATGTGAAATAAAGAGAGGGAAAGAAAAAAAGATTACATTAGGAGAGAGAAAACAAGACAGGAAAAATTAAAATTTGACTTTTTAAAAACCTCCAGTAATTATTTTTTACTTGAAGGAATGAGACTCCACACTTGTATTTGATCACTTTCTGGGCTAAAGAGGTTAATTGGAAGTCATTAATAATTATTGTTTTGTTAAACAAGTACTTATGTGGCAAATTTAATGGACAATTAATATGCAACTTCTTGAAACTAATTGGGAGATTAAGCATGAAATGCCATTTTAAGGGAGCTAATGTGAGAGCTGGCATATTAGACAGCAACTTTTGGTGATTCACAATTTGTGAGGTATCTCTTCTGCACCTGAAAATGCTGATTGATTTGCACATTAAATGGCACGCGACATTTATACTCCTTTTTTCAGCAAACTCCCCAGCCCAATGTTTCCATAACTATACATTTTGTCAATATCCAATGTTTGCAAGCATACCTTGAATGGCAGTTGTCACAGCTCACTGGGGATAGTGCACAGTAATATCAAGCCCCACTGTTACCTGAGCCACAACAAATGTGAAAAAAATTTGATCAAACCACTGGATTGCCCCAATTCTACCCAACTGTTTAATTTACATTAACAGAATATGAGCATCAGGTTTGTAAACTTAATTAGTAAATAACTGTTTATTGAACAAACTGTTGTTAACTAGTGGCAAAAGAAATAAATATGAACTACTAATTTCTAACTCCATAACCTAAACCCTACCCCTTCTTAAATCTTTATGCACATGCACACAAGACGCATAAGACACAAACAAACATGGATTTTAACAGGGATAAAAGAGTTCAATAGTACCAATTCCAGAGTACAGGTCTCAATGGGTTGATTTTGATCGATGTCTTCCAAATTCCTTTCAGTTCTTGTTGATGACATGAGTTGGTCTTCCAGCACTTTCAGTATTTAGCTCAGTAGTTGAGAACTTGTCTTTCAATGTCTCTAACAGTGATTTTCCCCTTTTGCCTCTTGACAGGGGTTTTCAGGGACAAAGCAGGTTATAGAGATATGAGGATGAAAAAAGCCAGCTAGCTATTATTGTGGAATTACTAGAATCTTCCACACACAGGAGAAAGAGGTTTTAGGTCTTGTTCCTTTCAATCTAGGAGCTATTCATCTGCACTGCTCTCACACAAAAACCTAGTCACGTGGTCAGGAGCCAATTAAAATGCAGTTGTCAGGCAGCTCCCTTGCTCCAGGACTCCTTTCTGGCACCATCCTGCCTTTCATGATACACTCTGTTCCAGTACTGCAACATTGTATATATCTCTTATCTTGTTCCAGTGGACATGTCTTTCAAACTGCAGCCATTGTAATTTTAATTCATAGTCCAACAAAAAATAAAAAGATAAAAAGCAAAACACTGTGGATGCTGGAAATATGAAACAAAATCAGAAAATGCTGGAAAAAACTCAGCAGGTCTGACAGCATCTGTGGAGAGACAAAAACAAAGTTAACATTTCGAGTCCATATGAAAATAAAAATATATGTTCTTTACAACAATCCAACAAAAATAAAAAGGTATGTCCCTTATACAATTGTTAAAATCTATGTAAAACCACATTTCACGGTTTCACAAAACTACACCTTAATGGTTTCATGTGTACTTTGTGATTAGAAGTTTATGTAAGATATATTGGCTATGCTTTACTACTGGATTATTTTATTAAATAGCTATTCTGGTACTTTTACATTTACCCAAATTGTCCTATGTTAGAAGTCACCTATGGAACAGTTAGCCCCAACATAATACAGGTGAAACTGATCTTAATGCTGAGCCAAGAGTGAAAAATTATCTTAACATGGCTGGTTCAGTTCGGCCATGCTTGGATTTGAATTTCAAATAAAGTGCCAATTTTCACAGTTCAACAAGATCAGAAGTAACAAAAAACTTGGAATTCAGCCACTATTTGCGTGTATGCTTGACTCTGACAGCAATTTTAATCATTTGGATCTGAGTTCAGGCTCAGCGGGCTAAGAGCAGTTTGGGTCAAGCCAAAGCGAACTGCAGCTCTGAACCCAGGCTTCTTCACTTATACTTGTTAAAAATTTTCACAGTTTGGCGTGCCTTATGTACTTCAACAATGGAGAATATAAAAACCAGCAGAAGTAAAACCTATGATTCAATTTTTAGTGAAATGAGTCTTTTTTGTCATCATAATTATTTATTTTACTTTGTAGACTGTGCCACTCTATTTTTAAATTTTAATACCAACTCTATAACTCAAGAAAAAGACACTTTTATTTTAGTAGGTACATCCCTACAGCTGTTTTTCTTTTTCTATAGTCAAAAAGCTGATTAAAAATCCGAATAAATTAATCATAAATTGAACAATTTTTCCATTTTAAATGTTCCCTGCACCATTGCCTTCTCTAATGGGGATATTTTAACTATCTCTGGCTACAGACTACTGGTTGCAGGCCAATAGCCTGTATAAAATCACATTTAACTAGAGAATTCTACAATTTCTGACTCAACCAACTAAAAGGAATAACTGGGGGATTCATGACCTTGCAGTGTCTTGTTGACTTTCTAAGCATTCACTGGCTACAATACCTAATCACTAATTGCATGTAAATGTCAATGTTTATGTATCTGTTTCAGATGTTCCCTGCTTACAGTCTGTCTTTGTTGTGATGCTAACAGAACAGCAGAACAGCCCACATTCAGGTGTTGCCTATGCCTTTCAAAAAAACCTAATACAGGAGCATTGGAAGTGAATGGCACATGCTCTGATTGCAACAGGGAGGGACAGCAATGTTTAGATACCAGCCCTATCCACAGTCAACAATTAATTAGTTAGAAGTTATCACCCTAAGTAATAACAAGATGTTGAAGTAAAACTTTCATTAAATGTGAGCTCCAAGCATTTGTTTTCCCCTCAATAATTTTAACACTCTCAAGGTGGAACTGACCACAATACTGAGCCAAGAGTGAAAAATCATCTTTATGTGGCTGGGAAATTTAGGTCATGCTTAGATTTGGGTAAAAAGTCTGGTAGATGAGGGATTGATCTCTTTCTCTCCATTGTAGTGTTTCCTATCTATTTTATCAGTGCTACTGTTGTAAGTTTACCTTGATATGTATCTTTGCTCCACACTGGGTGGAATCATCCCAGATTTGTGCTAAGTGTAGTCGCGGGTGGGAAAAAGTGTGTTTTACATGCCAGCCGCAACTTTCTACGCTGTATAATCCCAATTCCACCTCACTAATCATGCATTCCTGGGAAACACGCTGTTTCAATGGCGGGTGGGCTCTTGTTAGCCCACCACGCCATCACCTCGCCACTTCCTCAAGCTGGGTGCCATATGTAAAGTTCAGCCGCGCACACAACTGCTTCCAGACCAGGGCTGCTGCATAGAAGACATGGCCCCGAAAGGCAAGAAGACTGCAGCTCCCACGGTTTAGTGTTGCGTCCCTCAAGTGCATTTTGGATGCCATGGAGGCCCGCCATATTGTCCTCTACCCTGCTCTGGGCAAAGACTGAGCACCCCGGCACTCGGAGGACTGCTGGGGAATAGGCATCTGTGAGGTCCGAGTCAGGTGATGAGCCTCTGGATTTGGCCTTCCAACTCATCCTGGAGAGTCAGCTGAAGGCAGGGGAACATCATGCAGAGCTGTTGGAAGCCCTCAACAGAGTGGCATGCAAGTCAGAGAAGCGAGTCTGCCTGCTCTCTAATGAAGTGGTGCCCACATGTGCACATATTGAGATCTGCATGGGAAGGAATGTGGACACCATGGAGACCCTGGTCCAGTAGAACGCGGAGATGCATGCAGACCTGCACTCCATCGTTGTAGCCATGGGTGAGTTCCTGCAGTGGCAATGCGCTAGGGAAACGGGGCACCTTGATGTTCCTCCAGGTGCCCCTTCCCCTTAAGGAGCCAGACTGGGGCCCTTGGGCACCTGAAGGGAGGAGGAGTGGCAAATGGACACCCCTGGTTCATCACTCAGGAATCTCAGGCTGCCCTCTCCCTCCAAATCCCCTTTGCCCGTTACCCCCTCAACCTCGCCCTTTTATACATATGTAAAAAGCAAGAGGGTAGCCAGGGAAAGGGTAGGCCCACTCAGGGACAGAGGTGGGAATCTGTGTGTGGAGCCAGAAGAAATAGGAGAGATACTAAATGAATACTTCTCATCAGTATTCACCAAAGAGAAGGACTTAGCGGTCAATTTGTCTAGGGAAGAGTGTGTAGATAGCCTGGATCATGTTGAGATCAAAAAAGAGGTGTTAGGCGCCTTGAAGAATATTAAGGTGGATAATTCCCCAGGGCCAGATGGGATCTATGCCAGAGTACTGAGGGAGGCAAGGGAGGAGATTGCTGGGGCCTTGACAGAAATCTTTGTATCCTCACTGGCTACGGGTGAGGTCCCAGAGGACTGGAGAATGGCCAGTGTTGTTCCATTGTTTAAGAAGGGTAGCAGGATTAATCTAGGAAATTACAGGCCGGTGAGCCTTACGTCAGTGGTAGGGAAATTATTGGAGAAGATTCTTCGTGACAGGATTTACTACCATTTGGAAGCAAATGGGCATATTAGTGAGAGGCAGCATGGTTTTGTGAAGGGGAGGTCGTGTCTCACTAACTTGATCGAGTTTTTCAAGGAAGTGACAAAGATGATCGACGATGGAAGTGCAGTGGATGTTATCTACATGGATTTCAGTAAGGCCTTTGACAAGGTCCCTCATGGCAGACTGGTACAGAAGGTAAAGTCGCACAGGATCAGAGGTGAGCTGGCAAGATGGATACAGAATTGGCTTGGTCATAGAAGACAGAGGGTAGCAGTGGAAGGGTGCTTTTCTGAATGGAGAGCTGTGATTAGTGGAGTTCCGCAGGGATCAGTGCTGGGACCTTTGCTGTTTGTAGTATACGTAAATGATTTGGAGGAAAATGTAACTGGGCTAATTAGTAAGTTTGCAGATGACACTAAGGTTGGAGGAGTTGCAGATAGTGAAGAGGATTATCAAAGGATACAACGGGATATAGATCATTTGGAGACTTGGGCGGAGAAAAGGCAGATGGAGTTTAATCTGGACAAATGCGAGGTATTGCATTTTGGAAGGTCTAATACAGGCAAGAATTATACAGTAAATGGCAGAACCCTTAAGTGCATTGACAGGTAGAGGGATCTGGGTGTACAGGTCCACAGGTCACTGGAAGTGGCAACGCAGGTGGATAAGGTAGTCAGGAAGGCATATGGCATGCTTACCTTCATTGGCAGGGGTATTGAGTATAAAAGCTGGGAAGTCATGCTGCAGCTGTATAGAACCTTGGTTAGGCCACACTTGGAATATTGTGTGCAATTCTGGTCGCTATATGACCAGAAGGATATGGAGGCATTGGAGAGGATGCAGAGGAGGTTTACCAGGATGCTGCCTGGTCTAGAGGTTATAAGCTATGAGGAGAGGTTGGAGAAACTCGGATTGTTCTCACTAGAGTGACGGAGATTGAGGGGCGACTTGATAGAAGTTTACAAAATTATGAGTGGCATGGACAGAGTAGATAGTCAGAAGCTTTTTCCCAGGGTGGAAGAGTCAATTACTAGGGGACATAGATTTAAGGTGGGAGGAGAAAACTATAGAGGAGATATGCGGGGCAAGTTTTTTATGCAGAGGGTAGTGAGTGTTTGGAATTCGCTGCCAGAGGAGGTGGTGGAAGCAGGTACGATAGTGGTGTTTAAGAGGCAGCTTGACAAATACATTAATAGGTTGGGAATAGAGGGATACGGACCCTGGAAGTGCAAAATGTTTTAGCTCATGGGCAATATGATCGGCACAGGCTTGGAGGGCCGAAGGGCCTGTTCCTGTGCTGTACTTTTCTTTGTTCTTTGTTCTTTGTCACTGCAGAGAGAGCAGCCGGCCCACAGGAGGACCGCCAAAGCAAGCCAGGACCCTCAAGGCCTCGGCTCTCCAGAGGACCCACAATGATGTCATCAGAGCAACAGGGCCAACCATTGCTCAAGCTGACTCCACTCCTGCTGTGGATGTCAGGGCAGCACCTAGGAGCCTAAGGTGTAGAAAAGTTAAAAAATTCTGATCACAGTTGGATGCACAGTGAACACATTTTGTCACTTCACAACCTGGAAATATATTCACCATCACTGAATGCTGTGTAATGGTGTGTTTCAGCTTTATTTACAGGCTGCACGAATCAGCCCACAGCATCCCCCCACCTGCCAGCTAGCAGTTCAGCTGTACGTAGCCAGCCCATGAGTGTTCCTGGAGGGAGAAGTGTGTGTGTGTGTGTCTGTGTGTCTGTGTGTGTGCGTGTCTGTGTGTGTGTGTGTGTGTGTGCGTGTCTGTGTGTGTGCGTGTCTGTGTGTGTGTGTGTGTGTGTGTGTGTGTCTGTGTGTGTGTACTCTCCCATGCCTGCAGAGCTTTCCCCCATCTCAATGCCCTGAGCAGGTTCATTTTCAGTTCGCTTTCAGCTGCCCACCTGAGCTGCCCTGTATCTGCACCCATCCACTGATCACACTCCCATGCAGCACCTGTTCTTACTCACTATAACTTTCAGTTTGATTTAAGAAGCATGACAGTGGTACAGTTTTTCTTAAGGTCCTCCATCCTTGCCCCTCCCCCAGTCTCACACATCCTTTCTCCCATCACCACCAACCCCCCAGCATCACTTTCCACCTCCCCACCGTCACCGACCAGCCACAACCCTTTTCTTTTGGGGATGTCTAGGTGAACATGCACGTTCCCTACCTTCCTGAAAATCCCAACACATTAACCTCCCCGACCTCCTCCCTCCCACTCCCAAACGTTGTGTCTGCTTCCCAGTCTCCACCAACCACCCTCACCGTCCCTTCTACCAATACTGTCGCATCCTCACCCTCCCACCCTACTGCCTCACTCTGCCCTCGGTCATTCTCACCATTCCCTCCTACCACACCTACCCTCAGTTTGCCCCCCAGGAGCCAGTCATCAACACCACACACCACTCCCTGGCACACTCACCTGGATTCTCCCCCCCCTCCAGACTTCTTCCTCCCTTGGAACTCCTTCCCCTCCCCTCATTGGAACATTGGAACCCCTTTCCCCCTTATGGACTACCAGGAGCGGTTGTAGCTGATAGCGGCATGGCATTTATGAGTGCTGAGTTTCAATGGTTTATCAGCCTCAACGGTGTCACTCATGTAAAAACTTCACCATACCACCCTTTCTCAAATGGGGCTGGCTGAGAGGGCAGTTCAAACATTCAAGGCAGGCATGAAGAAATTAACTGGAGATCCCATAGCGACCAAGCTAACATGCTTTCTTTATCGTTATTGGACCACCCCTCACACAACAACAGGTGTCACACCTGCGGAATTATTGTTGAAATGTTGTCTCAGGACGAGATTGAGTTTAATAATGTCAAATTTTGGGGGGAGAAGGTGGAAAGGAGTCAGGGAAGCCAGAAAACTAGACACGACTGGCATAGTCATAACAAGAGGTTTAGCGTAGGAGAGACGGTATATGTGAAGAATTTTGGAGAAGGTTATCGGGTGAAATAAGTGCAGTGACTGGACCTCTTTCTTACCACATGAAGGAGGAAGACAGAGTCATACGGAGACATGTGGATCATATAAGGCGGAGAGAAACAAAATCACCAAAAAATGATTCCAGCAGTGTTCACGACTGAGTCAATGTTTCCTGTTGAGAGAACTCAAATGATTACAGATGTGTCTGAAGGATCGGCTGTACCTGCAAGAGTCGAGGAAACAGATTTGCAGGTGCCCAGCGAAGAACCTGAAGGAAGAACCAGAAAAGCAAGTTCCTGACAAAGCATCAGAAGCTGTAGAGCTGAGACATTCTACATGCACAAGGAAACCCCCCGGAAAGACTGAATTTGTAAATTACTTATCTGTGCAAATAATTTGATATTTTGAGAAAATTGTAAGTGTAACTGTAAAATGTATTTTTGAGTAAAGCGGGAGGGATGTGGTAATTTGATGTGTAATATACTTTTAACAAGAATGTTACAATGAAAGATCACATGATCTTAGTATCGAATAGAGGAGTAGCATGGGCTACCTCAGTAGTTAGAGTCTGTAGCGTGGAGACAGGGTTTAATTGAAAGCACACAAGTGTAACTGCTGAATACCTTTGTAAATAAACAGAATGTGTTCCACCTAAGAAGTGTCTGCTGACATACTCTGTCTATTATGCCGACTCAGCCATCCCAAAACAAGCTTGCAACCTGGATCCATAAGTCCCAACAAACTGGTGACCAGGATCCAACAGATACTGACACTGTAAATAATTTAGAGGACATCATAGAGGCGGGATCTGCACATGAAGAGACACCAGGCATGTAGCCAGGGCAGGGGAAGCGGGGGCAAAGAAAGTATATCTGCCAGCTCACCAGGGGTCTAGATTGCACACGGGTTTTGTTATGGAGGCTTCAAATGAGGACTTTGATGGGGTTGGCTACAGATAAGGCTAATGGGTATGCAAATTAAATGCTTGGGGCATTGGGAAGCCTGCCAGAAAGCCTGTGGTCACTGGCAAGGGGCATGAAGCATGGAAGAGTTTGGCACCAACTTGGCACACGGCTTTGCACAGAGCTTGGAGCCCATCCTTTCCAGCTGGAAGTGATGCCAACTCCATGAGAAAATTTGTGGACCTGACCATGATGCAACATCTGATAGCCAATGGTTGGAATCATCCCAGATTTGCACTAAGCGCGATATCGTCCCAATCCTGCCTCTTAATCATGCATTCCCGGGAAATATGCTGTTTTGCATCCAATTCACCAGCCATGCTGTCACCCCGCTACTTCCTCACACCAGGCACCATATTTAAAGTGCAGCCGCGCGCACACGTCTCAGTGCTTCCAGCCCAGGACTGCTGCATAGAAGACATGGCCCTGAAAGACAAGAAGACTAAAGAACTAAAGATCCCTGATTCAATTATGCATCCCTTGGACGCTGTCTGGACACCGTTGGAGCCTGCTGCGATGTCCTCTAACCCCGCTCTGGCTACAGGAGGCCCAACAGTGTCACCTCTCTGGCTTGGGAGGCGGTGGCAGAGGTGGTCAATGCCAACACTGCACAGAAGAGGCTCGCATCCAGTGCAGAAAGAGGATAAATGATCTCATCCATGCTGCCATAGGGTAAGGCAACCATCTCATCACTCTAAACTCACACACTCACAAGGCCATCATACATTCACTGACATCTCACTCACTGCCAGCTCAAAAGGCATCACCACTCACTCTCTCATATGCATGCTCGCATCACCATCTGGACTCATCTTCTCTGGAGACTGCCTTAGTCCTCACCTTCTTGAGGCAACTTGCACAGATCAACATATGTCCCCACACACACTCTGTGATACCCACCTTCTCCAGTACAGCCCTTGTCCTGCAGCCTCTTCCCTTACCTGAGGCCACTTCTCCCCCTTCACCATGCAAGCCCTAGCTCTGCAGCCATTGAAAAGCCACCCCCGGTTGGTCTCGTAAGTAGAGACCTGCCCGTGACCCCCCAAAAGTGATGTGGTGCTGCTCCGAAGCCTGGCGCTGATGACTGTGAGTGTTGCCCAAAGCAAGGTAGGCAAACAAATCGCAAAGTCCTGAACAAAGTGCATCTTGCCAAGTGCACGTCATGTATGTTCAGTTGTGAAACGCATCAGCGTGCAATCACGCCGATGTGCTCGGATAATCCAACATGGGGGATGACTTCTGGGCTTATAATGATATGCAGATGTGTTACACTGAAGATCTTGATGTGCAGTGGCAGGAAACATGGCTGCCATTGGTAGGTGGAGCAGGCGATTGCAAACTGGTTTCACGACATTGTGAAACTGATTTTTGGCCTCCCTGCCATATTGCCCGCTCGCGCCCACAAGGACGCCCAACGTCAGAGGGCACGGAAAATTTCACCCAATGTCTTAGCTTCCATTGCAACACAGGCAACTTCCAGATATCTGAAATGCAGCGGGGGCTAAGAGGAAAGTCATGCAGGGTCAGCTTACCACAATGCAAGCTCAGATTGCTGCCATCGTGACTGCAAATACCAGCGCATCTAAGCTTACAGGATGTCACAGCAGTGTAGCAAACTGGCCTTCAACACATTACTAGGATTGCTGAGGATCTGCCTCAGGGGAGAGGCAATTGATTCATGGATTGTCAACTTGCTATCCATGTTCAGATGACTGCATTCGTCCTCCCACCATTGCCACTCTGCTCGTGTCCTTGAAGTTGTCTGTGAGCCAGTGACCCCAGACTGATGTCACTCAGTCTGAGCTGTTCAAAGCTGGGCCTTCTAGCCCCAGAGCTGCTCGAGGTTGTAATTTCTAAGGCAGTCTGCAGTCTCCACTGGAATTCAGCAGCCTTCCACCAGGCATGCTGCAGCCACTGGTGGACCAGGGCACAGGAACATTAAGACAGACAAAGGCCTGTATGTTTGAATTCA
This sequence comes from Cetorhinus maximus, assembly GCF_964194155.1. NCBI lineage: Eukaryota > Metazoa > Chordata > Chondrichthyes > Lamniformes > Cetorhinidae > Cetorhinus > Cetorhinus maximus. Next base: position 119,553,948 of record NC_135884.1, read on the forward strand.
ATATGGCATGATTTTGTTTATAAAATTAGCCTGAAATGTTTATTTGGGGTGGCTTTTATTTTTCTGCCAAGACAATGATATGATGGCCAGTGACTGAGGGAAAGTAGGGAGTGTGGGACTGTTGGTGAATGGGCAATTGTGTGTTCTGGCTGCTTGTGTGTCACTCAAAGCAGTTCTTCACGTACAACCTGGGCAAATGGGTTGCCTAGATTGCTGCCTCCCTTCCTGTTCCTTCTCTTCCTCCCCCTTTTTCTCTTACTCCTCCTCCTTCTCCCGCCCTTCCCTCTAGCTGTGTGGCCTCTGCTCATTCTCCGACTTACACGTTATTCCAAGGCAAAGACTATCAGTGTGTTGGTGTCTGGGAGTAACTGGTTTGAAGGCAGGAAAAAGTCCTTCTGCAGTTGCCACACCACTCCCTGTAGACCCTTGCAACTTGAAACAACTATGGAAAGTGCCAAACACACATAGAACCATACCAACAGCCAGAAGAAATTAACCAGCAACTGACTCATAAATACTTGGTCATTCCACTAAAAAGTGCTGGTGCTTCCTGTACTACGATGGGCCCTTCCTTCTACCTTGGACTCTCGGCATGGGGCTTGGTTCTTAGACAGATTGTGGACATACTCTGGTATCTGCTGAATACTTGTTTATTAGTCGAGAGAGAGAGAGAGAGAGTCTAATACAAGATTGACTTGTCAGTGTGACATCATCATCTAGTAACATATCCCATCTTTTAAGCCTTCATACTAGAGCTCCCCCAAGTATACTATCCTACTTTTTATCAATGACATGCAACTATGTCTTTAACTATTTACATTGTATTATTGTAATTCCATTTTTACAACTGCCGATTCTACTCAACCCCAACTCCTACTCTTTCCCTCCCCAAGTCACATTGCTGGGGAATTCAATCTCCCTCAGTATTCTTGGCCCTCGTGGAAGAAATCTTGGAGACATGAGGGATTTCTTCTGCATCTGGTAAGATATCATCATCTGCAGAATAAGATATCAATTTAGCATCATTGCTGTCAGCATTGCTGGGAAGCAGAGTGTAGGTTGCTGCATGACTGAAATGCAAGGGCAATGAAGACTCAATGAATGACTGATCCAAGAAAGAAGACTGAAGAGAATTGACCTTTGGACCCTCAGGGGCTGGGAGAGAAGAACTCAGGTCACTCTGAAGAACTTGTTGCTCCCTCATTGGCTGAAGCCAGTCAAGGTCATCTGCTAATACAATGACAGCAGCACCAGTATCAATTTAAAAAGTAGCATCAAAGGCTTGAGCTCGGACTGTAACTGACCAGCAATCTGGATTAAGACTATCTACTCCGCCAAGGAACTCTGTGATTGTGTCTTTCCCGTGACTTTCCATTTCTTGGAAGGAATGTGTTTCAGAGGTACTTTCTGGTCTTTGACCGATAAAAATTACTGGATTTGCAGAAACACCTGAAATGCCCTGTTTGGCCACACAGGTAATATTCCACACCCCTTGTTGGGCAGTCTTGGCGTTTATACTGGGTTTTTGTGTCACAACACAAACATCTCAGAATGTCTGCTGGCGTGGGGCTTCCCACTCTTTTGCCTAGTTAGGTAGGCTTTCTTATGGGTGCGCGGCTGCCTGTGGGCCTACCCAATCTACGGAGTCATGTGAAGCCTTGGATTGCTCCGAATTATAGCCTGATTAAATTCTCTAAGCTTGGCCTGTCTTGCATACAGGACCCCTTGATCCAAAGTAAGACCCTCTTTGGTCTGCAGAAAGTCAGATAGATTTTCATCCTGGGCACCCATAGCTACGCAATTGTCTCCAGTGTGCCTCCTTCTTCAGCCGACTTTTTATAAGCTGCTTTCAAAGGTTTCTTCACCCTGAGGTTCCTTCAATAACATTGATGTGTTTCTTACATCGTGTATCCATCACTGCCACCATGTTCTGAGATTGGTCCCTGCACTTTGGAGTTGGGCGTGGGCTTGTTTCTTAGACAGACTGAAGACAAACTATGGTATCTATTTAACATATGTTTATTAGTACTACATCTAAACAGGTTACAGAGCAGGCACATTGCACCTAGGCATGATTCTAACCTCTCTATCTTTCTCTCTCTCTCTTGAGTCTAACACATGACTAACTTATGTCAGCAGTACATCAGCATCTACATTGTACATCAGCATATCCCATCTGTGGATCCTTTATACTACATTTCCTGCTGCGCTGAACAGGTGTTCAATCAAGCGAGATTAAAAGAGAAAGTCATCTTAAGTGTTGAGCTCCAAAATGGCAGCGCTGGTGTCAAATCAACATTACATGATGTTTGATGTCATGATCTGCCAACTCTGCATACTTCTGGAAGATGTCAGCTGCATGCACTAACGCCTTCACCAATATGACATATGGAATGATTCATGTCAGAAGAGTATGCACATGCATCAGATGCCATTTGCCTCCAAACAGCACCAAACAACAGGTGCTATTGAACCCACGTTCACACCCAATGAGTTTAATTAGTGTCAACCCAGCTCCTACATTCTCAGGCATGGGTTAAAACATCGGCCATTATTTTCCAGCCCTGTTGGTATCGAGCTTCATGGCGGGCGAAGTGGTGGGACAACATGGCGAGAAGGCCAAAAATCGGTTTTATGTCGTCGTGGAGCCAGTTTGCGATCGTTCACCCCACCCGTCAATGGCAGGCCGCGTATCCCATCGCCGGACGTCAGGAATGTCATTTTAATATATTTGCATGTAATTCTAAGCCCTGCTCACCAGAATTATCGCCCCACGTCAAATTTGCCGCCCACATCAGCGTGACTGCAGAACAGTGTGCTTCACAGCTACTTTTAAAAGGCATGCACCTGGAGACCTGAACTTCGAGGGGCACTCGGAGGTGAGTGCACACAACCTTGCACAGCACTCAGGAGCATTGCCCGTAGGACATCAAGGATGAGGCGCTGCGCATTTGCGGAGGCACAGGCAAGTCGTATTTTCTCAGCTGGCTTTCAGTGTGGCGCTGGGACAAGGATGCAGGCCACACAGGGGTGGGTGGCAGTGATGAGCAAGGCAGAACAGAGAAACTGAAGGAAAGACTCAAGCACATGTGGGGGTGGAGTGGGGGTGCTGAGAGAAGTGGTTACGCGCTTGGAAAAGCTTGGAAAAAGTGAGCATTCTTCTGCAGCTGAGACTGTTTAGCAGTAGCTCCATTAACATGCTTGGAGTCGGGCCTCTGAAGCTTTTCTGTCCACTCAAGCAACGCAAAAGCCAGAAAGTGCCACCAAATGCTCCAGAACTTTTCACCCCTCGGGCACAGACTGCAAATTAATCTGTATTTTAGGGGGCAGTAGAGCAATTGGCTGACTGGACAAATTGTAGAATCCCCTTGCAAAAGGTGGCCATGGCGCAGTCACTGGTGGAGGTGCTCAGAGCCCTTTGCAATGTCTTTATTAAGGTTTGGACCAGTACCCCTCATGGTTCAAGCTAACAGGGCAGCCTTGCAGTGCAGGTTGTGGAATGCCTGTGCCTGAGCTGAGGGCACAGCATGCAGTCCAATGGCCGAAGCTGCCGCCAATCAGTCAAGTGGAGTGGGGCGGAGTTGGGTGGGGTTTTGGACAGCCAATGAGCGCACTACACACTGGCCATCCAAGTGATGGCCAGCACTCTCCTGCATGTGTATAGGAGTCTTCAGACTTAAGCCAAGAGAGGCTCTTAGGACACATATGCTAATCCACGTGTCTCTCTCTCTTTGATCATGCAGGAGGAGACATCAGGATCATGGCGCCTGGTGACCTAGCTGTATGTCCCATGTCTTATAGTGATCAGAGAAGAAGAAGAATAGAGCGGGAGAGTCGCCTGGCTCGGTAAAGGGAGGAGTATCTCCCTCAAGATGAATGGGTGGCAGGACCTGCTGCGCACACAGCTGAAAATCCACAGCAAGCCGTTGCTTGTAGGCGCCTCGCTGGACTCAGGGTCTATAGACGGCGCCTGTCATTCCTGTAGATGACCAAGAACCAGTAACTGCATATGTGGGGGAACTGGTCGGTCTCATGTGCACTGCAGCAGGATTTGGCACATGGGGACATGGAGAGCATCCACTGCCAGTGACCGTGAAAGTGACCCGCGGTGCTCAATTTTTACACCAGTGGCTCCTTCCAGGGCTCCACAGGTGACCTGTGCAGGATCTCACAAGCCTCCACAAACAAGTGTATCCAGGAGGTCACGGATGCCATCTTCACAAAGGCACAGAACTTTGTGTATTTCGCCCGGGATCAGGAACGCCAGGAAGCAAGAGCGCTGGGATTTGCGCAGATCTCTGGTTTTCCACAGGTGTAGGATACCATTGCCTGCACTCACGTGGCACTTAGATTTCCATGGCAACAAGCAGTCAACTACATCAACTGCAAGGGCTTCCACTTGCTGAATGTTTAGCTGGTCTGCAACCACCACAAACACATCCTGCAGGTCTGCGCACGGTTCCCTGGGAGCATCCATGACTCCTACATCCTCAGCAGGTCTCAGATACCTGACGTCTTCCAGGGTCCAGAGAAGCGGCAGGGTTGGCTCCTCGGGGGCAAGGGCTGCCTACAGAGGCCATGGCCGATGACAACTGTGTGGCGGCTTCAGCCTGCAGCAGAGCGACGGTATAACAAGGCTCATACTGTGAACAGAGCAAATGATAGGCATTTTGAAAATGAGGTACTGGTGTCTCAACAGGTCTGATGGAGCTCTGCAATACAGTCCCTAGAGGATGTTGTTCATCATTGATGCTTGCTGCATGCTTCACAACCTGGCGCTGCAAAAGGGGAGGACCTGGCTGAGGGAGAGATGGAGAAGCTGCACGTCTCCTCTGATGAGGAGGATGTTGAAGGGGATGATGGTGATGAGGTCCTCAAAGGCAAGGATGCCAGCAATGAAGCCATCGCACTGGCCAGATTTGGCAGGCACGCTTGGGAAGCCCTCATCGCCGCAAGATTCACGGAGGATGATGACGAGATGCAGTGAGGACAGTCCTGACATCCTCACCTTGCATCAGTGAGCGTTTGACTCTTGTGTGGCTGATGGCGGCGCACATACCCTCAGTGCTCAGGCTCATGTCATGGAGACACAGTGGAGGCCCTAATAGTCGCTAGATTCCATGGGGATGATGACGACTTGCAGTGAAGACACTCCATAGATCTTCACATTGCCTCTGTGAATGTCTGACTCCTGTCAGGCTGAGGGCAATCCACTTGTGCTCAGTGATCAGGGTCATTTCATGGAGACGCAGCTGTGAAACTTTCAATGCACCTGGTCCTTTGTCAGCCCCACTTCAAAAGCGCTGAGAGCACACAGAGAGAATGATGGAGTTCTGTGAGGCCAGCCGACGGCATTTTGGCAGCAATAACAAGCACCATTGAGGTGCATACATCAGCAATATCCCAGTGAGTATGAGGCTGGACAATCACTTTGGTATGAAGATTACACAGGGAAGATGCCTTGGACTGAGACTCCTGCCTTTATCTTGTGCTGGAATCAGGGTTTCACATCTGAATGACACGAACACTGCTCATCATAACAAGGAGCCATAGGCAAGGAGACATTCCTGGGAGTTTACTTACAATCGGGAACATTATGTACAAGTGATTAATACCCATGCCTAGGCTGTGCAACTACAACTTCTCAATCTTCCTAAACCCGCCGCTATGTTTCGGTGCTCCCCCGATGTCCATTGCAGAGGTAGAGGCAACCTGCTGACTGCTATGCCCTGTCTGTGATGACCTTGGCGGGCATCCTCTGGAGGGCCGAGGTCTGGTGAGCCCTGGCCTTCTTTTGGGGTTCTGCTGTGTGGCAGTGGTACCCTCCTGTGGAGCTGGAGCTGCAGGGGTCACAGGAAGAGGGGATTCGGAAGGACCAGACACTCCTGGAGTCACCTAGGTGGATGGTCCTGGGGTCTGCATCTGCTGATACTCCACCCCATGGGTGCCCAACGGCCCCTGGCTGACTCCTTGAGGAGAAGGGGAAGCTGGAGTGTGATTGAACTGTCCCATACCCCTCTCAAGTTGATATTATTGGAGGCCAACTATGGCGTCAGACTGTTGTCCTGGACCAAGGCTTCCATGGCATCCGCCATCCTACCAGTGTTGACCTCGGTGCATTGGCATGCCAGTGTTATTACCTCAGCCTGAAGGCGGGCAGACTCCTGCATCATGTCTTTCAATCTGAGGAGTGCAGCGGACATACCTTCCTGATGCTCCCGAGCTTGCCTTTGCTGCTCCAGCAATTGAGGTATGACCGAGTCCAGAGGCTCCTGATCTGACTCTGACTCAGCAAATTTCTGGTCTCCGGCAATCTTCCGAGTGCCAGAAACCTGGGAAGTCCCTGCTACCGCCTGCTGTGGATCACACAGTGTGATGTGCTCACCAGACTGTGACCCCGAGGCTACTCTAAAGCTAGGTCCCACAGAGGTTTGCATCTCTGCTCTGGTGGAGGGTGTGGATGAGCGCTGTGATAGGTCTTCAATTAGGGTGTCATCAGGTTATTCTCCCAAGGTGTTTTCGGGGCTTGAGTTGAAGACCTGGCTTGTGGAACCCCTCGGCTGCTTCCCAGATGTGCCTGTGAAAACGAGGAGAGATAATTAGTGCATGGCAGGAGACTGTGGAACCGGGGAACTCACTCACAGCATGGTTGCCTGATCGATGTTGCACTGCTGGATCCTCATTTGATAGAGCAGCGCCAGCCTTACCGGCAGCAAAGGAACAGTCCAGGTTGTCGCTGGCCAGCTGGATGGCTCTATTTTCAAAGCCTGTGAGGACCTTGATGTCAGGCATTCCTCCAACGGTCTGCGACCTCTCCCTTTTGTTGTATGCCACCTTGTCCTGCATGAATACAGTTGGAGAGTGTGTAAGCAGGATGCCTGCCAGGCCAGGTGACATGGCTGGCATGTGTGGGTGGTGAGCGGTGCCATGAACAGGATGAGGGCACAATCCGTAGGGCAGCTGAATGTGCGTGTGAGAGAGTGAATGGTGATGTCCCTTGAACTGGCAGTGAGTGAGATCCCTGTGGATGGGATTGTGAGTTGACAGGGATGAGAAATGTGACTTACCTTGGTGGAACAGAGGAGATATTTCATCCTCTTTTGGCACTGGGTGGCTGTCCTCTTTTGCTCGGCATTGGCGCTGACCACCGCTGCCACCCCCTCCCATGCTGGATTGGCGATCTTGCATGCTGATCTTCGCCCAGAGTGCGAGTAGAGGATATTACGGCTGGCCTCCACAGTGTTCAGTAGGCACCTGAGGGAGGTGTCACTAAATTTGGGAGCAGCATGTTTCATCCCTTTGGCAACCATGACTTTCTAGCAGTTCCCAATGCCTTAGAGAGAGCTAGCTCTGTGCAGAGGCAGCCTTTAAGTGTGGCGCCCAGATTACTGAAGCCCTGAGGTGATGGTGGGCCGGGCAAATCAGAGGCCAGAGATCTGGTGTGTTTCCTGGGAATTCATTATTAATGAGGCGGGACATGCTGGGAATGGGACGAAATAAAGCCACCAATGTGGCCGGTGAGTAAAATGTCCTTTTTCCCACCCGTCACCCCACTTTATGCAAATCTGGGAAGATTCCGCCCATCGTCATTTTAACAACAACAATTAGTTTTTATATAACACCCTTAATGTAACAAAACATCCTAGGTGCTTCACAGAGCCAGTTTAAAACAAAATTTGACACCGAGTCACATAAGGAGATATTAGGACAGGTGAACAAAAGCTTGGTAAGAAGCAGGTTTTAAGGAATATCTTTAAAGGGGGAAAGCGAGGTATAGAGGCAGAGATGTTTATGGAGGGAATTCCAGAACCTTGGGTCCAAACAACTGAAGGCACGGCCACCAATTGTAGAGTGATTAAAATTGGGGTTGCTTAAAAAGTCAGAATTAAAGGAGCATAGATATGTTGGAGGGTTGTGGGGATGGAAGAGATTACAGAGATAGGGAGGGGTGAGGCCATGGAGGAATTTGACAATAAGGATGAGGATTTTAAAATCGATGTCTTATTCAATCAGGAGCCAATGTAAATCAGCAAGCATTTGGTGTGAGTTCAGAAATGGCAGCAAAATTTTGGATGACCTCAATTTTACTGAGGACAGGATGTGGGAGGCTGGCCAGCAGTGTGTTAGAATAGTCAGGCCTGGAGATAACCAAGACATGGATGAGGATTTCAATAGCAGTTGAGCTGAGGCAGGGGCGAAGTCAGGTGATGTTACAGAGGAAATAGATGGTCTTAGTGATGGTGTGGATATGTGGTTGTAAGCTCTAGTCAGAGTCTAATATGGTACTGAGGTTGCAAACAGTCTACTTCAGCCTCAGAGAGTTACCAGGAAGTGAGATGGAGCCAGTGGCAAAGGAACATAATTTGAGGTAGGGACCAAAGGCAATAACCCATGATTTATTTGCAGACATTTATACATTTATTCCAGCAAGGGCCTCAGTAATAACGGTGGCCATTTAGATTCCAGTGGGAACAGAATGGTAAGGGTGAAGTCTCCATTTTAAGGTCTCCTTCATCCACTGGGCCAGGTGGGCTAAAAACTCCACCTTAGCTTCACTAGCAAAATAATGTTTAGGTCATTATTGCAGTGAATATAAATACAATCATTATTTCTATCAAAAAGTATCAGATATGCTGTTGGACTACTTGACATATTTGATAATTTGGTTAACAGCCCAATTTTCACATAGAGGTACGGCAACACACTATATCATCTCAACAACAGTGTGCTCTAGTCACATTTGTTAATGGCAAGGGCTTTAATAAAATGAGGCAGAAATGAGAGAATTCAGCTCTAAAAAGGAAAATTCAGATGTATCTTGCTACTCTACTGTCCATTACATACCATGTCCACTTCTGTGCTAGCCTCCCACAAACAGTTCAATGGGAGTGGAGAATATTGAAACATGTTGGTGCTGGTACCATCACACACGAACTACTCAGAAATCTGGCAGTAAACCCTATTCTACATCACCAACACCAAAACCCCAACTCATGTTGTTTCCTGCATTCCAGATAGCATCTTTTTATTGTTGGCTGAAGTTTGATCTCACTTTTTTTCACTTCCAGATTTTTTTTAAATTGCAGGAATAAATCACTGTCAACATTTTTACGAGTAATTTCTTATATTTTCCCTCTTTAGTATTTTGCAGTGTTGTGATTACCAATCTCTACTGGAGGTTGTCTGAAAATTACATGGTGTAGTGCACTCCTGTTAAGTGTATAAATAATTCTCCACAATAGTTTTATACATGTTTCAGGAATTTTCACATAAGAGCTGGTACAAAACACTGTAGGACAAAAATAATTAATTTGACAACATGCTGTTTTATATTTTTAGTGATATGCCAGTTTTGTGTTGCTTAAAGAGCTTAAAGCAAATCATTTCCAGTGGCCATAGTCTAACAAAGAACCATCAAGTTGCCTTTACATGAAGGGTGAGTGTGGACCATAAACCTATACACTTAACAAAAAATTATGTTTGCTAGTAGTCATTTACGTAGAATGAAAGAAAGGGAATGTAAGATTTTTTTATGCACGTAACAAAAGGCCGACACATCTTTTTTTTCTTTTAGTGCTTTATTGGAATACTTGATATTCCTACCTGAAAGATCTGATGTCCTGATCATAATGAATACTTCAGTATGCTTTATGCTGAAATAATGTATAGTGAGCTGGTTAAGGCATGACATAGTTGTGCATTTAGCACGACTGTTAGTAGCTCGATATTGATGTAACTATTGGGTTGCAGTAGTTCAGCTTATTCTAAGAATGCAGGTTTTCACCATATAATAACAGCCACAGCTTCAGTTCACTTTCTTACTATTACATTGGTCATATTATTCAATATATTTTAATGTGTTGAAGAACTATTGAGATAGCTGTTTGCTTTTGCACAATTATAGTTTGAATTGCTGTAAAACAGTAAATGGACTTTTTGCTGGAGTTTATGCTGCCCCGAACATTCCTTTATAACAAGGTTATAATGCATGAGGAAGATCATTCGGCATATCTTAGCTCATGAATCCAGAAAGACGCTAGAGTGCCCCCTCCCTCCGCCCAATGCAGCATCCAATAATTTCTTAAATGTTTCCACATTTTCCCCTTCCACTACTGTATTCAGAAGTCTATTCAATCTATTGGTATTGATTACTCAATGTGTGAAGAAGAGCTGGTTCCTAAATTTGCCTTTTACTAATTTAACCCATGTATCACTTGTTCTAATCTCACAGTTTAGTTTGAAATTTCCTGCATTGACTTTCTTTTATATCTCAGTAAGACCATGACAGTGACTGCCTTTCCATGCTGAAAAGCCTAAGTTATTTCCAGTCTTTTTATACGTCTGGCACCAAGGATCAGCTTCATAGCTCTTTTCTGAATTGCCTCCAATGTTTGAATGTGTTCCTTATGTCTTGCTGACCAGAACCAGACACCACACTCTGCCTGGCAGTCTACTGATTTGGCTATGTGGTTAAATATGTCATCAGCTTTGTTAATTGCTGCTCTGTATTGGTTGGATTTGTTGAGTCTGTTATGGATCCTAGGTCTCTTTCAACTCCATACTTAGCTAATACAATACTATTCATGGAGTAGCTTACTTGCCCATTCCAATGTGCAGTGATTTATACCCGTTCATATGATACTTCATCTGACCCCCATCAACTGATTGCCCAACTAAGCCAAAAGACATTCTGCCGATCACACAAATGAGTAATGTGGTACATGAATTTCAGTGCCAGTGTGATGCCAGGCATATAGACCATACATCCCAATGACTGGGGCATCGTATCAAACAGCATGTCCCTTCAGTTGTTTGCAACAGGCAAAGAACTGACTGTACCCAATCAGACCTTGCTTGCAAAATTCAGAACTTAGTGTCCAAAATCAAATTGATTCTATGATTGGAAAACACTTGCTAAACAATCCTAATTGTGCTAAGAATTACACTGACAACCAATTTAAGATTATCAGTGAGACTCACAGTGTGGCTCACTTACGCATGATAAAAGGTACATTGATTCACACACAGGGCCCTGTTCTCTGTAGGCAAAAAGAACATATTCATGCGTTGCACCTTTTTCAACTAACAAAAGCTTAGGAAACAGCTATACCCTGCTTCATTCCCCTTGGCAATGCCTTGACCAATCATAGTTGATTGCCTGGTTTGAATTTAAACAAAAACTTGGCAGTTAACTATTACATGATGCATTCTCCATGGCAACACCTCGATCAATCAGAACCCTTTGCCAACCAATCAGCACTCTTTTATCATGTAGTATAAATTTTTGTTCCCTTCGAATTTGGTATTATTGCGAATCTGTTCTGATGAGTGCAAGGTGAAACACTTTGACAGAATGTCTCTTTTTTCAGCAATACTCATATTTTGTTCTTGAGCTGTTTCCTTAGGGCTATTTTTTAATGCAGTGAATAGTGAGGATCCGGAATGCACTGGCTGAGAGTGTACTAGAGGCAAATTCAATCATGGCTTTCAAAAGGGAATTGGATAAGTATCAGCAGAGGAGAAAATTGCAGGGCTACAGAGAAAAAGCAGGGGAGTCAGACTAGCTGATTAGCTCTTACAAAGTGCTGGAACAGACATGATGGACCAAAGCATTCCCTCCTGCACTATAGTGATTCTATGGATGGAATTTTCTGCGCCTGCTGGCGTCAGGCATCATGGCGGGCATAAGCAGACAATATGGCGGGAAGCCAAAAATCGGTTTCAAGGTATCGTGAAACCCGTTTGCAATTGTCCGCTCTGCCCGTCAATGGCGGGCCACCTTTTCTGCCGCCGCACGTCGGGAATTCCATTGTACTAAATCTGCATATCGATATAAGCCCAGCTCACTGGAATCAGCCCCCCAGGCTGGATCATCCAAGCACATCGGCGTGATTGCACACTGATGTGTTTCACAACTGAACATAAGCAGCGTGCACTTGGTGAGCTGCACTTCACTCAGGGCTTTGAGGTTTGTTTGCCTACCTTGCTTTGTGCAGCACTCGCAGTCATCAGCGCCAGGCTTCAGAAGCAGCAGCACAACAGCACTTTTACGGGGGCTCATGGGCAGGTCTCTGCCTACCAGACCAGCCATAAGGCGGGGGTGTCTTTAAATGGCCGCAGGCCTGTGGCTTGCTTGGGGCAGGGGGAAAAGTAGCCTCAGGCAAGGCGAGGGCTGTACTGGAGAAGGGTCGGGGGCATCCCAGGGTGTGTGCGGAGACACATGCTGATCTGTGCAAGTGGCCTCAAGATGCCGAGGGCTGAAGAGGCAGTCTCCAGAGAAGGTGAGTCCAGATGGAGATGTGAGGGTGTGTGTTAGAGAATGAGTGGTGATGTCCCTTGAGCTGGCAGTGAGTGAAATGAATGTGTGTTGGCCTTGTGAGTGTGTGAGTTTAGGGTGAAGAGATGGTTGCTTTACCCTGGTGGCATGGATGAGATCATTCATCCTCTTTCTGCACTGGATGGTGAACCTCTTCTGTGCAGTGTTGGCACTGACCAGCTCTGCCATCGCCTCCCAAGCCAGAGTGGTGACACTGGTGAGCCTTCTGTGGCCAGAGTCGGGGCAGAGAACATTGCAGTGGGCTCCAACTGTGTCCAGAAGTTGTCCCAGGGATGTGTCATTGATTTGGGGGGCTGCAGTCTTCTTGCCTTTTGGGGCCTTCCCTTCTGTGCAGCAGTCCTGGGCTGGGAGCACTGAGAGGTGTGCACTCGGCTGCAGTTTAAATCTGGTGCCCAGTGTGAGGAAGTGGCAAGGTGACAGTGTGGTGGGCGAATCGGAGGCTGCCCGCCAGCGAAATGGCCGAGGATTGGATGATTAATGAGGCGGGATTGGGACGATACGGCGGGAAAAATGTTCTCTTTCCAGCCCGCTACCGCACTTAGTGCAAATCTGGGCTGATTCCACCCTGTGAATTTTCTGATTTGGCATATTTTATAAATATAAGTGATTTGTTTTGAGTTTTTGTCATTGAGATAAAAAATCCTAATACTGAAATGCGGGGCATCCCCCTCAGCACTTGCTGCTTCTGTGACATAACTTCTCCATGTAGTTTTGCTAGTATTTTGCCTCGAATGACAGAAATCTGCCTTTAAACCAAATCAAATCCTGAAAAAAAGGATTGAGTATCCTTCCAATTACATTCTACCAACTTCATGCTAAGAAGAACATTGGGAGAAATTTTAAGCCCAAAAATGGGTGGATTTGGTTTCGGTGGGAGATTAAAAAACTACAAACTTAAAGACAAATGTAACTGGCCTTGAACCAGCCAGTTCTGGTTTAAAGGGGAGGGGTTCAAGGGCTGCGAGATCAATCTGCCCACAAAAGGTGGGTTCAAATTTTAATTATGTTAATATGGATTTGTTTTTACGGTACTTCTATTTTTAACCCATTGGCCAAGTTTCCATGGCCGTAGGAAAACCAACAGGTGAAAGGAAGTGAGAAGATCTGAATTGCTAAGGTAAATGTTTTTATAACATTTCATCCAGAAGGACTGGTAGTGCTTTCTCCGGGCCCAACAAGCTACCCAGAAATTTCCCCCGCGACCTGTCCACCCCACCTCACAATTAGAACATCCTGACAACCAACTGCTTTCCCAAGCACCAACTGCACCCCCACCCCCAAAAAAGCATCTGACCATACAATCTCTCCCAACCCCCACTAGACCTACCTGCACTCATCCCAGCTCACCTAACTGCAGCCTTACATTGCTGCCCTTCTCTCCCAGCAAGCAGCCTACCTGCCAATCCAGGTTTCCTGACCATCACCCTCCTGCTCCTGTCATTTCCTTCCCATCTCAAACTAATATCCATCCCAGGCACCAGGCAAAAATAATATTTGTTTGCTTTGCTATCATTCTATCTTATTAGTTTTCCGACATTTTGTGCTGCTTGATCACTGCATGAATTCCTCATTCCCGCGCGTGGCACTGTAAAACTCCATTGCTGCAATTGGTGGTTGACTTTATAAGCAATGATTAGCATGTGGTACAAGTGCTGATTGCAGATGCATCCTCAGGTTGGACAACCAAAAGAACAATAACTTGAATTTATAAAGTGCCTTAAATGTGGAAAAATGTCCCAAGGTACTTCAGTGTGATGATCAGAAATAAATGGATGCCAAGCCAAAGAAGAAGATATTAGGAGTAGTGACCAAATGCTTCAGCAGAAAGATAGATTTGAAGCAGAGTTTTAAAAGTGGAGAGGGCAATGGAATTAACGAGGTTAGGGCAGAAATTTCAATCACCAATGTTTGGTCAAATGGAGGGAATTCACAGAAGGCTGTAATTGGACAAACAGAGGAGCATTTGGGAAGTTTTGAAGGTTGTATGTACCGTGATAGGAAGGGCAAGGCCATGGAAGGATGTAAGCATAAGGATTTTAAATTGGAGGAGATAGGGGCCAATGAACAGCAAGGTCAGCAAGGATAATGAGTGAGCAGGTCTTGGTATGGGCATCAGAGGTTTGGATGAGCTAAGGTTTATGGAAGATGGAGGTCAGCTAGAAGAACATTGGAATAGTCCATTGAACATCTACCTGAAGATTCCCCTCCATACCCCAATCCATCTAAATTGGCTGGGCTGTATGGTAGAGATGCTATATTATCAGCCCTCTCCAATTGCCAAGCCACTCCAAATGTATCGATCTTTGCCAATGGTATGTCAATGAGGCTCAAATTAAAATTGGTTGAGCCTTAGACCACTCTTATCTGCCTGATGGAAGCAGCCACATGAAAATCCCTCCCGTCGAATTATTTCCCTGAGACCCTTGGGCCGGGATTTTACAGTCCCACCAGCAGTGGGCATTGTTGCAGGTGGGACGGGAAAATCTGGAGAGCGGCCAAAGATTTTTGGCCACTCTCCAAATTTTCCCGTCCTCTGACGATGCCCGCCGCTGGTGGGACCAAAAAATCCCGGTCTTGTTCCAAAGTTCCTATACACTTACGGAGCTGGAAAAACTGAAACAGATGATACCAATTTTTAAGAATAAGCATTTGAGGGCCTTGTCTCAATCAGGACCATGTTTGGCTCAAAAAGCATTACCTCACAATTGTTTCTCCTGGCTCCACTATTTTCACCACTTTTCACAGAGGAAATTATGTAGCATAAAAATGTGCATGATTTAGAGCCAATTAGTATGTATAGATCTATAATTTACATGAGGACACTAATTGGACAGCACAACCTAACTGTGGAGCAATTTGTATCCTTTGAGAGCTGAAAACTGGTTTTGCGCTGCATTTGCGTCCTTTTAGGAGCAAATTCAACAATTAATTACTTAACTGTTAGACTCATCAGTACAATACTTCTACATATAAGGTCTAATTACTGTGCATGGATTACCATTGTTTTTCAAGTGGTTTTTATATTACGGGCATTTGCGTTATAGCATAATTTCAATTTAGGAAAGATATAGATGATACAGCAAACACACACCTTTTCAAACTTGAATTTTAATCAAGGTCATGAATAGGTGGTCAGCGTTTCTTTTTACACTGAAGGAATGAGTTAAGAGACAAAAGGAGGATAGTGGTACAAAATTATTCAGTGCAGCAACCACAGATCTAATGAGAAATTCAAGGTGAACGTGTGTTTAAAGGAAATGTAGCTCAATGCAGCTATGGATGCTTTATCTAAGATCGAAGTTATGGCTACAATGTTAGTGCAATGCCAAAATGACTGGTGACCTACGCAGTGCCCCTTAACTGATTTTAATATTGTCATCAAAAAGCAAGCCTAAAGAAATGTGCCCCATTTCTATGGATATCAGCCCTATTTATACTACGAACACAAAATGTAGAGCCATGTAGCTTGTCTACGCTTGAAACCTTCAGCACAAAATGCTGTACTAGTAGTTCTTAAAGATGCACACAAGAACAATAGACAGTGTTATTTGAAAAAGGGTTTAATTTTTTTGTCCCTTTGTTTCATACACACCTGTGGGCCCATGTCTGTAAAATCATGTTCATCTTTCTGCTGGTCTTCTCATTAAGAAGGTAACAGCACTGCAGACACCTTCACCTATCTGATATTCACAGAAATATAGGGATGCATCTGCTATTCAATTGTGTTCAAAAAGGAAATCATAATACTTAGCAGTAATTCAATATTTATATGGCTGATTATTAGCAAGTTTTTTAAGTCCTCATTGCTGTCCATCAATTTATCTGGCTGATTGCCATTATGGGCTGATACTCTTGACAGAACTGCCCTAATAACCCCTTCATGCATTGTTAGCTTTAGTTCCACTCATAGTTTTCCTCAATGGAATAGCTTTAATGCTTATTGCAAGTGAAATGTTTTTTTTGCACATTTCACCCTAAAACTTATTTAATTACGCTCAGTCTGTGATCTTCTGAAAAAAGGATAATTAGCCATAGTCTATGAGGAACCATGGGCATTCTCTCTGTTAGAGAGAGGCAAATGGTTATATAACTTGTGGGCACCACTCCACATCAAGCACAGTGCAAGGTGAGGAGGCAGCCCTCCATCAACCACCGCAGCCGGACAAGGAATTGAACCCTCTCTGTTTCCATTCTTCTGCTTCACACTCTAATCAACTGAGTTAACTGACCCCCATAATCTTCTGAATGTATTAACCAGCTGAAGTCCCAGTACACATGCACACCACTACATGTGGACCAGGGGAGCAAAAAAAAAAAATCAGCAAGTAGTTAGTCATATTTTAAGATATATTCCATATTTTGTTTTATTTATAGAATATTAGTGCAGAGATTGACAGAAAATTACATTCTTCACCCAGTTGAGGCTGTTTTAGGATAGTCAATGAGTTGCTTGAACTCCAAAGGGCAACTCGGTCTAATCCCTTGAGAGGCATCAGCTGATGATAGCTGGCCCTGGTTCAAAACAGCTAATACCATAGACATGAATTGTATACCACAAGTAGTTATTTTCAAAATATTCCATGGTAGAATTACACAAAAAGCAACATAGAAAACCCAAAACTGTAAATCAGGCGAAGATCAAGGATTCACCTTCAGCTAACCACAACCAAATTAGCTGATTTCACTAAATCATTGCAAGAAATCTAGACTTGACCCATAATTTAATCAGTATAAAGTGATCAATTCAGAGAATTCTGTGTTGTTAAAAACAGACAATGACCATGTAAGAACCAGTAACAAGTCCAATATCCTGGAATTTTTTCTCACAAACATATACTTTTTTTCTAAGATTTATTAAAGTACATTACATGACTGTTCAAAGTTGACGTTACATAACGTGCAAAAAAAATCAATTTCTTTGAATGCCGCATGTTACTCACAACTACAATTACAGTCAATAATTACAATGTTCATCACATGTCAAACATATAGCCTGAGGGGTTTTTCACAGTTTCTAACCCATCGCTGTACTATGGTTGAAGAGCGTTTGACGGGGACCTTTCTCCATTGTGACTTTGCAGCAGCTGCCCCAAACTTTCATGCATCCCTCAGCATGTAGTCCTGGACCTTAGAATGTGCCAGTCTGCAACACTCAGCACTGGACAACTCTTTGCACTGGAAGGCTAACAAGTTTCAGGCAGACCAAAGAGAGTCTTCCCATGAATTGATGATTCTCCAGCCATAATTGATGCTTACCTCAGTGTGCATCCCTAGAAACAGCCCGTAGAGCGCAGAATCCTGAGTCACGGAACTGTGTGGGATGAACCTCGACAGAAACCACTGCATCTTTTTCCAGAACTTCTTTGCTAGTTCATATTCCTGAAGCAGGTGGACAATGGTCTCTTCCCCACCACAGCCACCTCAAGGGTAACACGTGGAGAGGGTGAGATTCTGGATGTGCAGGAAAGATCTGAATGGAAGGCCCTTCTCACCATCAACCAAACTATGTCTTGGTGCTTGTTTGAATATTCTGGTAATGAGGCATTCCGCCAAATGACTTCAACAGTCTGCTCAGGGAACCATCTGACAGGATTCCCCAACTCCTTTTCCACAGGTCTTCAAGGATGGCATGGTTCAACTGAATAGAGCGTTCCATGGCAACATGGCCAGACCCATCCTTCACAACACTGGCGATAGGTAGAACCTCAGCATGAAGTGACACCTGGTGTTTGCATACCGAGGGTTTATGCACAGCTTGATGCAGCCACACATAAAGGTGGGCATCTGGATGATGGTGACATTGGGTATGTTTTTTTCCCCTTTGTCTAGAGATGTTTACATCATACCCCTGTAGACACAGTCCATTTTTGATCTTCAGGCAAAGCAGAAGTTGGCTTAGGTGATCTCCATGGTGCAGGTTGGGGTATGGTCCAGACCTGCACCATGTACAGCAACACTAAGAGCACCTCACACCTCACAATGGTGGGGGAGCGTCGCTCCCACATGCCCAATACTTCTGTTTTATCATGGCTACATGCTCCTTCCAGTTTTTGGTACATGCCTTGACAGCTCTGAACCATATCCCAAGCACATTCAAGTAGTCAGACCTGACGGTGAAGGGAACAAAGGATCAGTTGGCCCAATTCCCAGAGAACATGACCTCACTCTTGCTGCAATTTACTTTGGCTCCTTAGGCCAGTTCAAACTGGCTGCAGTTGCTCAACAATCTGCACACTGACAGCGGATCCGAGCACAAGACGGTGAACATTGTACATGTGCAGAGAGGCTTTGGCCTGAGTACGTCTACTGCCTGTGATCGTCACCCATTCTTATGCCTGCATCCTTGCTGATAGACTCGACAGAAAGTTCAATGCAACACACGACCAAGATGGGGGTGAGGGGACAGCCCCATCTGATTCCAGATTTGATCTGAAAGCTTTCCAATTCTCATTCATCGATTGAAACTGCACTGCTGATGTTTGTGTAGTTGGACCCTATTGCAGAATCCCTCACTAAATCACATTTTGGAGTGCACGTCCATTTTGAAGGTATGCGATATTCTGTCAAACGCCTTCTCCTGGTCCAAGCTGATGAGGCAGGGGTACACCCACCACCACGCCCAGCTACACATAGGCAATCATCTCCCTGAGTAGCACAAGGCTATCAGAGATCCTGCTGCTGGGTACAGTGCACACTTAATCAGGGTGGATAACCAACTCCAGAGCAGACATAACCCGATTGGCAATGACCTTGAACAGGATTCCAAAATCCAGGATCTTTAAGAACAAACCATCAGAAGATTCCATATGTGGCAGCCTGGCTGAGGCTGAGTAATGGGTGCCACTCGAGACAGGCAGCTTCACATGCACAGTTGCCAAGTTATAGAAATTAATTTGAGTGAGCTCCAATATGTTTTAAAATGTTAGGTGCTAAAATCAAGGTTTCCATGTTTTGGGACTAATTCTGGCAATGAAATGTTTGAATTTCATTCTTTTGTTATATTTATATACTTTAACATCATACTTTGTATGAATTCATTCAAGGAAGTGGCTGCAGAGATAATGAAGACATTGATCGAAATATCCCAGAACTCACTGGATTCTGGGAGGGTTCTAGCGGATTAGAAAACCGCTAATGTGATGCCCCTGTTCAAGGAGGGAGGGAGACAAAAAGCAGCAAACTATAGGCCAGTCAGCCTAATATCTGCTGTTGGGAAAATGCTAGGGTCCATTATTAAGGAAGAAATAGCAGGACATTTGCAAAAGCTTAATGCTATCAAACAGAGTCAACATGGTTTTGTGAAAGGGAAATCATGTTTGACAAATTTGTTAGACTTCTTTGAGTACATAACAAGCAGAGTTGATAAAGGGGAACTGGTAGATGTAGTGTATTTGGATTTCCAGAAGGCATTTGGTAAGGTGCCACATAAAAGGTTATTGCACAAGATGGGAGCTCACGGTATTGGGAGTAATGTATTAGCATGGATTGAGGATTGGTTAACACACAGAAGGCAGAGAGTCGGGATTAATGGGTCTTTTTCAGATTGGAAAGACGTAACTAGTGGAGTGCCACAAGGATCAGTCCTAGAGCCTCAACTTTTTACTATCTATATTAATGGCTTGGAGGAGGGGGCAGAGTGTAATGTATCCAAATTTGCTGATGATACAAAAATAGGTGAGAGGGCATGTTTTGACGAGGACATAAGGAATCTGCAAAGACATTTAGATAGGTTGAGTGAGTGGGCGAAAACTGGGCAGATGGAGTTTAAGATAGGAAAGTGTGAGGTCATGCACTTTGGTAGGAAGAAACAAAAGGAAGACCATTATTTAAATGGAGAGAGATTCCAAAAAAGTGCAGCACAGTGGGATCTGGGTGTTCTTGTGCATGAAACACAAAAATTTAGCATGTAGGTGCAGCAAGTAATGAAGAAGACAAATGGAATTTTGGCCTGTATTACTAGGGGGTTGGAGTTTAAAAATAGGGAAGACCTGTTACAACTGTACATGGTGTTGGTGAGGCTGCACCTGGAGTACTATGTACCGATTTGTATTGGCACTGGAGGCAGTTCAAAAGTGACTCACTAGGCTGATTGCTGGGATGAAGGGGTTGACTTATCAAGAATGGATAGAGCTTAGAAGAATGAGGGGTGATCTTATTGAAACATACAAGATTCTGAGGGGGCTTGACAGGGTAGATGTTGAGAAGATGTTTCCACTAGTGGGGGAATCTCAAACTAGGGGACATAGTTACAGAATAAGGGGACACTCATTTAAAACTGAGATGCAAAGGAATTTCTTCTCTCAGAGGGTAGTGAATGTCTGAAATTCTCTACCTCAGAGAGTTGTGGAGGCTAGATCATTGGAAGTATTTAAAGAGGAGGTAGATAGATTTTTGAAATATCAGGGAGTTGAGGGCTATGAGGAGCTGGCATGAAAAAGGAGTTGAGGCCTGGGGTAGATCAGCCATGCTCTTATTGAATGGTGGGACAAGCTTGAGCGTCCAAATGACTCCTGTTCCTATTTTTTAAGTTCTTATGTCCTTATGAATGTTTAGATGAAATAGCAACAGGAAGTTTCCATTTCCATGGAGAGGAGAGGCTGCCTACTGCATTGCTAATCTAAGGGCCCAACCTCATTATATCACTCTGAAATAATGAATGTTTCAGTAGAAAGTTTGTGTGGGTACCTTCAAGGACTCATGCTCCTTTTTAGGCAGAAGTTTCTGTCTTTTTCTTTGTGGGGGGATTAGCACAATTACTGACAGCTACGTAAGCTCAATATGCATAAAATGTCTCTGTTTGCACTGATTATGGCGAAATGCCCAGAATTTGTTGGTGTGTCACCCCTTTAAATTGCCCAAGCATATTTTTTCTACAACCATTACAAGAAATGTTTGCAACACTGCAAAAATATTTGCTCTTCTGCAAAATGCACCGCTGTATCTCTGAGAATGTAGTTTAGTCCCAGTGCGAATGATATAAAATCAGTCCCTGTATTATTTTGTATACATACTTTGAACAGCTGACACCAGAAAGTGTGACCTTTTCCCCATTGTAATGCATTTTAAAGCATCAAGATAGCAGCCAGCATCTGGTAGCCACAAAGCAATATATTGGTTGATATTTATCATGTTGTGACCGAAGATCACAGTAAGCGCCCTTCACAAAGTGAATACCAATAACACTCTGTGTTCCTTACACAAAGCCAGCACATTTTAGCCATTGTTCATAATATGTAAGACATTGAAAGGCAACATATCACACCATCTTTAGCAGTTTAATATGTCTGCTATAGAGTCAATGTTAGGCACAAAAGACATACTCCTTTCCCCATACTTTAGATGAAAACTGATCTCCTTTGCCAGAATATATATGCTTAATATTTTCCTGAGAATTCCCTATATGGCTTACACTGTTTTCATTCTACAATGCTATTTATCAAATTAATATGTGCTTTTAATAGTCCTCACAATTATACTCTAATATCTTAAACAGACAAGGAAGTTTTGTCTACAATCGGAGAGCAAGCTGAGTGGAGGAGCTAATGGGTCAATCAACATCACACCACTCAGGGTCAATACAGCATTGACGTTTGAGTGGTAACATCCAAATATTACTGGTTAGGTAACATGATAAAGGTGCTGGGGATTAAAACAGATTTGACCAGCCCAGCTGTACAGTGATGGACTGCACTTCTAATTGATGTTTTCATTAGTGTTAAATTTATGTTCCACTTTCTCTCTTTGAACCTGGCTATTCATTTGGAAAGTCAAAAAAATCGAGATCTCCTTCCTAATGAGGCTGGTAAATAGACAAGAATTATAAATGCATTTTTTTTAAATGAATCCAAAAGGTGAAGCTTCCACTTTCATAGATATACCTGAAGAAAATAAATCTGTGCAAATTTACTCTGATACATAGGGCTGCAAAAATATTGAGCACCGACTGGTAACTAAATAGTTGTTATTTTACACTTCGTTAATCTTGGATCCTAATGCTAGCAGTTCGTGAGGATTGTGAGAATTAATGTTTAAAGTGTGCTGTAATGTAGCTGAAATTATGGGGTGAATTCTCCCAAGCCTTGGGCCTTTTATACCATAAACATATATCAGAAAATCTACAATTTCTGATGTGGGCTGGCCATATGCAAAGTTCTGGCAATTGTGTTGGGCCTTGCAGCGTTTACCTTTGTAGTCTGGAAGTTACTGTTGTTCATGTTACCATATGAACATTTAACAAACAATATCAAGTTCCTCATTTGTTATTTTATTAGAAGGTTATTTCAAATAGTTTAATGGTGCAATTGAAAAATGGCAAAGAGGAATTTGAAGCACTTTGAATGTACAGTAATATCGTTAACTGTACTTACCATCCTTTGATACAGTTACTGTATCAGAGACTTGAACAATACACACCGGCCAATAACTTCACCCCAAGGTTTTTCTGGACTTTTGTGAATCTTGATAATCATTTAGAAAAAAAAAAGGAGTTATCCAAATAGTAACATTTAAGTATGAATAACTAAGTTCAGACAGAAATCTATTTGTTGCACTGTTTAACCCAGGTGCACTTTTTTGGATGTGATGCCATTATAAACGTAAAAATAATATCCTTTTGGGCATTTCATAGAAAGACACAACAGACTGCATCGTTTGTTCAGGCATGTGATCTCTCATTGGTAACTTTCACTTCCATTGATTGCATTAGGAAATCAGAAGCTGGTTCCATTACACGTACAATCAGAGCTCACTAAGGGGTAGTCAGAAAGCACTGAGACACTCAAGAGGTTCAGATGATATTAGCATTATCTGCACAAAAATCTGTACTCCAAGTTTGTGTTAATAGCTCTATCTTCCACCTACCTATTAATTTTAATAACAATATAAATTTCATTGTGGAAGCAGAAAAAATCAGGCACTGTGCACTCAACAATGCCCAATAATCTTACATTGCAAAAAATTAGCCACAATCAATGACACCAACATGTTACGATTACTAGAACAGCATCTGCAAGTGCTGCTTGCATCTCATCACTGGTATTAGGGTGGTGTTTGACATTCTTTTCTGAAAAGCAATGTAAATGTTTTGTACATTTTGCAACTTATGCGACTGCAGTAGGATTCTGTTGCTCCAAAATAAAAATGCATCTTAAAATTTAAATGGTGAGCCAATAATTAAAGATAAACATTTTAGCCAATGAAAAAGAAACCAACAAAAATAATGCATTTTGCATCAGGTTTAAACAGCTAATAAAATGGTTTGTTATTAAACGAAAAAGCAAATGAAAGAAAGACCAGTGCAATAATTAGATTTATGAAATAATTGAATATGATCAATATTTAGTTATTGGGAAATTAAATGATCAGGGATTGCCTCTTATTCTTACATAGCATTTCCTTAACTATAATGTACAGCATGTTGTATTGCTGAATTCAAGAACACTATCTGATATAACCTTATTGATCACTTCTTGTAAATTATTTTGCTATTTTGTTCAGAATGACAGTTAAACAATTATTTAAATGAAGTGCTGTTGATAATTTACTGGACACTTGACTGTTAATGTACTATAATTCTTTACAGTTCCTTCACTCTTTACATTCCATCCCTTTAGGGAAAAACTCAGAGACCCATTTCTCATGATCAATTATTTTATTTTAGTCATTTACAACTGAAGTGAGAATCTGCTGGTCAGGAACGCTGAAACACTTTTACGTGTGCTGTATTTTTCTGCATAGCAGAATGTTTCAGTACACTGAAAAATTAGGGCATTTACTAATTTAAATAAAAAGTGTAGTTGAAGGAGGGATGAAACTAAAAGATGTTGAGGAATACTTTACATTTTGCAGTCCACTTGTAATTAGCAGCAAATTACTGCAAAAGAATGATGCTGTTTTTGTTTGAAATGGATTCTAAACATATCTGACAAAGCTGTTACTCCATTAATAAACCAGTTACATAAGTATCAGTGGGTGCCCTGAATGCTTTGCTTGTAAAACAAGAGATCACCTTGGGCAGCTGCCCTGTCTCTGTCGTTGTACATGCACTCGGAGCTGATCAGCAGCCATTGTGACAACTTCATTCATCTGCCACCTGCTAGCTGTCAATCAGAGCACAATCCTGAGGTCACTGACAAGACTTCAAGCCGGCTTGAAATGCACTTGTCAAGCAGCCTTCTTGGGTGGAAGTTCTTGAATTTTGTTTTCCATTGAAACTGGAACATATCTCTTCTGTCTGACCTTGTCCTGAAAGAGCTGTGTATTTTTGAATGCAGTGATTTATGGGATTTCTGTCTGAAGGAATCACTCGGAAGCACCATGACACAAAGCTGGTCAGAAACAGTTGAAAATCCACTGAGTATTTTGTGAGGGCAGGTGTGAAGGAGTTGCTCCTTATATTTAACTATCTTTATTAATAGGTATGACATTGTGAAATAAAGCATTCATTATGGCATTGTTTCACTTCTTAAATAATGCAAAACTCCAAAATAGAACACCTGTTGCCAAGATGCACTGATATGAATGCCAAGGGAATTAATTAACGGTCAATTAGAGATTTTTTTTATTTTCTCTGCTGAAACTACTGCAAACAAAGGTGAAGTTCCATGGATGTTGCATGGCCTTCCCTGACAGCCCCTTTCCTGAAGTGCAAAATGTCGAGCATGTGTATAATTGTCTAACCTTATTCCACTAGGATTTTCAATAGCTGTACGAGTGTGCACTGGCACTGTCTGAGGATGCTGCTCGACTATATCTTTTGAAAACCAACAGGATAATTTGAAAAAAGAAGTCAGAAGGCCAAACGTATTTGTGTATAAGCTGATCCTTTTGTTATACAGGCTTTGGTCCCTAAAACCATAGTGCATGTCTGCTTATCTGTTGTTCTATAAACAAAAAACAGATTGATATTTTTCCCAAGTGATTTATCAAATCAGAACCATGATAACAATCCATCATTATTACAATTCTACAATGATATAAAGCCAATTCAGTATATCCATGAGGAACTGTCACACAATCTATGAAGTCACATTGGACAAATACCTCTAGTTTTACATCTGTTCTAGTGCATTTTGTTGGTTGTGATCTGAAGTCTCAAGGCCAAGTTACATTTTTGTGTTGAACTTAATCTCAATCCAGAACTTGGTTACTTCATATTCACTTGATGCTCACTTAAAGGAGTCAAGTTTTCCAACAATTTAATGGCTCATGATTAAGATTTCCATATATACATTATTATCGCTAGATCCCTGAAGTTCCTTGGGGCACAATCCCAGCAGTTATGCTGATCCACAGGGCAAATGGGAAGGTACCTAATTAACATGGGGCAGTAATGGTAAGCACCACTAGGGACAAACCTTGTGCTCACCTATTGCATGTGGACACAACCCCAGCACCTATCCATTATCGAGGGAAAGGGGAGGGGAGAGGAATTGCACCGCTTCCCACCACCTCTAGCATGTCCTCTTTTGTAAGGGTCTCAGCTGATCAGCTCAAAAAATGTAAGAAATTTTCCCATTCCCTCTAAATTAGGACAAAATCAGTTTTTGAAGCGCTCCCAAGCTGTGGTGCTTAAAACATAGCAACTATATGTGAAAGACATACATATATTGAAGCTCTAGTTTGACAATAGTTGTTTCAGCGCAATATAAAGACTAATAGTAAAGCAGTCCCTAGTGTGTTAAAAAACCTTGAATAAAAACATGCTTTAAAGTTCATTTCTGTAATTAGATTTTATTTGAAAAATTCAAACAGAATGAAAGTTCCAATTTGACATTCTCGATGAATATAGTGGGGTTTTACAACACTGTTGTCCAATTGCAGTTTGATATTGATTTCCCTTGATCAAACGGGAATTTCAGTATTCACTGATGCTGGCATCACACTGAAAACAACCTCATGAACCTGCTTGGTTTTAATTTCCACTGATATGTTTATGTGAAATTGGTCTTTGAATGAGTTCACCTAAATATTTTCAATTATTATATGCGGGTTAAATCAGTTCAGATAATCTTAGAATTTTAAAGCGAACTAGATTAACACTTAACCAAGTGTTTATTCTGCTGTTAACTTGAGTGGTTGCCTGACAGATGGAACAGTGGGAAGTCATGGATAATATGTGAGAAGGCAGCTATTTTTCTGCACAATGTCATCATTATCTTCGAGGCCCTGAAGAGGGAGAAATGTGTAAAGGAGGGACAAATATGGTTGGGGAGGGGTTGGGAAAACATTATTCTGTGGGCTAACATCAATTTTATCATCATTTCTCATCAGACTCTCTTGAAAAACATGCACATGCAGCTTAACCAACCATTCATCTTCAAGCAGTACTTTCCCAAGCGCCACAGAAACTCCTCCTCACCCTACCTGACAAGCATGTTCATTAAGAGTAGTAAGCGTCCCAGATCCAGAGATCACAAATGGCACAAACATGTTCAGACTGCATTAACCAATCAAACTGAGGTAAGTGTCTGTGCTTTGCGCTGCCAAATCTATTTCCCTGCTGCCTGTCTCTAATCAGGCAGGTAATGGAGACTGGGCCAGGCTGGTGGTGTCCCAGCCTGTCCTTTGGGAAGATGCTTTATTGTCAGGTCCCTGATGACCCCCCCAGTCCCCATGTTCAGCCCCATCTCCTTTCAATTGTTTCATCAGCCAAAAGCCGGTTTCTCACACCCGGTAAGTGACAAGCCTCAGACTCCTGCTGACTGGATAATCAAAGCCTTGTCAGACCTGTCAATATCCTGCAGATAAGATAGGACATGGTGAGGAGAAGTATCTGAAGCAGCCACACTCTTCACAGCTCCCACGGAAAAATACGATGCAAAAAACATGAGTAAACGCAACTGGCTGCACTTAATGTTTGTCATAAGGAGGGATTAATCGATTGTACTCCACTGGGACCCAGAACACACAGGCTTCTCTGCTTAGTTAAGAATCTATCCACTTCTAAATCATGACCCTGATATAGTTTATAAGCCTTGATTTCCTGGATTATATGTAGCCTTACCTTTAGTACTCTATGGGCCACTTCCAGTCCCATTAAACAATCTTATCATCCAGGATTTTTGATAAAAATTTAAAAATAAATTTAGTAGAAAGAAAAGCTAACAAAATCTTTTCTTGTGTTTACTCCTCAAGGATTGTTGTGTTTGTTTTTAATCATTTAAAATGTGAGTAGCCTGGTACATTTCCAGTTCTTTTATCGCACCAGCCAACATTCCCAAGCATCTGATGTGTTAAAGTGCTGTAAACAACATATGTAAATGATCTTTACTGTATATTCAAAAGGTCATTGCTCATCTTTGGAAAAATCCAAAAATTCATCAATATTGCTGAA
Source organism: Cetorhinus maximus (assembly GCF_964194155.1). Lineage (NCBI taxonomy): Eukaryota > Metazoa > Chordata > Chondrichthyes > Lamniformes > Cetorhinidae > Cetorhinus > Cetorhinus maximus. The sequence goes on from NC_135884.1 coordinate 119,581,619, forward strand.
AAATAAACAGATGAAACAAAAATTCCTTGGAAAAAAACAGACTGTTCGGTCTGTGAGGGTAATAGCAATTAATGACATGAACATAATTACATATTGAATAATCCTGGGTGGTTGTGGGTGTAGCACAGTGCATTTGCAGCCTTTGGCTGGCTTATTTTGATGAAATGTGATGGTTTTACTGAGATGCAGTGTATGAATAGTTTGTCATAATAAGCAGAATATACAGGCTGAGCAGACTACACAGGTGAGCAGACAATGACAGTACTTATAATTAAAAAGATGGATGAATGACATCAGTAGACAAAAATTACAGGTTTATTCTAGTGCACATTCTGACATCAGAAGCAGAAAAATACACAACTATTTTCCTAAAATATACCATAGGTTTAATCCTGCTGCATAAATCTTATAATCCATTAGTGGTAACTGGATCTGAATTATTTGAAAACATCTCATTTTAAACTCCTTCCACTGCAGAGTATAAGATGATGCAGTTGTGACTTGTTTTTATTCAAATAATCTCTTAAGATCCTTTATTCAAAATGTTTAATGCTATATCTCTGACATTTTATTTCACTATTGCAGATGGTGTGTCAACAAACACCTCAAATGAGTTACTCTCAGACCTATGTGAGTTCAATTAATGTTAAAGATAGAGGTTACACAGATTGCAGGGTAAATGGCAGGAAGGACCTGAGTCTACCTTATTTATATCATAGAATTGAATCTGGGTTCAATCTGGTGTCATTCTTGCCAAAGTAACATAAAACCAATATAAAAAAGCACCACTAGGATTCATGTCTCCATAACTGGCTTTACACCAGACTGTGGTCAGTGTAAGCATTTAAAAGGTATTCTCAGGACTCTCTGCCATTAGTAATGATATCAAGGGGAGATGTAAGGTTCGAATGGCTCCATCTCATGTTACGTAACATTCATGCCCATGTATGCCCCTGTCAGAGGTCCAAGATGTCCTGCATTGATTGTCACCTCAGTCACATTAATTCAGAGTTACTTCAGCTGCTAATGTAAAGAAAGTAAAAGTTGGCTTGGAGAAAGTACAACCTGTAAAAGCATTTCTGTACTATATGGTTGCAGACAAATCCCAGGCCATTAGCATTGCAAAACACACCCCTATTGCAATGCTCTTTCCCAGCTGTCTCCTAGCTCAATTACAGCAGCCTGCTTTGCTGCCAACCATCTACCATCACAGAAAATCTAACAAATTCTGCGAAATATGAAAGGTTTTGATATAATTTTATAGTGTGGGTGCGTTTCTCTTTTTACATTGTCTTATTTATTCCATGATTCAAATTTGCTGAATATTTCACTAGAATTCACTGAACAGTGCCCTATCACATTGTTATACACAGTGATCAGAAACATGCTGGCATTTTTCCAAAACAATTGAAAGTGTCAAAATATAATTGCATGCTGAAAACGCAAGCAACGTGTGGTGAAATGATCAGAGACCAATAGATGGTCAAAGGTCATCACTGTCTCCTGTTCAGAAATAGAAACTTTAAGATGGATTTTTTTAATATCCGCATATTGAATAGGAAAATCCAGGTTTCTTCCTCCGTACAGATTTGCTTACAGGACACTATGAAAGCAGAATGGCAACATTTTTAATGTTGCTGTTGTGTGTTGTTATTTTCTCACCATTTATAAAGTGGAAATAGTCCCCTATTCTAGACCAGTGTGGAAAACCTAATAAAGCTTCCAACTTGTGACAAAAGACAGAAAGCTTCTTGGAATTTCAAAAAAATATAACAAGTGGAAGTCTAGTTCGCTCTGCTATTACTGGGTTTGAGATCAGTCTGTTTCCCTGGCTCAGCACTTGAATGGTTACCCTGGGATATCAACGTGTTCTAAGGGAAAGATCATCTCACTCTGTTACAAGTATTGCTTTTAGGAACAATGTCAATAGCCTAGCCCACCACCTCCATTGTTTTAGGCATCTGTTTAGAGTTATTAACTTGAACAATTTACAACTCAGCAGCTGTAAAGGGAAGGATGAGAATGTGTCCCTTTATGTTTGGCGTACTTAAACCAAGATACTGATCTTCAATGCATCATTAACAGAACAAGCTTCCGTAGAAATTAATAAAGCAGGCTGCTACCATATAAAAATAACAATGTACTGATATGAGGCATATAAAAAACACAGGTAAATATTTTTCAGGCTAATATTTTGGACACCTAAGCTACCATATTGAATGTAATGGGTATGTATGCATCGCAAAATGGGGCTAATTTAACATTTTATAGCATAACATTTACAATCTTTTGAAATATTACAGACATTTTTGAAGAAGCAGTTTGTCTTACTAAAGTGTCTTGCAGGATACATTTTACCAGTTTCTGTATCATTGTATTTCTAAACTAATTTTAAATTGTGATATGGGTGAAGAAATTGCTCTGGTTACTGGATGCAGCGACATTGTAAATGTATTCAATAAGAACATAATTACAATTTCACTACATACAGCGACAAAAGCCATTCCTTCCTATCATCTTGCCATCAAAATCATTGCAGAAGGTCACGTTCCAACATAAGCTCACTCTAGTGGTCAATATTGGCAATGAACTGAGTTTTCAGAAAAGACATTTCTGGCTGAACAAGCCTGAAACCTCCTATTACGTGACAGTCTCTAAATCAGATCACAGTTGAAATCAAAATTGAATTGTTCTTCATATATTAGCTGTACCATTTTGATTTCTGTGGGGTGGTAGAAGCTTTCTGAATGCTATCACCACACCCAAGGAAGGAGGATGTACTAGTGAGGTTACATTTTTAGATGAATTCAGAAATAACTTCCATCAAAATTCAGATAATTCAAATCAAAAGTCCCTCACGTGCTAAATTTATATCTTGATTGATGTCCAATGGGTTGGTTGGAGGGCAAGGAGCAATTGCATAGACAGCTAAAAATAAAGTACCACAGGATTGGGGTCCTTCACATCGCCTTTTAAGTGAACTTTGTCATTTTGGATTTGTGTAAATCTTACTGGGACCAATAGTGAAGCATGTTTGAGGAGTATAGACAAAATTATAATTTACAGGTTTCAAGTTTTTCACCAAATCATTCCAATTCTTATTCTCAGTATGGTTACAATAGCAGTGGGTGAACTGCCAATTGGTGATCTGAATCAGGCAGCAGCTCTTCAGCATTTGGACAGAGGCCTAATGAAGCTCGTATTGAAAAGTGTGTTGACCAAAACTGGAAGAGATGTTGAGTCGTTTTCAGTATCAGGCTCTCTGGTTTATAATTTGACAGCATAATTTCTTTTACCAAATCTTTAATGACCTTATCTAGATACGTTGCTTTGCTTGCTTTAGATGGGGTTTAACATGAGTTATCTGCAGAAGAATTCATTGTTTGCTAGTTATTCAGGGTTAAGTAAGCGATAAAGAAAAATATAAATTTAACTAGGTGTCTATCCAGTCACCAACTGTAATTAGTCGATGTGTTGTGGTCCAAGGAAAATGTATCTGTGCGACGTTCTGTGACATTGCTTCGAAACAGTGATCAACAGCAGTTCAGAGATTTCAGAACTTCTACCTGTCACTGCGCTTCTTCAATTGATCGTTTTAAAGTGCTGCTGCCAGAACTAGAGATAAAGGCTGCAAATGATGAAATAAACCTTGTCTCCTTTTGTGTCACCACTTTTTTTGTTTCAGTACATAATACTAAGAATGAAAACGTTACAGTTTTCTAACCTCCAATCGATTGCTGTACCTTTGTGAATGGAACCAAACTTGAGAATGAATTCACTGGCCGCAAAACTCGGTTGTGAAGCGCCCGTATATTCAGCCTACAGTGGCCATTTCGGGTCCAAAATGTCGCCCATGCTCTGTGCACACTTCTGATGTGGGCCACACCAGATGTCATTTTGGATAGGTTCTTACCCCAGGTCCTGGGAGTGTGCACTGAAAATATGCAGAGTGGCGGGCCATGGTGCCAGTCAGCATGCAGCACTGCTTTGACTCTAGTGGTGCCATTTTCAACCTCAATGTTCCAGTTAATGCCCTCCTAGAAGGCAAAACAAACAGTTTGGACCATTACTTTTATTTGCCAGTTCCATTTTTAAGGTATACAAGACCAGTTCAGGTCAGTGTCCTTATTTCCCAGTTTTTACTGTTTTTTTTGTTCTGGGCTCTCTTAACCTTGTACACATGAGCATGTGTTCAGCAACAGGAATGACCCTCCAACAGCGCTATTTAATGGGATCATCAACCACTTTCAGATTATCTTTATTGATTTCTACTGGAGGTTGCTGAGTTAGTAGAAGTGATTGGAGGTTTATTATTGCTATTCAAAGTTGGTGAAATCTATAGGGAGTGGCATGGCACATGGTGTGTGTCTTGGTTCTCATTTCAGAGGTTTGACCGACTACCTGTTCCCAGTCATGCATGCTGTAGTTTCAACCCTCCTTAGCCTGCAGCAAGCATGACAGAGGGATTGAGCAGAGCAACACAGAGGAGGACAAGATGCTCAAAGAGGGAGGAGGAGGAGGGGAAGATGTACTCTCAGTAGGAGGCCATATCTACCAAGGGTATTAAAGACACATTTCCCCTATCCCAACCTCAGTGAGGAATGGTGTGTACAATGTGCCTAATTTATTAAGTAAGAGTTTATTGAAATTTGATACAAGTTGCAGGGACATCTTCAGCCTTGGAGCAGGACAAGGATGGCATTGCCAGTGGCTGTAAAGATGACTGGGGCCTTGAACTTCTTTATGTTCATCTCTTATCAGGCATGAGCAGGGCACATCTTTAACATCTTGCAGTATGCTGTCCACTGTTGTATAAGGAAGCTGACTGATGCTCTGTATGCAAAGAGATGGGAATATATTACATTCTCTCTTTCCAGGGAAAAGCAGGTGGAACGAGGGTGCGACTGACTGCACACAGATTGCTTCGTGAGCACTTCATAGAACTTCTAAAATGTATCATAACCACAAAGGATTCCCCTCCCTCAATATCCAGCTGGCATGCAACATTACTCAGTACACCCTGTATGTCACTGCCCTATATCCTGGCAGCAGCCATGATGACTTTATTCTCTGGCAGTCTGCTGTACCATCAGTATTTAAGCCACCACACGAAACTGGAGGGTAGCTACTTGGTGACAAGGAGTATCTGTGACCACCTGGCTCATGGGTCTGGTATGCAACCCATGCACATGTGGGCAGCATGCATATAATGTGGAAGAGAGCCAGGCTGCCCCATGACATGCCATTGAACAGACCATCAGCATGTTTAAGCAACACTTATACAGCCTGGACTGCCCTGGAGGAGCCCTGCAGTTCTCAATAGAATGTGTAACGATTTGTTGTAGTCTACTGTGCCCTGCTAAAGCTACCATCCTGAGGACATAGCCCATGCAGCCTGGTATATAGCGTGCAGCTGAGGAGGAGGTGGGAGAGGAAGACCAAACACATCCCTTTTTGGCTGGGCTGTCTGTGTTCAGCTCATTCAACTGCAGCACTGGTGAACTTTGCCCCAGTTCACCGTTCACTACCAGCCCCACACCTTACCCTCCTTCTGATACTGACTATCACAGAACCCCTTGGCTGCAATGCTGGAATAAAAACTATCACTAAACAAATATTCTAAATTAATTTAATCAATCAAACCATCCAATATTCCCTACAAACATCAACTAATCAACTCTGTTCATGCCCTCCATGTGCACTCGTCTGACCTAGTGCTGCTATGCAGTGCTACCCCAGGGGCTGTAGCATGGCTGGTGGAAGGTTGCTGACTTCATATGGAGGGGCAAACTGCAGATTGACCTCAGGCAGCTCTGGACCTCGGAGGCTTGACTTCAGGCTGCACCAACTTGGCATGGGTAGCAGTGAATCTGTGCTGGCTAGCTGACAGACAACAGCAAGGGCACCAGCAGAGTGGGAGTGGGGGGGAGGGGGAATGCTCTCAGCCCGAGAGAAGATAGCAGATTCATGCTGCACAGAGCTATTGTCACTCACCCAGAGTGACATCCTAGCTATGTGTTGGAGGACAGCTAGGCTGTTGTGAGATTCTGGGAGGCCCTGGGAATACCATGGCAGCAGTCTGAGCATGCGTGACAGTGAGTTGCACTTTTCATGACAACAAGCTAAATGTGGATGACCTCAGCCTGGACTTCCACTGCAGTGTTCAAATGCTGCTTGGTTCTACTTGTGCTGTAATGGAAACTGAGACATTGGCCATCAAATGCTGCATTATGGCTGTTTCCACAGAAGTGCAGGTGGAGTTGCTCACCACTTCTTCACTGGAAAGGATAGGCTGCAGGCTCTGTGCAAAGCCTTGTGTAAGGTTGGTGCCAGACTCCTCCTTGTTCCTTTTCAGTATCTGCGGACTCTCTGGCAGGCCTGCCAATATACAAAGCATTTTTGTGTGCATGCCCATCAGCCTTTTCCTGTACACTACACCATCAAAGTCCTCATCTGAGTCTTCTGGAACAGAACCCATGTGCAAACTTGCCCTCAGTTGAGCTTGCATTGGCACTTTCTCCCTGCCCTAGTTGCAGGTCACTCATGCACTGTAACCCAACATATGCAGATCCCGCCCCTAAGCTGCCCTCTAAAGAATGCACTGTTTCAGTATCTGAGCTGGCAGTTGCAAGTGTGAGAAAAAGTTATGACAATTCTTCATCATCAGTCTCTTCCACATCTTGCTCCTGCATCACTGCCTGGTCAGGTTGCAATTCTTTGGTATCTGCAAGGAAAAAGTCACAAGGGTAAGATTTTGGTGAGGTGGAGGTGGGGGATGTGAGGAGGAAAAAAGCAAGAAGTGCATGTTTACACCATCTGCAGCTTGTGACATTCATAGTATATTAATAATATTCTTTATATTGTTAGGATACACTGGTGAAGGGCATTGTTTAATTAAGTGCTTTGATCGTATATAAACAGGGGACAGTTGGGACACTGGGGTTGGAGGAGAGGTATGAAGACTGAACAAAGTCAATAAATTCTCTTGGTGATGAAAACTTCTATGTCTTGGTTTTGATTTCATAACATTTAAGAAGTATTTGGATGTGCACTTGCAATGCCATGGCATGCAAGGCTATGGGCCTAGTGCTGGAAAATGGGATTAGAATAGTTAGATACTCGTTTCACCGGTGCAGACTCGATGGGCTGAAGGGCCTTTTCCTGTGCTGTAGACCTCTTATGACTCTATGGCTCTATGACTTCACCAACCATCTTGTATTTTGCTAACATTGGTAGCAGAGAATGGTTGGCCTAAAGGTGAAGATTGGAAACTAAGACTGGAATTTTCCCTGAATTGCTCTAAGTGCAATGGCTGATGTGAAAAAAGATGTTTCTCCTGCTGGCCGCAATGGTGGCTTTTGCACCATAACCTCTGCTTCCTGATATTAATCATTAATAATGCATGCACAGGAGACACTCCAGATTGCTGGTGTGCAGGCTCAGATTTGCCCGCCACGCCATGACCTCAGCACTTCCTTGCTCTGGGCGCCGTATTTAAAGAGCACCAGAGCACAACCTACTTCATGTCTGCAGACCAGGACTGCTCCAGGGTGACAGATGGCATGGAAAGCAAAGAAGACAGCAGGCCCAAATGTCACTGGTGTAGCTGCTGGACACAGTGGAAGCCCGCCACAAACCCCTGTACTCTGGCTCTGGGTGAAAACCAGCCACCAAGCTCACCAATTCAGCATGGGAGGTGGTGGCAGCAGTGGTGAGCACCAACACCTACGAACGGAGGTCAGCCACCCAGTACTGCAAGAGGATGAATTATCTCCTCCGTTCTGCCAGGGTAAGTCACTCTCATCACTCTCAACTCACACACTCACAAGCCCATCACATCACATATTCACAGTGTTCACACTCACTGCCAGCTCAAGGCACATCACCACTCACTCTCCCACAAATGCCCAACTCTCTCGGGCCCATTGTGTCCTCATGCAGTCCATGGCTCCACTCACACTCCACACATTCCAGGTATCCTTCTCTTCTGGCTTGGCAGGCCTCTTGTTTTCACTCTCTCCATCTCTCTCCATGCAGGATAAGCTAGCCCACAAGAGGGAGACATCCCAGATTGGTGAAGGAATGCCCAATGTCATGGCCCTCAGGACCTTTGAAAATAGAGCCATCCAGCAGACTGAGGATACAAACCATTCCTGCACAAACAGTGAGGTCGGTGGCATCAACCAAGTGAGGATCTTGCACTGCAACATCCATCAGACAACCATACTGTGAATGATGTCTCCTGTTTCACAGGCTATTTCACAGACCATGCACTTTTTATCTCTCTTTTCCCTCTCAGGCACATCCAGGAAGCACCCGAGGACGGCCATGAGCCAGGTCATCGATTCCAGCCCCGAGGACACCTTGGAATAAGAATCTGCAGACACCGACATTGGAGACCCATCACAGCGCTCACCCACACCCTCCGCCAGCGCAGAGATACACACATCGGTGGGACCCAATTCTAGATTAGCTTCGGGTTCACAATCTGGTGTGCACACTGCACAGTCTGATCCACAGCAGGCGGAGGCAGGGAAATCCAAGGGTGCCAGCACTCAGAGGACAGCTGGAGGCCAGGAATCTGCTGAGACCGAGTCAGATGATGAGCCTCTGGACTCGATTCTACCTCAGTTTCTGGAGCTGCAAAGACAAGCTCGGGAACATCAGGAACGGCTTCCTGCTGCACTCCTCAAATTGTGAAGTACGATGGAGAAGTCCATCTGCCTTCAGTCTGTGGTGATAGCACTGGCATTGCAATGCACTGGGGTCAACGCTGGTAGGATGGCGGTCGCCATGGAGACCTTGGTCCAGGACATTGGCCCTGCATGGCTGCAGGAGCTGCACTCCATCACTGAGGCACTTGCTGGCACCCATCAGTGTCAACAAGAGAGGGGGGCGGGACATCTAAGCTCATTCCAGCTGCCGCTTCTCCTCAAGGAGTCAGCCAGGGGCCCTTGGGCACACATAGGGAGGAGGACAAGCAGGTGCACACCCTGGATCATCCGCTCACGTAACTCCGGGAGTTTCCGGCCGATCTGATTTCCCTATTCCTGTGACCCTCGAAGCTCCAGCCCCATAGGCCAAGGATGGTACCACTGCCACAGCGCAGTACCCCGAAAGCAGGCTGGGGCCCTCCAGGTCTTGGCCCTCCAGAGGACGCCTGCCAAGATCATCGCAGTCAGCAGGCTGCCTCTACCTCCACTGTGGACGTGGGAGAGCACCAAGACGTAGTGGCAGAGTTAGGAAGGTTAAGAAAATATTGTTGCACAGCATGTGCATGGAGTTAATCACTTGTACATTATGTTCACAATTGTAAATAAACTCCCAAGAGCATTTCCTTGTCTATGGCTCCTTGTTATGATGAGCAGTGTTTGTGTCACTCAGATGTGAAACTTTGGTTCCTGCACAAGATGAAGGCAGGTGTCTCAGTCCAGGGTCTCTTCCCTGTGCAGTGTGTAACCTTCAGAGCAACGTGATGGTCCGGCCTCACACTCACTGGACACATCAGTGATGCCTGCACCTCGATGGTGTTTGTCATTGCTGCCAGAGTGTCATGGGCAGCCTTCACAGAGTTCTGTGATTTTCCTTGTCTGCACTGCACACCTTTGAGGTGGGGCTGGCTCCTCCCATCTCTTCAGCATCTGTGTCTGGTGATGGTGTGATCCTGAAGGGGACAGGTGCTGAAGGCTGCCACAGGATTAGGTGCTGTTAAAGTGTCACTGCTGCACCGTGATATGATCCTGATCACAGAGCGCAAGCGAGCTGCCCTCAGCCAGACAGGAGTCAGGCATTCACAGAGGCAATGTGAAGATCTATGGAGTGTCTTCACTGCATGTCGTCACCATCCTCCTGGAATTGAGCGAGCATTAGAGCTTCCACTGTGTCTCCATGACATGAGCCTAAGCACTGAGGGTATGTGTGCTGCCATCAGCCTCACAGGTGTCAGACATTCGCAGATGCAAGGTGAGGATGTCAGGAGTGCCCTCTTGCATCTCGTCATCCTCCTCCACAAATCTTGCAGCTATTATGGCCTCACGAGCACGCAGGTCTTGTCCGGCCAGTGCGATGGCCTCATCGCCAGTATCCCTGTCTTCCAGGACCTCATCAGCATCATCCCCTTTGACGTCCTCCTCAGCGAAAGAGACATGCAGCTCTTCCTTCTCTTCCTCAGCTAGGTCCTCCCCCTGCTCTAGTCCCAGGTTGTGTAGCATGCAGCAAGCTACAATGATGTGACACACCCTCTGGGGACTGTACTGTAGTGCTCCGCCAGACCTGGTGAGGCACCAGAAGCTCATTTTCAAGATGCCTATTGTTTGCTCCACCAAAGTTCGGGTTGCAGCATGAGCCTTGTTGTACTATCTCTCTGCTGCAGTCTGAGGTGACCGCACGGGCATTACTAGTCCTCTGTGGGTAGTCCTTGTTCCTGAGGAACCAACCCTGCAGTCTCTGTGGACCCTGGAAGATGTCAGGGATCTGAGACCTGCAGAGGATGTAGGAGTTGTGGACACTTCCGGGGTATTATGCGCAGACCTGCATGATGCATTTGTTGTGGTCGCAGACCAGCTGAACATTCAATGTGTGGAAACCCTTGCGATTGATGTACCGGACTGCTTGTTGCCATAGAGATCTAAGCGCCACATAAGTACATATGAAAATACAAACAAGGAGTAGGAGTAGGCCATTCGGCTCCTCAAACCTGCTCCTCCATTTAATAAGATCATGGCTGACCTGATAGTAACTTCAAATCCCGCCTACCCCCGATAACCTATCACCCCCTTGCTTACCAAGAATCTATCCACCTCTGCCTTAAAAATATTCAGACTCTGCTTCCACCACCTTTTCAGGACAAGAGTTCCAAAGATTCATGTCCCTCAGGGAGAAAAAAATTCACCTCATCCCTGTTTTAAATGGGTGACCTCTTATTTTTAAACTTTGATCCCTTGTTCTACATTCTGTCACAAGAGGAAACATCTTCTCCACATCCACCCTGTCAAGTCCCTTCAGGGTCTTATATGTTTCAATCAAGTTGCCTCTTACTCTTTTAAACTCCAATGGATACAAGCCTAACCTGTCTAACCTTTCCTCATAAGACAATTCACCCATTCCAGGTATTAGTCTGATAAACCTTCTCTGAACTGCTCCCAACACATTTACATCATTTCTTAAATAAGGTGACCAATACTATACACACTACTCCAAATGTGGTCTCACTAGTGCTCTGTATAACTGAAGCATAACCTCCTTACTTTTGTATTCAATCCCCCTTGCACTAAATTACAACATTCTATTAGCTTTCCTAATTACTCGCTGCACCTACATACTAACCTTTTGCGATTCATGCACTAAGGCACCCAGATCCTTCTGTATCTCAGAGCTCTGCAATCTCTCACCATTTAGATAATATGCCTCTCTTTTATTCTTCCTGCCAAAATGGACAATTTCACATTTTCCCACATTATACTCCATTTGCAGGATCTTTGCCCATTCACTTAACCTATCTATAACTTTTAGTAGTCTCCTTATGTCCTCTTCACAAATTACTTTCCTACCTATCTTTGTGTCATCAGCAAATTTGGCAACCATCCCATCCATCCCTTCATCCAAGTCATTTATATAAATTGTAAACAGTTGAGGCCCCAGCACTGATCCCAGTGGCGCACCAAACATTGCATCTTGCCAACTTGAGAAAGACCCATTTATGCCTATTCTCTGCTTCCTGTCAGCCAGCCAATCTTCTATCCATGCCAATATGTTACCCCTTATACCATGAGTTTTATTTTCCGCAATAACCTTTGATGTGGCACTTTATTAAGTGCCTTCTGGAAGTCTAAGTACAGTACATCCACCAGTTCCCCTTTAACCACAGCACATGTTACTTCCCCAAGGAGCTCCAAAAAGTTGGTTAAACATGACTTCCCTTTCACAAAACCATGTTGACTCTGCCTGATTACCTGGAACTTATCCGGGTGCCCTGCTATAGCTTCTTTAATAATAGCTTCTAATATTTTCCCTACAACAGATGTTAAGCTAACTAGCCTGTAGTTTCCCGCTTCCTGTCTCTCTCCCTTTTTGAAATATGGAGTTACATTTGCTATCTTGCAATCTAATGGAACCTTTCCCGAATCTAGGGAGTTTTGGAAAAATAATCCACTCCTCTCCCCCTCAAACTGAATGTAAAATTCAAGCATATTATAGTCGTGCTGCCTAGGGGCGCCTTCACTTTAATTAATCCCATCTCATTACACAATACCAGGGGGAGAATTTTCTGGTCAGTGAGTGGGGGCGGGGCCCACAGAGGTGCCTCAAGAGGCCCGACTCAGGGAACCCCCCCCCCCCCCCCACCCCCCGGCCCGCATAGGGAGCGCTCAGTGCTTCTGGGCGAGCGTCACGCTAGGCAGGCCTTAATTGGTATGCCTACGTAAAATGGCAGCACGCTCCTGCCTGCCCCAGCACAACCCTTCCCGATGGGAGGAATATTCAGCCCCAGGTCTAGTATAGCCTGCTCTCCGGTTGGCTCCAGAACATGCTATTCTAAGAGACTATCCCAGAAACATTCTATGAGCTCCTCATCTAGGCTACCTTTGCTAATCTGACTTTTCCAGGCTATACGCAGATTATAATCTCTCATGATTATCACCATGCCTTTCTCACAAGCTCCCTTTATTTCTTCCTTTATGCTCCATGCTACCATGCGGTGATTATTAGGGGGCCTGTATACAACTCCCACAAGTGACTTCTTCCCTTTACCATTTCTAGTCTCTACCCGAACCATTTCCAACACCTGGATTCCTGAGTTTAGGTCATCCATCTCTATTGTGTTCATACCATCATTAACCAATAGAGACACCCCTCCAGCTTTTCCTCACTTCCTGTCCTTGCTAACTGCCTGATTCCCTTTAATATTCAGGTCCCAATCCTGTCTTCCTGCAGCCATGTCTCTGTAATGGCTATCAAATTGTACTTATTTATTGCTATGTGCACTCTCAGTCCATCTGTTTTGTTTTGAATGTTTCATGCATTCAGATACAGAGCCTTTAGTTTTATCCTTTTATTCTTTTTATAACCTCTAGTCTCATCTGTCGATTTACTGTTAGATTTGTACTCCCCATCCCTTCCTCTCACTGTCTGTTTTACATTTCCCATAATAATATTTTCTCTTTTGCCTTGTCTCTACTCTTTGGTTTACCACATCGTCCCAAATGTGTACCCGTGCCCACATTACTTAGGTTAAAACTTTCTCTACTTCTATAGTTATGCGGCTCACAAGAACACTGGTCCCAGCATGGTTCAGGTATACCGTCCCAACGGTACAGATCCCACTTTCCCACACTAGGTATTGGAACCCACTTTCCCACACTAGGTATTGGAACTCACTGTCCCACACTAGGTATTGGAACCCACTTTCCCACACTAGGTATTGGAACCCACTTTCCCACACTGGGTATTGGAACCCACTTCTCGCACACTAGGCTTTGAGCCATGCATTCATCTCCCTAATCTGATTTGTCCTATGCCAATTTGCACGTGGCTCAGGTAATAATCTAAAAATTATGACTTTAGAGGTTCTGCTTCTTAATTTGGTGCCAAGCTCCTCAGACTGACTATGCAGAACCTCCTTCTTTATCCTGCCTAAGTCATTGGTACCAACAGGGGTCACGACAATGGGTCCTCCCCCTCCCATTGCAAGTTCCTCTTCAGCCCTGAGCAGATGTCCCAAACCCTGGCACAGGACAGGCAACACAGCCATCTGGACACACGCTCTTTGTTTCAGAGAACGGTGTCAATCCCTTTGACTATACTGTCCCATACTACCACTACATTCTTTGTAACTCCCCACGCTTCGTTGGCTTCCTGTACCACGGTGCCATGGCCAGTTAGCTCATCCACTCTAAAGCCCCCACTCTCATCCAAACAAGCTGAAGAAACCTCAAACCTGTTGAGGGCCGAGGCTCCTGCACTTCTGCCCTCTGCGTCCCCTTAACTGCCTCACTTGCAGTCACACCCTCCTGTCCCTGACCACTGACCAAATCAGAAGACTCTATCCTAAGGGGTGTGACCACCTCCTGGAATAAAGTGTCCAGGTAACTTTCCCTCTCCCTGATGTGCTGCAGTGTCTGCAGCTTGGCTGCCAACTCAATAACTCAGAGCCGAAGTTCCTGCAGCTGCAAACACACTGCAAATGTGTTTGCCCTGGATCACACTGGTGTCCAGAAGCTCCCACATCCTGCAATTGCAGCACATCACCTGCCCTGCCATCTCCAATATGTGTTAATTAATTAATTATAATTAATAAAGCTTATACTTCTCAATAGGTTTTGGCGCTGCCAGCAAACTTTACAATACTGATAAAACAATACAGTACCTACAATATTGATAAAATTAATAATACCAGTCACTGGTTTACCTGCTCCTTCTGCTGCACCAAAGTGGAAATCAAATATTGGAGGCTAATAAAAGAGCAGAAGAAAAGCACCTCCTCCCCACCCTTCACCGAACTCCCCACTCAGCACACTTTACTTCTTGCAGTAAACCTTACCTAAAGCATCTCTTTCCCCCGTGCACCAAATTCCCACTTTGAACCAAATTCCCAAATATACTCACTTGGTCTCTGCCTCACTCAGGCTGAAGTCTCCCCTCTGTGACAGTGAGTGCAGTCAATGGCACCCTGTACCTGTGGAAACCTACTGATCACTGCAAGTCCCAGTGCTCTTGCTTCCTAGCTTGCCTAATCCCGGTCAAAATGCACAAAGTTCTGTCTCTTTGCGAAGATGGCGTCCGTGACCTCCTGGATGCCCTTGTGGGTGCATGCTTGTGAGATCCTACACAGGTCATCTATGGATCCCTGAAAGGAGCCATTGGTGTAAAAATTGAGTGCTGTGGTCACTTTCACTGTCACTGACAGTGGATGCTTCCAAGTCCTTGTGGTGTCAGTTCCTGCAGCAGGTGGCATATGTGAGTGACCATTTCTCTAGACAAGCACAGTTTTCAGCCACACTGGTTCTCACTCATCTGCAGGAATGACAAGCACTGTCTACAGAGCCTGGGCCTATAGAGGTGCCTATGAGTGATGGCACACTGTGGATCTTCAGCTGCATCCAGAGGAGGCCCTGCTGCTCCTCCATCTTGAGGGTGGTGCTCTTCCCTTTGCTGAGCCAGTCGCCTCTGTCACAATCTTCTCCTTTTTCTCTGCTCCCTGTAAGCCATGAAGCACATAGCTAGATCACCAGGCTCCATGATCCTGATGTTCTCCTCCTTCAGTATCAAAGAAAGAGGCACAAGGGTTAGCATGTGTCCTAAGGACCTCTCTTGGTTAAATCTCTGACTCCGGCTGCGTCTCAAGGCCCCTTCATGCATGCCGGAGAGTGCTGGCCACTGCTTGGATGGTCAGTGTGTAGTGCACTTCATGGCTGCCCAAAGCCCCACCCACCTCCGCCCCACTCCATTTGACCAATTGACGGCAGCTTCGGCCACTTGACTGCATGCTGTGCTCTCAGCTCAGACATTATTCTAACCCATACTGCAAGGCTGCGCTGTTAGCTTGAGCCATGAGGGATACTGGTCCAAAACTGAATAAAGACATTGGAAGGGGATCTGAGCACCTCCTCCAGTGATTGCTCCATGACCACCTTTCGCAAGGGGATTCTGCAACTTGCCTAGTTGGCCAATTGTTCTGCCGCCCCCTAAAACTCACATTAACTTGCAGTCTGTGCCCAATGGGTACATTTGGTGGCACTTTCATGCTTTTGTGTTGCTTGAGTGGGCAGAAATGCTTCAGGGGCCTGACTCCAAGCCTGTCAATGGAGCTGCTGCTGAACGGTCTCAGCTGCAGAAGAATGCTCACTGTTGACAAGTTTTTCCAAGTGTGTGGCCAGTTGCTTTCCTCATTCTACAACCCCCATCCACCCCATCCCCATCACCACCACCAACCACCACCCCCCAATCCACCCCGGCATGTGCTTGTGTACTTCCATCAATCTGTGCTTGTCCTGCACCCCCTGGCCCCACCCGCATTGGAGCTCTTGCCTGGGCTTTGCACTGAAAGCCAGCTGGTAAAAAGCAACTTGTCGGTGCTCAACCCACCTCCCCCCCAAAATGTGCGGCATCTCTTCCTTCTGGTCCCATGGGCAATCCTCGCGAGCACTGTGCAAGGTTGTGCGCACTCACCACCGAGCTCCCCTTGAAGTTCAGCTTAGCAGGTGCATGCCTTTTAAAGGCAGTCATAAATCACACCGTTCTGAAGTCACGCTGATGTGGGAATTAAATTTGACATAAGGGGATGATTCTGGCATGCAGGCATAGTAAGGAGCTGGAAATGCATGAAAATTAAGTTCCCGGCATTGCAAGGTGGGAAATGCGGCTTGCCAACTAATGGGTGGAGGGGACAATCGCGCCTTGGAATTACGTTGTCGGAAAGTGTGACAAGGGCCATCTCGCATTATCTTCTGCTCATGCCACCAAACACACCCGCCACACCGGGAGCAGAAAATTCCACCTAAAGACTTATTTTCAGACAGAAGATTGTGATTGGAGTTACTTTGGAGAAGAATGGCTGAAACCAAGTGTAGAGTATCAGGGTATGATTTCCCACCGTTGTCCTGTGAAGCTGAACCTTATGGCCAATGGAAGAATGAAATGGATATGTGGACACGGATTATGTCCTTACCAAAGGAAAAGCAAGTTATTGCCTTGGCACTTATGCTTCCCACCAGGAGCAGGAGCAGGTGCGAATTATTTTCAGAGCTAGAGTCTCCTGGTCTTGACTGGAGTCAGATTCTCAGAAAGAGATATGCTTTTGGAACAGATGCCTGAAGCTTTAAAAAAAATTTCAGCCACTTTCACGGCACCAATGGAACATTCAGCGGTAACACACAAGATGGAGGATTCAATGCTGGCAGCATTTTGAGACATTTTAGTTATGGGGCGCAAGCATCAATACGAAAGAAGAAACACAAGCAAAATAAATGAGGATAGAGACCCTTTTAGTAGCTCTAACAGATGACATGAATTGGGTAAATGTGGCAGGAGAATGAACCCCAGGAATAAGCGAGGAATGGTCAGCAGGTGTTTCAGATATGACTCGAAATATCATTATGATGAATTGTCTGAAACGGGATAACAGGGTTTTTGAAATGACATATGACAAGGAAGATTCAGAAGGGGAAAGTGACAATATTGATCAGTCAGAAGGAATTGTACTGGTCACCAGAAACTTTAGTCTGGTAATGGGTGTTCTAGTTGTGGACTCATTCAGTTTTTCTGTGTTAGACAGTGGGTGTACGTCTGCAGTACGTGGAGTGGATTGGTTAAAGTGTTGCCTGTGTTCTCTAAGTAGTAAAGGCTGAAGTAAGGTTAAGGAATATGAAGGTTCTACTTACTTCAGGTTCGGGGATGATAATGCATTAAAATCAGTAAAGTGGTGATTGCATGTAAAATAGCCGGAGTAAACCATTTTATCAGCTCTGATATATATCCAATGCTGTTGAGTAAGCCTTAAATGAAATTAGATATAGAACATGATAAGGCAATTGTTTTGTATTTGCAGACAGTGCTACACCTGCCCCTTTATCTCCCCTCTCTTCACCGACCAAGGGCCCAAACACTCCGTTCAAGTGAAGCAGCGTTTCACTAACACTTCCCTCAATTTGGTCTACTGCATTCGCTGCTCCCAATGTGGCCTCCTCTACATTGGAGAGACCAAATGCAGACTGGGTGACCGCTTTGCAGAACACCTTCAGTCTGTCCGCAGGCATGGCCCAGACCTCCCTGTCACTTGCCATTTCAACACACCACCCTGCTCTCATGCCCACATGTCCGCCCTTGGCCTGCTGCAATGTTCCAGTGAAGCTCAACGCAAACTCCGATTAGGCACTCCACAGCCTTCCGGAGTTAACATTGAGTTCAACAACTTCAGACCATGAACTCTCTCCTCCATCCCCATCCCCCCTTTTCATCCCCCTTTTTTCCATATTCATTTTTATTTTATTTATTTATCTTTTTGTTTTTCAAATTTCATTAATTTTTTTCCCACTTATTTTCATTATTATTATTTTTTACATTTATTTCCATTCTCATTCATTGTTTTCTCCCCAGCTTTTAGCTTATTTTCAATCTTTCTTCCCCTACCCCACCCCCACTAGGGCCATCTGTCACTTTCCAGAGTGCTTACCTTGGTCCAGCCATTATCATATTTTGCTTCCTTAATGTTACCATTAGCACCTCCTTTAGCCAGTACAACCACCATTAACAACTCTTTGACCTTTTGTTTATGACATCTTTTGCCATCTCTCCCTTGCCTCCACCTATCGCTGGCTTCCTATCCATCTTCACTGGTTCCACCCCCCTTAATCAGTATATATTTCACCACATCTCTACCTCCCTTTAGATCTAAAAAAGAGTCATACAGACTCAAAACGCTGACTCTGTCTTTCTCTCCACAGATGTGGTCAGACCTACTGAGTTTTTCCAGCATTTTTTGTTTTTGTTCCAAGTTAAAACCCTCTGCTCCCACTCCAGCACCCAAGACTCCATGATTTTATACTTGCTTGCTGTTCTTCTTCATACATTCTCTGTTAAAAATGTTGGGCAAATCACTTTACATTCTCTAAGAAGAAAGGCTGGAATTGTTTCAAAAGCTGCAAATAACCTTCAGTATTGAGGACTGAATGACCCATGCCTGTTGACAGGCAGTTTGATTTGATTCAGGTTTCTCTGTCTGTTCCTGCAACCATGTGAACACTGCAGATTTGCCTGTTGTGTACGTGTGAACTTGTTGTGGACCAAAACCTTGCACCTCTGCCACTCACATTTATTCTTGCTTTGTGCAGCATGCAAATCCTGGCTGTATAAACATCCAAACACATCCACTCATAGGCTGAGATGGATTGCCCCTTGTTTACTGCAAGTTTGAATAATGGTCCTGTCATTGTTTCCGACTGGTAATGGAACCATTCTAATGGTTGCAGTTTGATTACGAGCAACATGAGAAATTGTGCACTGGACCCCGAGATTCCAATGCAATGAAACATATCTTTTTAAAATAAAAGTTAGTGTATATCAGAATATACAGCACATTAATCTACTTTTCTTGATCTACAAGTTTGAGGGAGAAGAAAAGTGGACAAGGGCATAATCTATTAGCAGTCTAACGTGCCCCACCTTTGTGCAAGGTACACCAGAGGTACCTGAAGTGTAATGGAGCTTTTATTTAGCTAGAACAAAGTCCATTTATCCAAGCTTATTTTTTTCAGCTTTATGAAGCTGCTGGCAGAATAATATCTTACCTCAATAAACTCATGCTTTAATTACAATGGGATCAGAAGGCAATTCCTAAAAAGCCATGTAGAAATATTCAATGAAATCATCTATTAAAAACTGATCTTAATCGCACTTTGAAGCACTGTTAATTTCTTTTAAAAAGTAGAGAAAAACTAATTGCCCTGAAATGTTATATGCACTTCAGCAATCTATAACAAAAGCAAATAAAATCCAAAATCTATTCTGATTGTCTGTCTAAATTCAACAGTTTAGTCTAGGACATCAATTAGTATCTATTTCCTTCCATACATTGAATTTCCCTAAGCAATAATGGGTTTACAACATTATGACTCAATCTGTGTCTTCATTTTGCATTAAAGATGGTATATAAAAAAAATCTCTATACAAAGGCAGCATTGCTTGAAGCAATGGTGGTTGCAGTTTGTCTGAAGCCATGAATGAAAATGCTTACAAAAATCTAACACCAGTTCATTGTAAAGCCAGTCCATGATAAGGCCACAGGTTAACGGTTTTTCCCCATCTCTCAGTTAATTATGCTGTTTAAGTTCCTTTTAACGCGTTGTGACTCTTGCTTCAGTAATGCCATCCTGGCCACAAAAGCAATGTTATTCAGTAGCAGCAGCCAAATTGGATTTTAAGATAGAAAGCATTTCTGTTTTTGTCCAGTAGAAGACAATAAGTGTTCAACATTTATTTCACATGGGTACATTGGATCTCTGTGTGTTAAAACTCAAAGAATGACATTTTGAACAATTAACTGTCATAGACTCTCCCCAAGCTATTTCATCTCCTGAGGAAAGGGTCTATAATGTTTATCTCTGTCCTCCCAAAGGTAAATCAAAAAAAAGCTTCAGAATATCTATTTGAACTTGCGTTATTTATCCATGACCAGTTGTCGTCCTTGGCATAACATTTCTAAGGTCCCAGTAGTTCAGAAACAATAATGTTCCACACAGAATTCGATCTGCTTATCTGTACTTATTCCTTACAGTCCTCAGTCTTGTTCCCAACCAGATATTTTCCCAGTTCTTTCAAAAATATTACACGGTGTTAGCTGCTTTAATCAGGTGCATTGCATATATTCTCAACTCTGTGGGTTAAAAAATACCCTCTAATCCCAATTTTTAAACTCCCAACTGTTTAGAATTTGCCTAGTTTGCAGTTGTCTATTTGCTCAACTAATCATTTTCATGGTCTTATCTTCAGCTAATGCTTCATCATCTCCCAGCTTGGTTATTTCCCCTGGTATGGCCTCACCTTTGCTCTACCAGGTCCAAAGAGCACAGACATCAGGATATTTGGTGCATAATTGGCTTAGACCATCATCAGATTTGACTCAATCACCTTAAGCTCTACCCAGGCTTCATTATCCACTGCCAAATCTGCCTGCTACTCAAGCATCAAACTGGAGGACAAATACAACCTTTTCTCTACTACCAATGATCTCCTTGGACTCTTCCCCTCTTCTCCCATACCCTCATCTCTATCAGCACGCATAGGAAACTCATGGATTTCGGTCACCAAGACAAAGGCCAGCTACTTAGCTGTCTCTGCTCCTTTTCTTGTCTAACTCGCCAACCAAACCAAGCATCTCCCTAAGGTGCCATCCTGAGAGTTCATCCTCTCTTTAGTTTCTTTCTCATCTCCTTTCAGGTCTAAAAAACTCAAATATCTCCATTCATTATGAATGCCTCAGACCCTTGACGTTGCATCAGTCTCATGGATCTTGTCTGTAAAGCTCTCCTGTTTCTTGTCAGTCAAAACTGATAGCATTCCTGGTGCAATCTGACAAAAGTGTTATAAAGTTGAATCACTCCCCCCTCTGATTTATCTTCTATTGTTTTGACTACGTAACTCAACATCCTATTGTCTCTACTGATTGCTGCTCTGTCTCAGTTGGATATGTCTGGCATCAAGTCTACAAAGAATCCTGAGGGTAAAAATTGGATAATGTCTGTTTGAGGGCACAGGCATCTTGCTGTACAATTACCCATAACCACTGGAGGTGTTGCAGGCAGGACACAAATTTCATGCTGCCTGCTTGCCTCCATGATAAAATGTGCAACCCGGTGCTAAACCGCTGCTGACAGGCTGCACACTCAGCAGGGGACCCAGGTTCATGCAAGGCCAGCACAGATTAATGCCAGCCTCCACCTCTTAAAGGGGGGTGCATTCTGGCTTCAGCAAGGTTTGCAAGTGACTTTATGAGCAGGAAGA
Organism: Cetorhinus maximus; assembly: GCF_964194155.1. Classification (NCBI taxonomy): domain Eukaryota; kingdom Metazoa; phylum Chordata; class Chondrichthyes; order Lamniformes; family Cetorhinidae; genus Cetorhinus; species Cetorhinus maximus. The sequence goes on from NC_135884.1 coordinate 119,603,111, forward strand.
AAGGTTTGAAATGGAGCAACAAGAAAGAGTGTCTGATACAGTACTGGAGGTGGAAAGGAGGTGATGGAGGCATAGTGGTAATGTCACTGGACTAGTAATCCAGAGGCCCAGGTTAACACTCCATGAGTTCAAATCCCACCATGGCAGCTCGCAGAATTTAAATTCAATTAGTAAACCTGGAGTTGAACGCCAGCTTCAGTAATGGTGACCATGAAACTATCACTGATTGTTGTAAAAACCCATATGATTCACTGATGCCCTTTAGGGAAGGAACTCTGCTATCCTTTCCTGGTCTGGCCTACATGTGACTGCAGACCACAGCAATATGGTTGACTCTTAACTGTCCTGTGAAATAATCCAGCAAGCCACTCAGTTCAAGGGCAATTAGAGATGGGCAAAAAATGCTGGAATGAGGAAAGTAGGATTAGGTGGGATGGAGGTGGAAAGGAGGACAGAGCTTATCTATCCACAGGGGCTAGGAGGCCGACCAGACATACAATTTGATGGGAATGGGAGCAGGTAGCCATGAAGCTCACTGCAATGAATTTGACCTGGAGGACCTGGCTACTGTGCCAGAAAAAAATTCAATGGCATCAAAGAGTAGTCGAGGTCAGTGTATGCATCTTCAAATGACAACTTCTATCCATTGCACCACCAAACTCACACACTGCTCAGTGTACCAAACCTCTGTCAACAACCTTGAGCAATCAGTGCTTATGCCTAACATTCATACACTCCACCTCACCTTCACACACTTATCAGCTCGAGCCTCAGACTCACATCTTCCAGACACTTCCAGCTATTCAGCTCTGACAGGCACATCATCCAGCTACCCTCACTTACCCTCTCTTGCAGGAGAAGGCGGCACATAACAGGAAGGAGCAGCAAGAAGCAGCTGGGGGCAGGCAGAGTTGCATGTCCTCAGTCCCTTGGAGGAAACATTGCTGTGAATTATTAGCATTGCAGTCACTGAGGCCATTGCAGAAAGTGTCAGGGTGACAGTTATGTTCCTTCTCAAATCCTACTTCACCCTCATCCCACAATCTGATATGAAGTACAAGATGCAGGTAACATAACCATGCACCTCTTGTTTCCCACCTAATCCTACTTTCCTCATTCCAGCATTTTTTTACCCATCTCTAATTGCTCTTGAACTGAGTGGCTTGCTGGATTATTTCACAGGACAGTTAAGAGTCAACCATATTGCTGTAGTCTGCAGTCACATGTAGGCCAGACCAGGAAAGGATAGCAAAGTTCCTTCCCTAAAGGGCATCAGTGAATCATATGGGTTTTTACAACAATCAGTGATAGTTTCATGGTCACCATTACTGAGGCTGGTGTTCAACTCCAGGTTTACTAACTGAATTTAAATTCTGCGAGCTGCCATGGTGGGATTTGAACTCATGGAGTGTTAACCTGGGCCTCTGGATTACTAGTCCAGTGACATTACCACTATGCCACCATCTCCCCATCTAGCACAGTGTATACTTTAAAAGGTATCATAGAGGCAGGATCAGCAAAGGGTGAGCTATTGGGCATGAGTGGGCTGTGGCTAAGCAAAGAGGAAGGATAGTGCATGTGCCAGCTCTCCAGAGGACAAGGTTGCAGACAAATTTGGCTGCAGAGGACTCAAATAAGGACTTTGATGAATGGCATACGTGGAAAGGCTGATGGGTATGCACAGAGATGCTTTTTGCATTGACAGGCATGCCACAGAAACCTGCGAGGAGTCCAATTCTTTGGAACAGGGCATTTAGCAGAACTTGGAGCCCAGTTTTTCCAGCATGAAGGTGGTGGCTAATTCCATGACAGCACTTGAGTACCCAGTGTCCAATAGACAGTCTCAGTTTCCACTGTGGCACAAGTAGAAGTCACCTAATGTCTGAGTGTTGCAATGGAAGCTCAGACTGAGGTCACAGATCTCTGCATGTTGCCATACAGGCCCAACCTGGGTCGTGGAGGTTCAGACTTTTGCCATCACGGCTGTGCTTAGCAGTGCACAAAGGAGCATACAGTTCTCATTGCTGCCCAGTAATCTGTGATCTAGCAGATTAGTAAGATTACTGAGGCACCATCCGAGAAGAGCGACAGTGGATCCTTGGGGGCACGAACCTGCTGCCCCCCCCTTCTCAAGATGACAGTATTCGTGTTTCTGCCATCACCACTCTGCCAGTGCCCTGGCTGTTGCCTGTCAGCCAGTCAGCCCAGACTGCTGCTGTCCATGTCGAGCTGGCACAGTCCAAAGGTAAGCAATCAAGGCCCAGTGCTACTTGAGGGCAGCCTGCAAGGCCATCTGCAGTCTCCTCCAGCCAAAGTCAGCAACAGTCCATCTCCAACCATGTTGCAGATGCTGGGCTATAAGCCAGGCAAAGGTACCTGCAAGTCAGGCAATTAGGGAAAACAAAAGGGTGAATAGTTTCCATTTTGTATGTATTACTGGAGATGTTGTTGGATTAGGTTGTTGGTTTATGGTGTCTTTTAATTCAGAATTTTGGCCAAGGGGACACTGGTGGTCTGTATCAAAGGGATGGTTATGTGAGGAAGTGTGGAACAATGGTGATCTGGGGACTTTTACACGAGAACCGGAGTTTGATGAGATACTCACGGGCAGCCCATATAGCGATGATGTTTGGATGCTTTCTCCTCTTTCTCTTCCTGAGATGGTCACCGAAGCCCTGGTGGAAAGTGATGTGCCCTCTTGGTTGGCAGGTTGTCAAGAATGCAGCAGACACCACGCATCACAAGAACAGCCTAGTGAATACTGTAGGGTTTCCCCAAGTGGTTAAGGTGTTGGGACCATTGTTTGAGGACATCGATGGTCAGCTGCAAGATGTTCCTAGTTGCAGCTTGTCTCTCACTGTAAGACCACTGCCCGTGTGTGGGTAGGTGGCAGAGGAGAGTAGTCACAAGGGTAGCCCTTGTTGCCAAGTAACTAACTACCTAATGGTTCAATGTCATGGCTCAAAGACAGTGAGCATGGTTGACTGGCTCAGTATAAAAGCTTTGTGATTGCTGTCAGGGTAGTAGGCATTCACCAACATGATGCATGATGCACATAACTGCACATTTTAGGAGCGATACCCTTTGTGGTTCCTACGCTTCTCGCCATTGAGATGTGATACCCACAGGACCAGGAGGGTGTAGTCAATGGCTCCTTGCAGCATTGGGAATCCTGCCATCCCGGCAAAGCCACACACCCTCTCTTCCTATTTCTCTCTGCTTAGAGAGAAGATTATGAATTCCCCTTTCTTCATGTACAGGGCCTCAATGACCTCCCAGATGCAGCAATACTGAGAAATGTTCACAATGTCACAAACTTGCCCCTGGAACAATCCTGAGGTGTAGAAATTGAGGGCCACAGTGACCCGGAAGACCAATGGCAGTGCTTTCTTTACCCTACTTTGTGGCTAAGGGTCTGGTTGGAGGAGGTGAGAAAGTTTGGCCACCTCCTTGGTGAAACATGGCCATCATAAACACTGGTCCTAGCTGAAGTGGAGGTATAAAGAAATGCTTGCTGAAGACTGCAGATCTGTGTGAACTTCTATTCCAAGCATTCCTCCTCCTCCCTCAGTAAGCAGCTCCTTTTCTCTGCTGCCTGTGCTCCATTTCCCTGTCGTGCTCCAGGAGGGTTAGCAATGAACAGCCACCATGACCAAGAGCAAATTTTCTGCTCAGAGGCCTTGAAAATCCACTCAACTCCTTTCAAAGGCCCAGCATCACCCCATGACTCCAATAATCCAACAACACAGTACACAATACTTCCACTAGCTCAGCAGCAGCAAAGTAAAGGCAAAAGCACCTCACATGAAAGTTGCATGGAGACTTTTTTACATATAGCTAAGGGGGCAGTCTGAATGTATATTCAGTTGTCTGTTTAAGCGAACGTGTTAACTGGACCGGTAAGGTCCAAAAGGGCAGATTGGGCACCAAATGAAATTAGATGCTGACAGATATCCCCACCTGCCCATTCTGCATGCTTCCAGTGCACACATGGGATGCATGGCCTATTGCCCTTCCTAAGTAGCCAATTGGCGTGAGCCACACTGCAAGCTGACAGGGGCAGACCTTGTGCCATTAATTTTTCAAATCTGGGTTCCTGTAGCGGCAAAACTACAGAGCCAAATTTTGTAGCCATGGTTTTCTTTTAGCTCTCCCCACAGCTATTCCAACACAAGTGGAAAAGTGCTTGTGTCATCCGTTCTTATTCCCTGTTTCTATATTTGGCTCTTTATGTTTGTTCACATTAAATTTCATTTTGCCATTGTTCTGCCTGCTTATTTATGTACCTTGTCCATTGATTCTATAGCTGGGAATTTCCTGAGATATTTTGGTGTAACTTAGGCAGAAGAACAATGTGTGCCTTTACTTTCCAAGAAAATTCTGGGGGTGAAATTGGTGTGTGCCAACTGCCTGAAAGGAGCTTGGTAAATCGGTAAAACAATACGTAAACTTCCTTGATCATTTGCGTCACTTCTGCGATCTGCTGAAATCTTCTCCTGGGCATTTGCATAGCTCCCTGCAAAGAACCAGCTCACATGAGTTCCCTTGATTATTATGAATATTGTGCTTGCATAGATTTATACTGAGAAACATAGGTGCAACATGGTGCAAAGTTACCTCTAAAGTTCTTACAGAGAGCAGACAGTTATCAATGAAAAATCATTGATACCTGAAGAAAATATAAGAAATTTACTAACTTCACAGCCGAGGAGGATTTTCAGGCCTCACACCTGCTGAAGTGAGACTGTAATGCCCCCACTCCCACTGTCACTATTGCCATCAAATCTTTCGCTGGGAACTTCTGTTAGACAGAGTGCCTACCTGAGTTTGGCAGTAGGAACCTTTAATGGATATCGGATACTGCCATTTTAGGACATCACTGAATAGAGAGTGCACCGGGCATGCACATAAGAACTGGTGGTAATGATTTGCCCACTTGACTTCAAAGAAAACAGAAGCGGACAAGGTGTATGACAAGAAATTGATGCTCTGCCCACATTATCAATACCCACCACCATCTTTCACCCCTGCTGAAGTTAAATTTTACTCTGATATCACTGAGGGGACAGAAGCAGTGGGATGAGAGTGATAAACCAGGAAAAAAGTATCAGATACCTCACCCGGAGCTGCTCATGGATCAAGATCATGGGCAGTTATGACACATTTGGAAGGACTATTAAGAGATCTGCTCACCTGAAAGATTGTTACTTCATGATTTATTGCTGAATTATTAGAAATTGCAAGTGTATAAGATATTTTGGTACAGATTGATAGTGCATGTTAGGAAAAGTGGTTTGATCCACTTTCCTTAGCTGAAAACCAAAGTAACTGTCACTTCTGCTTGTTGTTATTAAAGTAAAAAAAGACGGATTATCATTCTGATTTCTGAAAATAGAAAACATCTCACAGATGGTCAAAATACAGCTTTATGTTTCAATATAACTGTTTGAATGTCAAAATAGAAGCTATTTGTGATATAGAGCAAACCCATAGGACAGAAACATCCAATCCCGTTTGCGATGGGCATCATAGCAGGCGGGAGCAGAAAATATCGGGAGATCGCTAAAACCGGTTTCACATCGCCGTAAAACCAGTTTGCGACTGTCCATTCCACTGGTCAAAGGAGGGCCATATTCCCACTGCCGCATGTCAGGAACCTAATTTCAATACTTTAGCATCTCATTATAAGCCCTGCTCACTGGAATCATCCCTCCACGCTGGATCATTGGGTCATGCTAACGTGTTTCACAACTGTACATAGTGACGTGCACCTTACGAGCTGCACTTCGCTCAGGACTTTGAGGTTTGTTTACCTACCTTGCTTCAGATAGCGCTCATAGTCATTAGTGCCAGGCTTTGCAGGCAGCACCACATCACTTTTAAGGGGGTTCACGGGCAGGTCTTTATCTGCCAGACTAGCCATAAGCCGGGGGTGGCTTTTCAAAGGCTGCAGGCCTGGGGCTTGCTTGGGGAAGGGGGAGAAGTGGCTTTAGGCAAGGGAAAAGGCTGCGGGGTGAGGGCTGGACTGGGGAAGGAGCGTATCCCAGGGTGTGTGTTGGGGGGGGGTGGGGGGAGGTGGGGGGGGCACAAGTTGATCTGTGCAAGTGGCCTCAAGATGGTGAGGGCTGAAGAAGTAGTCTCCAGAGGAGATGAGTCCAGATGTAGATGTGAGGGTGTGTGTGAGAGAATGAATGGTGATGTCTCCTGAGCTGGCTGTGAGTGAGATGCCAGTGAATGTGTGATGGCCTTGTGAGTGTGTGAGTTTAGAGTGATGAGATGGCTGTCTTACCCTGGCAGCACAGATGAAATCATTCATCCTCTTTCTGCACTGGATGGCAAACCTCTTATGTGCAGTGTTGCCACTGACCACCACTGTCACCGCCTCCCAAGCCAGAGTGGTAAGATTGCTGGACCTCATGCAGCCAGAGTGGGGGTAGAGAACATCATGGTGGGCCTCCAGAAGGTATTCCAGTGACGGGTGACTGAACACTTCCTGGCTTTCAGGGCCATGTCTTCACGGGAGCAGTTCTGGGCTGCAAGCATTGAGAACTGTGTGTGCGGCTGCAGTTTAGATATGACACCTGGAGTGAGGAAACAGTGAGGTAACTGCCAGCCAGATGGCGTGTTTCCTGTGGCTGCATAATTAATGAGGCGGGAAGCAGCTGATACAGTGCGAAAACCCGCCATTGCAACTTTGAGTGAAACATCGTTTTTCACCCCCATTACCGCACATGGCGCAATTCTGGGATGATTCTGCTCATAGTAACTTAAAATGCAATAAAAAACAATGGCCCACAATTTGCTGTTAAAATAATGGCGAGGCTAATGGTGCTCTCCATTATTCATGCTCAACTGCTGCAGCAACTGTAGGTGAGGGCAGACCTCTGGTTAAATGCAGATATTAAAAAGTTGCTGTGCAAGAGGCTTATCTTTGTGAAAGTGGCATCTCACTGCCTGCCCCATTGTTGAAATGCTTTGAGCGCCATGAAACTGCGGTATTTGCGCAGAAGACATGAACTAAACTCCCCACAGAAAGTTAAGGCACCCTTTCAGGTCTAATGACCTTTTTAACAATATGATTAGTGCTAATTGCTGGCAGTCAACCTCTCTGACATTGAAAATTAAGTATTAAAAGTATGAAGTCCCATTCCTTCAGGCTTTAATTGTTATTGGAGATTTTAAAAATGTAAAGTTTATAATTAAAAATTTATTTTATTTTTGTCTTTTCTCTCTCTGTTAATCCAATCTTAGGCTAGCTTGTTAAATAGAGTGGCAGTTATCTGTCAATCACATGAAAGCAGTTGTTTCAAGTGGTGTAAATTACTGTAGCAGGAAGCTAAACAAGCTAGTGACTCATCAGAGGGTCCATAAAAGAGACAGACTTTTCAAACTGCATGGTCAGTGCGGGGCGCGCAAGGAGACAGGCGACTTTGCCAGAGTGAGATGGGGATCGAGTGAGTAGCAAATTAGGCTCACGTGGGAGTTCGGGGGAAAGAGGTGTGGTATTCACAGCAATTATTCTAAGTCAGGAACAGGAGCAACTGGGAAGAAACAGACCTGGGTGCAAACCTCACCTTCGGAGCTGAATTTGAAAAAAAAATCGAACTGTGATAACACAGGGAAACTGTAAGTTCACTGATTGGTAAGGATCTGCTGTGAATTAGAAAAGCGTGTTATTTTTAAAGAAGTAACTACTTGGATTTGAGTAAGAAGCACTAGGAATAAGGGGAAGTCAGGTCCAGTAACATAAAGTAATATATGTAAACCAAAGCAAAATAAAGCTAACATAAGGGAAGTAAAGTTAAGACATGACATGGCAGCTCAGTTGTGTGGAATGCATGCCTTGTAATATGTGGGAAGTCATGGAAACCACTGGCAACCTAGACATCCAAACATGCAGGAAGTGCTGTCAGCTGCAGAAACTTGAACTTAGGGTTTCTGGGCTCAAGCAGCAGCTGGAATCAATGTGTTACATCCACGAGGTTGAGAGCTATGTGGATAGTGCATTCAGAGATGTTGTCACACCACAGGTTAGGGCAGAAGGGAACGTGTGACTGCCAGGCAGCCCAAGAGAAGCAGGCAGGTGGTGCAGGAGTCCACTGGGGTCCCATTTGCCAATCGGTTTTCCATTTTGGATACTGGTATGGGCATTAGTTGCTCAGAGAAGTGCAGTCAGAACGAAGTTTGTGGCACCACGAGTGGCTCGGCTGTACAGGAGGGGAGGAAGAAGAAAGGAAGAGCAATAGTGATATGGGATTCATTAATTAGGGGAACAGACAGGTGTTTCTGCGGCCTTAGGTGTGACTCCAGAATGGTTTATTGCCTCCGTGGTGGCAGGGTCAAGGATGTCACCAAGCGGCAGTAGGACATTCTTCTGGGGGAGGCTGAACAGCCAGAGGTCATGGTCCACATTGGTACAAATGACTGAGGTAGGAACGGGGATGTGGTCCTGCAGACAGAATTTAGGGAGCTGGGTAGAACATTAGTAAGCAACACCTCAAAAGTAGTCATCTCCAGGTTACTCCCAGTGCCACATGCCAGTGAGTACAGAAATAGGAGGGTGAGGCAGATGCATGCGTGGCTGGAAAAATGGTGCAGGAGGAAGGGCTTTAGATTCCTGGGACACTGGGACTGACTCTGGGGGAGATGGCACCTGTACATGCTGGACGGGTTTCACCTGAACAGAGCTGGGACTGGATTCCTTGCAGGACATTTTGCTAGTGCTGTTGAGGAGAGCTTTAAACTAACTTGGCAGGGTGTGGGAACCAGGAGAGAATATTAGAGAGTAACACCAAGGTGCATAAAATACTGGGAGAGACAGCACTGGAATAGAGAATAGTAACTTAATTGGCAGAGTTGGAGTAAGGAAGAAAGTAATGAAGTCTAAATCAGGGTTACTGTGCATGTATGTGAATGCACGGAGAACAGTAAATAAGATTGGGGAGTTACAGGCGCAGATTGCCATGTGGAATTAGGATGTTGTGACGATAACAGAGACCTGACTCAAGGAAGGGCAGGACTGGGTGTTAAATATTTTTGGGTACAAGGTGTTCAGGAAAGATAGGGCAGGAAGAAAAAGAGGAGGGGTGGCGGTATTGGTTAAGGAGAGCATTGCAATGCTGGAGAAAGAGGATGTCCCAGAGAGTTCAAGGACAGAGTCAATTTGGCTAGAGCTAAGGAACAAAAAGGGTGCAATTATATTGCTCGGTGTAGTCTATATTCTAGCAACTAGTGGGAAGGATATAGAGGAACAAATCTACAGGGAAATTATGGAGAGTGTAGGGATGGGACTGAGAGTCCCTTTCGGAGTCTCACTTTGGTTCAGAGCTGTACTCAGGACGTAACAGGAATGAGTGACTATGACAAGTAATGTGTTAATACAGCAATTTTATTGAATACTAATAATAATAATGACTATTGCAATTGATAATATGTTAATATATAAAAAAGAAAAATAAGTAAAAAGAAAGATAACTTTATTGAAAGGAGAAAGCACTTTATATATACATATATCAGATGAAAAGAAGAAGACAGATTTTTCTAAAGCACAAAGAATAACCCCAACTTAATCTGTTCCATGACAGCTCCCTAAATTGGTACATATGTTACCATCTCCTCAGTACATACATCACCAAGTCACTGAGTAATGCACAGGTGGGCACTACAGTCAGTCCCTCCATTCCTGGCCCTTCCTCCAGTCTTCAGTGGGGACTATTCCACTATGGCTGCAGCAGCGAGTCAGAGCAGCAATGTCCCTCTAAACAAAATTTCTGGCTCCATTCCAGCCTCTGAGGCCTGGTACAGCCCTTTCCTAAAACACGTCTCAGTTCTTGTCAATTCTTCTCACAGGCACTGCAAGGCCATACAGACTTCACAATATCCAATTTGCTTTCGCATCTTCCCATCTATCATCCTTCAAGTGTTATGTCCATTGATCAAACTTCATCTTCAGATGACCATACCAGGTGACCACCATAAGGTTACTCATCACCCTGGCCTGTAGCACAAGGGTCACTGAATGCAGTCAGAAAAAGGATAAACAGAAGACAACTTATTTTAGTATTCTAGCTTGAAAAATGGAAAACAAAGATATAGGGCAGAATTTTCCCATTGGCATGTGGGGGCAGGCCCTGCACGTCTGTGCATAAAATGACGTGGAGATGACATTGGGCGAGTGTCCCGATGATACAGCGCGCCATTGCAATATTTCATTGGGCAGGTGCACGATGATATCTGCTGCGCGCCTGCCATTAATTAACAGGCCACTTAAGGCCCTTGACTCACCAATCAACGCCAATTTTTCAGCACCCGTGCAATCTTCGGGTCGGCGCACAGGTGCAACGGGCAGGCGGGTAGGGCACATTTGTATAAACCTCATCCACGGTTGGGATAAGAGTGCTCAGTGGGGTCGCGGGTGTGCTCCCTCAAGTATTGAATTTTCAAAGTTTTTGAAACTTGCCTGTGTGATCTACAATACTTCAAAACACATACCAGCTGCTTTGTCTGGACTCTTAGCCCTCAGGTCAACACTCAGCAGTGAGGAATCTTTTTTGGGCCTGCAGGTTTCTTGAAGCCTTCCCATAGCCTGGGAATGGGAGCTGAACTCTCCACTGGAGGCACCTCCTCTGAGGAGGAATGGAGGGCTAGAAGGGGGAGGAGGCCAGGAGTGCACATTTAGCCTCCAGGGGAGCCACCTTTGGGAGGACAGGCGCAGGCACATGGGGCACAGGGCCAAGAGGTAGACCAAGGTGGAAGGGGCCACAGAAGATGCCAATATCCTGCTGCCAGGGTATACAGGCGGCGAAGCAGCTACCTCAATAGGTCTGAGGTGCAGAGTTGAAGGAGGTTTCGTCTCTCAAGGGAGACAGTCAACTCTATCTGTCAGATGATTGGGCCTGAGATCTCTCCTAACTGTGTGGGTGGACATCCCATGCCAGTGGCTCTAAAGGTCACAACTGCCCTCATTTTCTATGCCTCTGGCTCCTTCCAGTGGTTGGTGGGTGATCTTTGTGGTGTCTCCCCATCAGCTGTCCATACTTGTGTCAAGCAGGTCACAGACGCTCTGTTCAGGCATACATTGACCTTCATCCACTTCCGCTGCGACCAGGCAAGTCAGACACAGTGAGCCAGAGGCTTCTCAGCCATTGCTGCCTTCCCCCGCGTCCAGGGTGCAATAGACTGCACACATGTGGCCATCAAGGCGCCAGCAGGTGAGCCCGGTGCCTTCGTCAACAGGAAGGGCTTCCACTCCATGAATGTGCAGATAGTGTGTGATCACAGGATGCTGATTCTACAAGTCTGTGCAAGGTACCCAGGCAGCTCCCACGACGCCTACATCCTCAGACACTCCCAGGTTCCAGGGCTCTTCAGTACTCCAGCCTGGCTTGATGGATGGCTGCTGGGTGACAAGGGCTATCCCCTCAGACAGTGGCCCATGACGCCTCTCCGCTTTCCAAGAACAGAAGCTGAGCAGCGGTACAATAGGAGCCATGCCTCCACAAGGGCTGTGGTGGAGAGAACCATCGGTCTTCTCTAGATGCGTTTCTGATGCCTGGACCGCTCAGTACGCACTCCAGTACCCCCCAGATCGTGTATCGGTGATAGTGGTTGCATGCTGCACTCTCCACAATCTTGTGCTGGAAAGGGGGGAACGCAGTGGATGATGAAGACATCGACGCAGTGGCTGCAGCTGCACACGATGAGTCCAGCAGTGAGTCCGAGGATGAGCACGCACAGGGAAATGCTGAGGGGGTAGATGCTGACCTCAGCATACTGCAGGGAGGCAGGGACACCCAGGAGGCTTTAATCCAACGAACCTTCAGCTAGCCCAACACAGATGGACCTCCAGGACAAGCCTGGGCCGTAGGCTCCATACTCGATACCTAATTGCCAAATCTTCCAGGTTAGGAACAGTTAGGGCCTTGTTAATAAAGCTGAATGTCCCACAAAGCACTCCTAACATTTTTGGAAACCATACATATGCAGAAGAAAAGAGACACCTTCAGCCATGGTCACATGTTTGAATCTAATATCACAGGTAAAGAAACTTAATGAAACAAAATGACAAGGGTGTTCCAATTCAAAGCAAATCATAAATTCCTCATCTCGGGCCAACACAAAAGCACTAGTGATAAACCCATGGTGTGCCTAAGGTGCCTGATGTTTAAGTTTCTGGGTGCTACGTCTTGGTGCTGCCCCATCGCTCAGAGTGGCATCTGAGACAACCTGCTGACTCTGCTGTCCTGTTGACCTCGATGACCTTGGCGGTCGTCCTCTGGCCCGTGGAGCCTGTGCTGGACCCGCCTGGGAGGGAGGTGCCAGTTCCACAGCTGGCATCTCCCCAGTTGTCGCAGCCTCACTGGATGCTACGATCACTGGCAGAAGGGCGGAGGAGCTGTCGCCCTCATCCAGAGCGCCCTGAGAGGTGCCCGTAGAGACAACAGGCAGCTGCTGCACCAACGTGAGGTCGCTTCAGACCTCCCTGCTCACCGTGGATGGATGGGCACCAAGCTGGGAAAGTTGGTGCCCACACCATCTCCCACACTGGCACTCACCAGCTGAGATCAATGCCGATGTGAGGGAAAACAAGGAGATGGCAGATGAACTGAACAGGTATTATGCATCAGTTTTCACTATAGAGGATGCAAGCAGCTATAAACCAGGGAGTGAGGAAGGAAGTCATTACAGTCATCAGAGAAGTGGTACTGAGTAAATTGTTGGAGCTGTGGGCTGACAAGGGCCCGGGTCCTGATGGGCTTCACCTGGGTTTTAAAAGAAGTGTCTAGTGAGACAGATGATGCATTGGTTTTAATTTTCCAAAACTCCTGAGTTTGGGGAAGGTCACATTAGATTGGAAGATAGCAAATGTAACTCCATTATTCAAAAGGGAGGGAGACAAGAAGTGGGAAACTACAGGCTAGTTAGCATAACATCTGTTGTAGGGAAAATGTTAGAAGCTATTATTAAAGAAGCTATAGCAGGGCACTTATATAAGTTCAAGGTAATCAGGCAGAGTCAACACAGTTTTGTGAAAGGAAAATTGTGTTTAACCAACTTATTGGAGTTCTTTGAGGAAATAACATGTGCTGCGGATAAAGGGGAACCGGTGGATGTACTGTACTTAGATTTCCAGAAGGCATTTGATAAAGTGCCATATCAAATGTTATTGTGGAAAATAAAAACTCATCTTATAGGGGGTAACATATTGACATGGGCAGAAGATTGGCTGGCAAACAGGAAGCAGAGAGTAGGTATAAATGGGCCTTTTTCAGGCTGTTAAGATGTAATGCGCGGCACGCCACAGGGTTCAGTGGTGGGACCTCAACTGTTTACAATTTATATAGTGATTTGGATGAAGGGATTGAAGGGATGGTTGCCAAATTTGCTGATGACACAAAGTAGGTAGGAAAGTAAGTTGTGAAGAGGACATAAGGAGCTACAAACAGATATAGATAGGTTAAGCGAGTGGGCAAAGATCTGGCAGGGAGAGTTTAATGTGGGAAAATGTGAAATTGTCCATTTTGGCAGGAAGAATAAAAAAGAAGCATATTATCTAAATGATGAGAGATTGCAGAACTCTGAAGTGCAGAGGGATCTGGGTGTCCTAAAGCATGAATCGCAAAAGACTAGCAAGTACATCAAGTAATTCGGAAAGCTAATAGAATGTTATAATTTATTGTGAGGGGAATTTAATACAAAAGTAGGGAGGTTATGCTTCAGTTGTACAGGGCATTGATGAGACCACATTTGGAGTCCTGTGTACAGTATTAGTTACCTTATTTAAGGAAGGTTATAAATGTGCTGGAAGCAGTTCGGAGAAGGTTTACCAGACTAATACCTGCGATAGGTGGGTTGTCTTATAAGGAAAGGCTGGACAGGCTAGACTTGTATCTGCTGGAGTTTAGAAGATAAAGAAGTGACTTGGTTGAAACATATAAGGTCCTGAGGGGACTTGACAGGTGGATGTGGAGAGGATGTTTCCTTTTGTGGGGGGTTCTAGAACTAGGGGCCACTGTTTAAAAATAAGGGGTCACCCATTTAAAACGGAGATGAGGAGGAATTTTTTCACTCCGAGGGTCCTGAGTGTTTGGAACTCTCTTCCTGAAAAGTTGGTGAAAATAGGGTCTTTGAGTACTTTTATGGCAGAGGTGGATAGATTATTGGTAAGCAAGAGGGTGATAGGTTATTGGCAATAGGTGGAATGCAGGTTTCAGGTTACTGTCAGATCAGCCATGATCTTTCTAAACGGCGGAGCAGGCTTGAGGGGCTAAATGACCTAGTCCTCCTTGTTCGTATGTTTGTATGTAAATAGTAAAAGGGTGGTAAAAGGAGGAGTTGGGCCAATTAAGGACCAAAAAAGAGATTTACACAGGGAGGCAAGGGGCATGGCTGAGGTGTTAAATGAATACTTTGCATTTGTCTTTACCAAGGAAGCAGATGCTATCCAGGCCATGGTGAAATAGGAGGAAACTCTGTTACTAGAAGGGTTCAAAATTGATAAATTGCTGGTACTTAAAATTGATAAGGCACTGGAACCAGATGAGATGCATCCAAGGATATTGAAGAAAGTGAAAGTGGAAATTGCAAGGGCACTGGCCATAATCTTTCATTCTTCCCTAGACTCAGGGAAGGTGCCAGAGGACTGGAGAATTGCAAACATTACATGCTTGTTCAAAAAAGATTGTAAAGATAAGCCCAGCAATTACAGACCAGTCAGTTTAACATTGGTGGTGGGGAAACGCCTAGAAACAATTATTCTGGATAGGTTTAATAGTCACATGGAAAAATGTGGGTTGACTGGGAAGAGGCAGTATGGATTCTTACGGGAAAATTGTGCTTAACTAACTTGCTGGAGTTTTTTGAAGAGGTAACAGAGAGGGTTGATGAGGGTAATGCTGTTGATATGGTGTACATGGACTTCCAAAATGCATTCGATAAGTGACACACAACAGAGTTGGGAGAAAAGTTATTGTTCATGGAATAAAAGAGACAGTAGCAACGTGGATACAAAATTGGCTGCGAAATAGGAAACAGTGAGTAATGCTTAATGGATATTTTTCGGGCTGGAGGAAGTTTTGTAATGGAGTTCCCCAGGGGTTGGTATTGGGAGCCTTACTTTTCCTGACATATATTAATGATCTAGATCTTGGTGTGTAGGGGACAATTTAAAAATTCGTAAATTGATACAAAACTTGGAAGCATTGTGAACTGTGAGGACGACAGTGTAAAACTTCAAAGGGTCATAGACAGGTTGGTGGAGTGGGCAGATAGGTGGCAGATGAAGTTCAATGCAGAGAAGTGTAAGGTGATTCATTTTAGTAGGAAGAACATGGAGAAACTATAAAAAAGGGGTACATCTCTAAAGAGTGTGCAGGAACAGAGGGATCTGGGTGTATATGTGCATCGATCATGAAAGGTAGCAGGACAGGTGGCTAGAGTAGTTAATAAAGCATACAGTATCCTAGGCTTTGTTAATAGGGGCATAGAGTACAAGAGCAAGGAGGTTACGCTGAACTTGTATAGGACACTAGCTAGACCTCAGCTGGAGTATTGTGTACAGTCCTGGGTGCCACACTTTAGGAAGGATGATTACGTATTGGAGAGAGTGCAGAAGAAGTTTGTGAGAATGGTTCCAGGGATGAGAAACTTCAGTTATGAAGATAGAATGGAGAGGTTGGGGCTGATCTCCTTGAGATGTGAAGGCTAAGAGGAGATTTTATAGAGGTGTTCAAAATCATGAGGGGGCTGGACAGAATAGATAGGGACAAACTGTTCCCACTCGTAAAAGGATCGAGAACGGGAGGGAACAGATTTAAAGTGATTTGCAAAAGAACAAATGTGCTGTGAGATAAGACTTTTTCATACAGCGAGCGGTTCGGGTCTGGAATGCACAGCCTGGAAATGTGGTGGAGGCAGGTTTAATCGAGGCATTCCAGGGAGTATTAGATAATTATTTAAATAGAAAGAATGTGCAGGGTTACGGGGAATAGGCAGGAGAATGGCAATAAGTCATGATGCTCATTTGGAGAGCCAGTGCAGATACGATGGGCTGAATGGTCTTCTTCTGCACCGTAACAGTTCTGAGATTCTATGATTTTTTTAATTTCTCTTTCTGTTCCTGAGCTGACGTTGAATTTACCATTCTAAATTACACTTCCCATTCAGACCTTGCGCTGGTCATTTCCCAATCCTTCAATCTGATTGGTTGCTTGCCCTGTTCACTCAGGTTATTAGCTCGCACTTTAAAAAGCAGAATTGGGAAAGGGCAAGTCCAAATAACAGTAGATGTCGTTAGAAGCCCTGCTACAGCAAATTATGGGTCAATGTGCAACAGTGAGAAACATCAAGTGATTCTGAGCTGAATTGCTGAACCTTAAACTTAATTTCTGGAAACTGATGTCTGACATGTGAGTTGCTTAACAGCAATGTAATTTACACCATTAAAACTGCTTATTTACCTTACATGTTGAAAAATTTAAAATGCCAAAAGGGAAATTGCTACAATTTTCATAAATATATGTTGAATAAACAAGCTAGTATTTATTATTTTTTCACTATTTAAAGGCCACAGGACAGATGCCTACTTGTGTGAACCCTGAGTGGGAAAGAGAACGATACAAATGCAATTTTCTAAATGTTCGGCTGAAAGTCAAGAAATCATATTTCTTAATATTTATAAGTCTTGGTTTAATATTTAAATATTCACTTCATTATGACTAAATTATTTTTCAAAAGCTTTCAATTTTGAGTCATTTTATCACAAGGCACTTCACATAGTTTCGGGACAAGTCAATGGAATTAGAAAATTGAACGGTTCAAAATATACTCCCTTCATTGTTTAGCGGGGAGGTTGTGCTGCCTCCCCAACTGGTGCCAGGCCCCATGGTTGCTGTGATGGCTGACGGCTGGGTCCCAGCCAGTAAGTTGAGGTGGCAGCACAGAGTGCTGAGCTCCCTCGGGTTCCTTTGGGGTGAGGGCTAGGGTTAGGGTGGGCTCAAAAAGGCAGGCTAGAGTGGCCGGCGCGCGGGCTGGAGCGTGGGCTGGAGGTGAAGGAGCCTCAGGGAGAGGCCGAAAGGACATGAAGCGATGTTGTTCCTGACAGGCTT
Source organism: Cetorhinus maximus (assembly GCF_964194155.1). NCBI lineage: Eukaryota > Metazoa > Chordata > Chondrichthyes > Lamniformes > Cetorhinidae > Cetorhinus > Cetorhinus maximus. Next base: position 119,620,216 of record NC_135884.1, read on the forward strand.
GTGGTAAAATGAGTAAATATTCCGGCAAGGCAAAGACGAAAAGCGGCTCCCCGCTCAAATTGAGCCATGCTGCAGTCCCCGGTCAGTCTGATCCACCAGCACCTGTAGTCCAGGACCACCAGCCATGGGCAGGTGGGCACAAAGATGGCAGTTTTACACCAGCAGCTACTTTACTGCACAACCATTTTCGAGGATCTGATTGTGAGGTACTGGAACTTGCGGGAAATGCATCCAAAGATTTGAAGGTAAAGCGCATTAACCCCTTGTGCTTGCAACTTGAAAAGTTGGATTCCTTAATCAAAGCAGCCATTGCTGATGGAGGTGTCATTCCTCACATTCACAAATCCTTAACTGGCAAAAAAGAGACAACGGAAGGCTGTTTAAGGATGGAAGTTTCCTTTTTTTTGGTTCAGTACCTCAGGACTCTCCACCCTTTTTGCTCAGGAGTCGAGTTCTCAACATTTCTGGGTGGTTTTTGGAGTAGTCAAGCAATAGTTGACCACTGTAGGGAATTTGTTTCTTTAAGATAAGCTTTTTCATTTGTGTACTTATATGTTTGGTACCAGTGGAATAAAGAGCCACTAAACTGGAATCTCCATGCATTCACTGTGCTTTTTCTGAGTTACAGTTGATTAAGGGAAGAAGGATGTTTTGACTACTCGATTGAATTAATGAGGTAACAGGGAGGGAGGGTCAGGGCAGTGCACGTGATGTGTATATAGACTTTCAAAGGGAATCTGATAAAATACCACCTCATAGGCAAAATTGAAGACCATGGGATAAAAGGGGCAGGAACAGTATGGATACAAAATCGACTAAGGGCTAGAGTTGTGGTGAATGGGTTGGATGGGGATATAAATTGGTGTTCCCCCAGGTTCAGTACTAGGACCTGCTGCCTGGTCTGCTTTCAGGGTCCTGCTGTGTGGCAGTGGCATCCCCCTCGGCCTGAGGAGCTGGCGCTGCTGGGGTCACAGGAAGAAGGGATTTGGATGGACCAGACACTCCCGGAATCACCTGGGTGGAAGGCCCCAGAGTGTGCACCTGCTGATCTTCCTCCCTATGGATGCCCGAGGGCCCCTGGCTGGCTCCTTGAGGACAAAGGGAAGCTGGAGTGAGATCGAGCTGCCCTACACCCCTCTCATGTTGACACTTTTGGAGGCCTACTATGTGAATGGTATAACTGGAGACTAGCATTGCAGGACCGATGTCCTGGACCAAGGTATCCATGGCGGCCACCATTCTACCAGTGCTGACCTCGGTGTGTTGGCCTGCCGGCGCCATCATCTCGGACTTAAGGCAGATGGACTCCTCCATTGTGCTTTGCAATCTGAGGAGTGCAGCAGACATCCCTTCCTGATGTTCCCGAGCTTGCCTTTGCAGCTCCAGCAACTGAGGTATGGCCGAGTACAGAGGCTTGTCATCTGACTCAGATTCATCGGTTTCTGGCCTCTTCCGAGTGCCGTAAACCTGGGAAGTCCCTGCCGCCACCTGTTGTTGATCAGCCAGTGCGGTATGCTCACCACATTGTATTCCCAAGGCCACTCTAGAACTAGGTCCCACCGAGGTATGTGTCTCTGCAGTAGTGGGAGGGTGTGGGTGAGCACTGTGACGGGTCTTCAATTGGTGTGTCATCAGATTCCTCTTCTGATGTTCTTTGTGGTCCTGGGTCATGGACTCCCTTATCTGTTTCCCAGATGTGCCTGCGAAAGCAAGGAGAGATAATTAGCGTACAGCAGTGGCCTGTGAAACAGGGCACATCACTCACAGCATGGTTGTCTGATGAATATTGTACCGCTGGACCCTCACTCAGTAGAGCACTGCTGATCTCACCGGCAGGACAGGAACGGGCCAGGTCCTTGCCGGCCAGCTGGATGGCTCTGTTTTCAGTCAATGAGGGCCTTGATTTCAGGCATTCCTCCACTAGTCTGCGACCTCTCCCTCTTATTGCATGCCAGCTTGTTCTGCATGAATAAAGATGGAAAGAGTATAAGCAGGATGCCTGCCAGGCCAGATGATAAGTATGCCTGGCATGTGTGGGCGTGAGTGGTCCAATGGACTGGATGAGGACCATGAAGGTGTGTGTGAGAGAGTGAATGGTGATGTCCCTCGAACTAGCAGTGAGATGTGGGTGTGTGATGGGTCTGTGAGTGTGTGAGGTGAGAGTGATGAGAAGAGTGACTTACCCTGGCAGAACGGAGGAGATTATTCATCCTCTTTCGGCACTGGGTGGCTGTCCTCCTTTGCAGGGCATTGGTGCTGACCACCGCAGTCACTGCCCCCCAAACCAGATTGGTGAAGTCGCTGCCCTTCCTGTGGCCAGAGTGGGGGTTGGTGACATCACCGTGGGTCTCCATGTTGTCAAAAAACGCTCGTGGGATGTGACACTAAACGGGGGGAGGGGGGGAGGGGTGCTGCAGTCTTCTTGCCTCTTGGGGCCATGTCTTCTTTGCAGAACTGGGCTGGTAGCACTGAGAGGTGTGCGTGCCGCTGCACTTTAAATATGGCACCCGAGGTGGCAGTGTGGTAGGCAAATGAGAGCCTGCCCGCCATCGAAACAGTGTGTTTCCCAGGAATGCATGATTAATGAGGCGGGATTGGGATGATACGGCGTGAAAAGCTGCCATTGCGGCCGATGGGTAAAACGTTCTTTTTCCTGCCCGTTACCTCACTTAGTGTAAATCTGGGACGATTCCACCCTTAGACCGCTTTGCATTTTCTAGGATCCCACTTAATTCTGCATTACTTCTAACTGAGTCCCTCCCAGTCCTCTGAGCACTTGGTTCCTAATTTTTAATACTATATCTTGGTGCCCAACCCACTTTCAAACTAATTTAACCCTCCCCCACAGCACAACCTGCCTGCAAGGATAGTTGGTCCCAGCTCTGTCCAGGTGCAACCTGTCTATCTTGAAAAAGTCCCATATCACAGGACTGATCCCAATGTCCCAGGAATCTGAAGAAGCTCTACTGCCTGCTCATATTTCATGAGGGGGATGCGATGGTGTAGTGGTATCGTCGCTGGACTAGTAATCCAGAGACCCAGAGTAATGCTCTGGTGGAATTTGAATCCAATAAAAATCTGGAATTAAAAGTCTAATGATGACCATGAAACCATTGTTGATTGTTATTAAAATCCCTTCGGGTTGACTTTTAATTGCCTACAAAGCCTCAAAATAGAATGAAAACAGACGGACCACCCAGCATTGACCTAGGAACCGGAAATGACAATGGAAAACTCAGCCCTGTCGACCCTGCAAAGTCCTCCTTACTAATATCTGGAGGTTAGTGTCAAAATTGGGAGAACTGCCTCAGACCAGTCATCCTCATGGAACCATCTCACGGAATCATACCTTACAGATGCCACTATCACCGGCAGGGTAGACCCAGCAGAGGTGGCAGCATAGTGGTATACAGTCAGGAGGGAGTTGCCTTGGGAGTCCTCAACATCGACTCAGGACCCCATGAAGTCTCATGGTATCAGGTCAAATATGGGCAAGGAAACCTTCTGCTGATTACCACATACCGCTCCTCCTCATGGAGGAAGCACTGAGGGTAACAAGGGTGCAGAATGTACTCTGGGTGGGGGACTTCAATGTCCACCACCAAGAGTGGCTCGGTAGCACCACTACTGGCCAAGCCTTAAAGGACATAACTTGCTAGACTGGGTCTGCAGCAGGTAGTGAGGGAAAAACATACTTGACCTTATCCTCACCAACCTGCCTGCTGTAGATGCATCTGTCCATGACAGGATCGGTAGGTATCATTGTGGAGACAAGTCCCACCTTCACATTGAGTTTACCCTCCATCATGTTGTCTCGCACTACCACCGTGCTGATAGATTTTGAACAAATCTGGCAACTCAAGGCTGGGCATCCATGAGGCGCTGTGGGCCATCAGCAGCAGCAGAATTGTACTTGAGCACAATCTGTAACCTCATGGCTCGGCATATCCCCCACTCTACCATTACCATCATGCCAGGCGATCAACCCTGGCTAAATGAAAAGTGCAAGAGGGCATGACAGAAACAGCACCAGGCATACCTAAAAATGAGGTGTCAACCTGGTGAAGCTGCAACACAGGACGACATGCATACCAAACAGCATAAGCAACAAGTGATAGACAGAGCTAAGTGATCCCTCAACCAACAGGTCAGCTCTGTAGTCCTGCCACATTCAGTCATGAATGGTGGTGGACAATTAAACAACTCACTGGAGGAGGAGGCTCCACAAATATCCCCATCCCCAATGATGGGGGAACCTAGCACATCAGTGTAAAAGATAAGCCAGAAGTGCCAAGTGATTCATCTCGACCTCCTACGGAGGTCCCCAGCATCACAGATGCCTGTCTTCAGCCAATTTAATTCACTCCACTGAATATCAAGAAATGGCTGAAGGTACTGGATAGTGCAAGGGCTATGAGCCCTGACAATATTCCAGCAACAGTACTGAAGACTTGTGCTCCAGAACTTGTTGCACCCCTAGCCCAGCTGTTCAGTACAGCTACAACACTGGCATCTACCCAGCTATGTGGAAAATTGCCCAGGTATGTCCTGTAAAGCAGGGCAAATCCAACCCGGCCAATTACCGCCCCATCAAGTCTAGTCTGGATCATCATTAAAGTAATGGAAGGGGTCATTAGCAGTGCTATCAAGCAACACTTGCTTAGCGACAACCTGCTCAATGAAACTCAGTTTGGGTTCCGCCAGGGCCACTCAGCTCCTGACCTCAGTACACCCTTGGTTCAAACATGAACAAAGAGCTGAACTCTGGAGGTGAGGTGAGAGTGACTGCCCTTGACATCAAGGCCACATTTGACCAAGTTTGGCATCAAGGAGCCGTGGCAAAACTAGAATCAATGAAAATCAGGGGGAAAACCCTGCACTGGTTGGAGTCATAGCTAGCACAAAGGAAGATGGTTGTGGTTGTTGGAGGTCAGTCATCTCAGCTCCAGGGCATCACTGCAGGAGTTCCTCAGGGTAATGTCCTATACCTAACCATCTTCAGCTGCTTCATCAAAGACCTTCCTTCCATCATAAGGTCAGGTGTGGGGATATTTGCTGATGATTGCACAATGTTCAACACCATTCACAACTCCTCAAATACTGAAGTAGTCCATGTCCAAATGCAACAAGACCTGGACAATATCCAGACTTGGGCTGACAAGTGGCAAGTAACATTTATGCCACAAAAGTGCCAAGCAATGACCATTTCCAACAAGAGAGAATCTAACCATCGCCCCTTGTTGTTCAATGGCATTGCCATCACTGAATCCCCCACTATCAACATCCTGGGGGTTAACATTGACCAGAAACTGAACTGGACTAACTGTATAAATACTGTGGCTACAAGAGCAGGTCAGAGGCTAGGAATCCAGAGACAAGTAACTCAACTCCTGACTCCCCAAAGCATGTCCAACATCTACATGGCACAAGTCAGGAGTGTGATGGAATACTCCCCACTTGTCTGGATGAGTGCAGCTCCCACAACACTCAAGAAGCTTGACACCATCCAGGACAAGGCAGGCTACTTGATTGGCACCACATCCGCAAACATTCACTCCCTCCACCACCGACGGACAGTAGCAGCAGTGTGTACCATCTACAAGATGCATTGCAGGAATTCACCAAGGCTCCTTCGACAGCACCTTCCAAACCCATGACCGCTACCATCTAGAAGGACAAGGGCAGCAGATGGATGGCAACACCACCACCTGGAAGTCCTCTTCCAAGCCACACACCATCCTGACTTGGAAATATATCGCCATTCCTTCACTGTCACTGAGTAAAAATCCTGGCACTCCCTTTCTAACAGCACTGTGGGTGTACCTACACCATATGGACTGTAGCGGTTCAGGAAGGCAGCTCGCCACCTTCTCAAGGGCAACTAGGGATGGGCAATAAATGCTGGCCAGGCCAGTGAAGCCCACATCCCGTGAATGAATTTTAAAAAGTGCATTAATGTGCCTTATCTTCTTTTTCTATGAACACTAGCCCATGGCATTTAGAGTAAACCAGAGATTACTACTTATGAGGTCCTGCTTTTTTCCTCCCTAGATCTTTAAACTCTGACTTCAGGACCTCAACTTTCTTCTACTGTTTGTAAGGCGCTCTGACATGGTCTATTAATTGTATAATATTTGGGTATTTAATTGTATTTAGATGTTGGGCATTATATATACAGCAGCTGACTGAAACTGTCGCTGTGGGATTGAAAGCGCTCAATATGTAATATGTGTCTCCGTAAATAAAAGCTTGACCCTGTGTAAAGACTAGTCTCCGGTTATATCATTCACCGTCGAGCTTTCTGAATTAAATCTTGAAGTTCATTTTCTGGCTGTTCTCTTTCTGAAAGGTTCTGCACCCTCTCTGTGATGTCCCTTACCCTGAGACTAAAGAAGCAACATGCCATATAGTTCTCACATCGACAATAGCAGAACTGTCTGTCTCTATGTCCCCTTGGCTGTTGAATTCCCAATTACTGCTGCATTTCTACACTTTGTGTACCCCTGTGCCATCAGTTGCCTCAGTGCCAGGCGCAGGACCCCACTCCTTTGAGGCATTGTCACTTTCTCTGAGATACAATGCTGAATATTGGTTTGAGAGTGCCACATTCCTGAAGGATTTTTCTGCCTCTCCGACCCTTCCAAGCGGTGACTCACATGTTAATCTGAACTATCTTGTTCTTGGATGACCACTTACAGCCTGTGATTCAGAAAGCATTCAGCCATCCATATACCCTGCAGTAAATCCAGCGCCTCAAGATCAGAAACCTTTGGTGTGAATTCAAGGAGCTTGAAGCTCTTACTGTAAAAATGGGCATCAGGGAAGCTGATTTTCCTGAAGTCCCACATGGCATAGGAATTAAAGATTAGATGACTCAGCTAACTCCCCATTATAATTAGAAACTTAGAATAAGGTGATTATTAATATAATTGCTATTAACTAGATCTAAACTATGCTGCTATTTTTCTATTTGCAAGTTAACCAAAGGTTAAATTATTTACTCAAGATTAACATGAATCAGTGCGAAACCAAATACAAAGAATCTAAGTTACCTAGGTATTTAACATAGATAGTATCCTTAGTATCCTCCGGTTCTGCGACTGCACTCTTTTTGAGTCAGGCATGAGAAACTGCCCCCCCGCCCCCAAAACTTCTTACTATCACCAATTTTTAAGCTTCCACTCTGCAACTCGCCCAGCTCTGCCTTCAATCTCCTTGGTTTATTAGTTTTGTTGTTGAGCGATGATACAGCTAGTTAGCAGCTGCACCTTATAGCAAGTTTAACGTGGCAGGGGAGAACTTCTCAAACAGATTCAAATATCCAGCCTGTCAGTAGCAATTATGCTCCTCTTTGATTGGGCAGTTTAAATTTGCGTTTCGCATCAGATGATTCATGTTTCACAGGATGCACAATAGTGAAACTGATTGTCTTCATGCTTCAGCTTCCCATTTGGTTTAAAATATCCAAACATTTAATGATGTGATCCCAATATGCATGATTTCCCTGCTGTACTGTAAAAAAGGAAGAAAAAATGTATTTATAAAGCACCTTTCATGTCTTCAGGATGTCTCAAAGCTTTCACAGTCAATGAATTAATTTTGGAGTATTATCACTGCTGTTTAGGCAAAATAAGCTCATGAACATTTTATACTTCTGGGGATCTGGTGGAGAAGTTCCCCCTACAACCATGTAATGGATCTACTTGTTAACACTACTACTAAAGTCAAGCTAGGTAAAGCTAATGCATACCAATATATCAGGTAATATACGTCCCTTCAAAAGACTGTTAAAGCCTGCATGCCCCACAGATAAATATAAAAGCAAACAAAAAGCATTGTTAGTGTGGTGCCATGAAAAGCTGATAGCCATTCACCAATGTCGAGTATTGTACATATACAGAGGCCACTTTATGCCTGTGTTTATGAACAGTATGAATTTTTAAAGGAATTGACCAATTCAAATGCAGTTACCCAAACTGTGCAAAAGATGAACAATGATAAGTTGGCATAAAATTGTTCAATTAGAGCAGGTTTTTTTCCCAATCTCATTCTTTCTGCAGCATTATTTTATTACAGGAGGCATAAAGCAGCCACACTTCAGCTATTCAGTTCAAGTTTAATTTTTCTAGTCACATTACAGGTTTTCATTATACACATTCCAAGTATGTTTGCTCTTATCTCAAATCCAACTCCAACTACAAATTGCACTTTTAGTTTACATCTTAAGGATTGTGATACAAAAGTTATTTTCCTAATGGAGGTACTCTCACATTCCAGGTCTGAATCACGTTAGCAGTCACTTCCCATTCATTCTCGAAACCTCGATCCAGCTATAGACGTTTCCAGTCTACACTTCTATTTAAGCATTTCCAAACCCCCACTTACATTGGAGCAATCCATCATATTTATTTTACGTTCACTATATCCAGTTCATGTGTTTTCATCAAAAAAGTAGCTTTAGAGTTAAAATAAAATATATTTATTAGGTGTTTCTAATCCATATGAGCTACATTTCTGAAGCAAACATTATAGACAATATAAAACTACTAAATTGGATCTGAAATTTAGGAGTGACGTATTCAGAAAGGTCCATCATTTTGATAGCTGAAACCGAGGGCAGCAGTCTATTTAGTGCCACAGTTGAGCTTTGTTATTACAAATTCTGCTATTACAATCATCTCCCATTAAATGTTTCCCCTGGTCATGGAGAAAGCTGCATTATATTAGTTAAGGGATTCACTGAGGCATATCTCTAAGAAGAAGTACTTTACCAGTCTTTGTGAGTTAGTAAGAACAATAGCTAGTATGACCTTAGAGAGTATTCCCAGTCTGTTTGCAGCTGCACTAACTTTTCTTCTGCAGTGCCAAGCACCACAAGAGGCTCCAGAGGGAACAGCACTTGTGCTTATCTTGTTTTGTCAGTGAATTTCTTTCAGCAGGGCAGAAAAGAAAAACAATTAAAATACTGTATTTGAAAACCATTCTTCTCATACACGTACAACAGCTTCACATGTAGTTAATAAATTGTATTGCAGTGTTTGTAATGAGCCAAAACATTTGATAAAGATTCCACAGAAATCATGAATACATTAGTTTGACTGTGACAGATACCTTCAATAAAATATTTTGTTAAGTTATTATTTTGAAACAAGCACTAATGGCCCACTTTAAAATATTTTTGGTACAAACCCTTTAACAAAAATATAGATCTTAGAAAAAAAATTCTACCATTATACGGTACATAATATGATCCAATCGGTAAAAAGCTAACTAACCCTATAGGACTATGTAATGCAGTAATGGTAGACCCCACAATACGGAAGACGGCAGATACCTGATGTCTGGTATTGATCTAACGCTATTTTAATGTGTCTCTGTTGACATTCATGTCCTGTGGTAAAGAATATTGCCTAAATTAGTTAGCCGATTGGTTCTGTTGATTAATGACAACACACTTGGGGATCTACTACACTTTGTGTGACAGAATAATCAGTAGAACCACAGAAACCACTGGTGGCATTATTTACTCCTCATTTTTTAAGTTCATTTATTAAATTATTTAATTTCTACTTCCTAACTGGCAATTTATTAAAATGACATGTTCTTCGATGTGAGATGTTGTTACTTGTCACAAATGGGTAAGAAAACAAGTTAAACAAGGTGTTTGAATCAATTTCTCGTAGCTCGAGGGATTGAAAATGCATAATCAAGATTCAAGAGTTGACCTTGTCTAATATCCGGTTTTGTCATATCTGACACATAAAAAGTCCACTTCATAACGGATTTGATTCTATAACGAGTGTTTTAGCAGCAATGGAATAAAGACCTATAGCTGTGATAATATTTACATAACAAAAACAACTTACTCAGATGGTGTGCTGGAAAATCAATATGAACTTATATCTCTGCATTATAAATGATTTCCTTTTATGTAAACTTGTATGTAGTTCATATGTTTTCATAGTGAGACCTTTTACAAACGTTTGAACTAGTCCGAATCAATAGTAGTCAAATGGTGTAAAGTCACTTTAATTAGCAGCCTAGACCAACTGATGTAGTTAGTGGAATTGCTGTCATGCACTTCAGCTGTAGGTAAGGTAAGTGTGAAAGAGAAAATAGATGCAATAAAAATTCTAAATCTAATGTCTCTGAAAACTGCAATTACAAGGTTCAATTTCTTTTTTTTTGTGATTGTAAATAACATTTTATTGAGTTTTTAGGAAGCTATAACAGAGACAAGCCTGCATCATAGAGACATAGCCAGTCACCCATACAGTGCAGATAAATGTGTCTCCACTCCAATACCCAGTGGTGAGCAGAGAAAAATACAGTATCAGGAATAGACCCATACATAATAAAGGAAATACTGTCAAAACAATTGGGGGGATGTATAAGAATCCAGCAGCATGGTTGCCAATCATATTCAAGATGATACTGCTTGCAGAATATCCCTGGACCAATTGAAGTGCTCCAAACTATCATTTAGCTCAGAGATTATTTGCCCACAATGGAAACTTTCTGACTGAATACTTACCACCTGTCAAAAGCAATAGCAATTTGTAAATTCATTGATAAAGTAAAATCTTCTGAAATAACAGAACCAGCCTCAGGAAGAGATGTTTTGTGTGGGATATTGGGTTGGAGTCATCTCCAAGACAGGGAGGGATGAGAAAAGCCAACAAAGCAAGAAAAATGTATTTTAAGCCTATCCTGCAAGCAGTCAAATAGAGCAGAAAACTGATGGTTGTGAATTAGCCATTCATTATACACCCCAACCGATTATCCTTCCCACTGAACTTCAGTTCGGGTGTATAATGGGTGGCTGATCTGCAACCATCAGTTTTCTCCCAGCTCCCAAAGTAAAAATTATTGACTGTGTGTTTATGGAATATTTCGACAAGCATAAATCTGTACTTCCAACTTCAGTATGATATGTCGGGCCAGAGACTTGTCTATGAGTATGGGGCAGAAAGGAAGGGTTGGAATCATAGATTGATTTGTTTCCTTTCTATTAGTTTTACAAACTTAAAGGGAGAATTTAACCATCCCCAGCAGAAACAAGGCAAATAGAATGAGGGGCAGGCAAGTTTTACCCGCTGACTTCCTACTATGATCTGGCCAACTGCAATTTAAATTGCAGGTGACAAGAATCCTTACCTAAAACCAATGGATTATTCTTTAAATGTACAAATTGGTATTCAATTAAATCACCCAGTTTGACTACAATATTAGCCCGTAGCCTGAGCAGGGAAGAATTTTTATATGCCGTATAATAGTTCACAAGCAGAATTAAATTGTGACTATTCTTCTTAAGCTATTGCTAGTGTGCCGTGTTAGTTTGTTTTATTGCAAAATAGTCAAAAAGTTTAATTCAAATATTTGAAGAGATCTCTCACCTCTGATGGTGGTTTACTTTATTTTGTCTTTATCTAAATGAAAAATTCATACCATTGTTTTATTATCATTGTGTTGATCTGTCTGATCTGTCCTCATATTTCAAATTAATTAAAGCTCCGCTCTAAGAAGCAGTTGGAGCTGATGATGGGTCCTATCACATAAACCTCAAAGAGTGTTCTCTTAAATGATAGTGTAAAGATAGGCAGGAATGTTAGTGCTAAGAGCAAGAAATGGGTAGACTAATGTCTGAACAAATGGGACACTAGGGGTTGGGTCAGTCAGATCTAGACAAAAAAAAACTGGTAGAAAATCTCAACTATATTCCTCCTTGTTATATCAAGGACTTACATAGCCCACGAGCACTATAATATGATAATAATAAATTACTCTATTTTGAACAATTTTTAATGAGGAAAATTAGAAATGCAAGTAGGGAGTCAGCGCACATGGGATCTTTTGATCTGTATTGGGCCATTTACATCAGAACTTGTGCACACCACAGCTAAATTAATAAATGTTGGGGCGTTTATATTATTTAAGTAGTTGGATGGCAGCTTTAAAAGCATTAAAGGATCATTGTTACAGCTGCATTGGAATGACTGCTAGTTTTTTTATTACAGCTAACATTCTAAGGAATCATGTGTTCCAAAACCATGCATTCCTGCAATTTTGTTATGGGTGATAAATTCTGATGAAATATTTAGCATTTCTCCCTTTTTCTTTGAACAGAAGAAATGATGTTCTTTGCACCATCATCCTCAGCAATGCAAAGATTAATAATAGCAGCCTGCACTAAAAATGTACTGCAAAACAAAAAAAATAATGGCTAAAAGACTTGGACCATTTCAAAGCACCATTACTCATGAAGCTTTTTGTTTAGACCCATTCTAAATAGAAAAAGTAAGTTCTCAGTCTTTACAGATGAAAATAGTGCCAAAATTCATTTAAATACATTATTATATTTAAATGAAGCAATGGCTACTTTTCAGAAAAAATACACTAAGGAGGAGATGGAGAAAAAGGTGAGCCCCTTTCCATCTTTGTCCTACCAACTATCAACATTTGAGTCACCACAAGGAACCAAAAGGTGGCTATTGGATAATGATGGCTACCTATTGACCAGCTGGCTCATGACCTGGTGCACACAATTCACATGCGTGTGGGCAGCATGCATATAAAAGAGCCATGCTGCCACATGAAAAGTCATCAAGCTGACCATTGGGATGTTCAAGCAATGTTGCAGATGCAATGACCACTCTGTAGGAACTGTGCAGTACTTGCCAGAGCATGTCACACTTCCTTGTGGTCAGTTTTGTCATTATGAGGGCATAGCCTTAACCACCAGCTATATAGCGAGCAGCTACAAGAGGAGGAGGAGGAGGAAGAAGAGGAGGAGCAGGAGGGAGGGAGGGGGCAACCAAGTTCCCCTCCAAGCCACAAACCATCCTGACTTGGAACTATGTCACCATTCCTTCAGTGTCGCTGGGCCAAAATCCTGGAACACCCTTCCTAGCAGAACTGTGGGTGCGCTTACACCACATGGACTGCAGTGGTTCAAGAAGGCAGATCACCCCCACCGTCTCAAGGGCAATTAGGGATGGGCAATAAAAATGCTGGCAGGAGGTTTCCTTGCCCACGTTTGACCCAATGCCCTGAGACTTCATGGGGTCCAGAGTCAATGTTGAGAACTCGCGGAGCAACTCCCTCTTGAATGGATACTATTGTGTCGCCACCTCTGTCCTGTCAATTCTTATGTATGATTTGCCACATATTGAAAGCGTTAGATGGATAAATGCAGTGGAACTCCCTGCAATTTCTGGTGGAAAATTGCACGGACAAAAATATGGAGGGTTGCAGAACAGATTATTTCCATTGCATTTTCCACCCACCAAAGCTAGACTGGATAAATAGTGGAGGAAGGGCAGAAAATCTGGGCCAGGAAATTCTGTTTGGCAATAGAAGCACTAAAGTAAACCTAATAAGGACTAGTGCACAGTGAGGAGCAGAAAAACATGTTCTATTCGCATGACAATGTAATCTTCTGCCAACCCCAAACCTATCCCTTCCTTTTATAGCAAGCCAAAGCCAAGACTTGGAGCTGATGAAATGGGTCAGATTTGACCCAGTTTTGAATTCTCATTTTCTGAAAGATCACAGATACACAAGTTGGGCGAGGTAATTTGTCAGACTTGAGTCTAAATGTAATCAGAGACTGAAGGCTAGGGAAGCAGCAGTGATTAGGAAGGGGGAGATGGGATGCCAAGTTGCGGGGAGTAGAGGATGGTAGTAGCCGGCAGCATCCCATGTCTTTTTAATGTGAGGTCTGGTGATGCACTACGTCTCATCCCAAGTTCACATTCAGGTTAATTCAAGAAGCTCGACACCATCCAGGACAATGCAGACCACTCGATCAACATGCCATCCACCACTGAAACATCCACTCCCTCCACCACCGATGCACCGTGGCAGCAGTTTGTACCATCTACAGGATGCACTGCAGCAACTCACCAAGGTTCCCTCGACAGAACCTTCCAAACCCATGACCTCTACCACCTAGAAGGACAAGGGCAGCAGATAGATGGGAACACCACTACCTGAAAGTTCCCCTCCAAGCCACTCACCATCCTAACTTGGAACTATATTGCCGTTCCTTCACCTTCGCTGGGTCAAAATCCTGAAACTCCCTTCCTAACAGCACTATGGGTGTACCTACACCACATGGACCACAGCAGTTCAACAAGGCGGCTCACCACCACTTTAGGGCAATTAGGAATGGGCAACAAATGATGGCCTAGCCAGGGAAGCCCACGTCATGTGAAAGAATTTTAAAAAGTACATTTCAAAATCTTACCTTGCCTTTCAGATCGTAGGCGAACACAAGGGGCAACATTTTCCCCCCGTTGGGAGGGAAGTGCAGGAGCAGGCACGGGCGTGGGCACAGGCGGGCGGGCTTCTGATTGGTGCCCCCAGTTGTGGGCACACCGCCATTTTACGTGGGCGGGCCAATTAAGGCTCGCCCAGCGTGACGTCCACCAGGAAACACTATGCGCTCCCTGTGCGGATGGGGGGGGGGGATTCCCTCAGCTGGGAGTGTGCTCTTTCATGCATGCGCACGAAAGAGCGCACAGATCCCCCTGAGGCAATGTGCTGCCTCAGGGAGATCGGCTCAGAATTAAAGCTTTCAATGAAGGTGATTAAAAAATTTCCCTGCCATGTCCCCGCATGTGACACTGTCATATGAGTTGGGGCATGTCCATAACTTTTATTTAAACATTTAATAAAAATTTAAATACCTTCATGAAACCTCATCCCACTGGTGGATGAGGTTTCATATTTTTTCTGAAGCCCGCCAGGGCTCCCGGCCTGCCCGCCTTGGCGGGCGCGCAGCCGATTCGACTGCGCACCCGCCAAACTGAAAATCTACATGGCACTCGGCCTGATGTGTCCCCGCGTCATTTTACGCATTGGCGAGCGGGCCCTGTCCATGCTCGCTGACCGGAAAAACCTGCCCAAGGCGTCATTTTGCTGAGTGTAAATACTGTTGGCTCTGGGCAAACCAACCTAATGGTGAGAACCTGAAACAGGTGTTAGACAACTTGCTGCATCTCCAGATAGGTGGCCGAACATGTATTTCATAGGCATGGCCTTGGATGCCTTTTACTTCCCTTCACCAATATGGCAGGCAGTACACTTCTGGCTGAAATGTGGCAAACGTCCTGCCCGACGATTTGGAGGCCTAATGGACCAATTATGTTTTATGGGTACTGAGCAGCTGAGTTTATAGACCGATGCCACTGAGATTTCATTTGCCTGCTTATGAATGATAGTGTAAATCACATCACTTCAGCTTTAATTCTCGATCTTTGATGCTAGTGTTTACAAAATAGTACATTTTGCTGTTTTTAGACTTTTTGTTATTCCTGAGTAGATTTCAGTGCAGGATTTCAATGTAGTATAATTGAAGTTATTTTCAGTACTTGATAACATAAGCCAGGCAGAACATAAAATACATTACTGTGCAAGTGTCAAAATTTAGCTATCACTTTCTGATTGACATGACACATGGAATGTCATAGGAAACTCTATTTTGTGGAAAACTATTATCACTTGATATCAATATCCATAAATATAGATGGGTGGAATTTCTCTCATGTAAATGTTAAGAATTGCATTGATGTAGCCACATTCCTGGGATACAAAACAGCAATCATCTCTTTACTGCTTACAGGCGAATGCCACTGAGAGGATAGTGGCTGTTTTTCTTGATGTATTTAGCTACATTGCATTGCATTCAGGTGCCATTAATAGGTATGCAGCAGAAGCTTATCTTTTGTGTTGGGGTTTAGCCACAAAGATTTTGCAAGGTAACAATGCTTCCTTTACTCCAAATAATAGAGGTAGACCTTCATTGTGAATTGCAGAATTAGGCAAATGCCTGCCAATTAACACCATAGAGGTGATGACAAAATCTCTGGAACAGCTGTTTCCTAGTTTCCATACCAGATGTGTATAAGTCCCATATCTATAAGTTGCATCCCCAGAGCAATGAAGAAAGACTATCTTGTTTCCTAGCAAATCCAATACTTTGCATAGTGCGGCTATTAAAGATGTGCTCTAGGAAGAGATGCTCGCACAAAACTATTTATTTTCTGCTTGGTTAATAACCTGTCAGTATTGGTTAAATAGTGGGCCATAATTTACTGTGGCAGAGTGTCTAACCACGTCTGCTGTTAGTTAGATTTGCCCTTGCAAGTTTATGTTTTAAAAAAATTTTTTTAACGTGGCAAGTTGCTGAAAATGTGAGTTGGTAGCCTCATAGTGAGGAAAACAGAGTGAGAAATAGTGTGACTCCTTAGTCAATCAGATTGAACGATGATGAAATTAACAGCATAAGTACTGAAAAGGAAGTAGAAATTAGAGCGGATGAATTCAATGCCAAATCAGGTGCAAAAAGAGAAATAAAGAGAAGGAAGATTAAGAAGGGAGAGATTAGATTTAGAGCAAGAGAAAAAAAGAGAGACATCATAGAAACGTGTGGGAGCACTACAAAGTTCCCAGCAATTCACATGCACTGATTGGAAACTTGAGTGTAACGTCTGTAAAAAAACAATGAGAAAGGTTATGTTCACTAATACTGAAGTCCTGTATTTTCATGGTTGAGGAGATTTTGGCCAGATGCTGAATGATCTTCAGCAGCATTGGGAATCTCATCAATCCATTTGAAAGAAGGGGTGAAAAGGCGTCGCTGGGGCACAAAATGCACCACATCTTCACTGATATGATTCTCTATCATCAATGTTTTAAGCAGAATAGGGGGTAATTTTGTAACTCTCTGGTAATTATAGGTCAGCATAATGGGCTGGACATTACTCTGCAATTCCACCCAAAATAGGATAAGGATTTGAGACAAAGTCAGTTGGGCAGAAGCTGAGTTCTGCTGCCACTATGCCCCAAAGAGGGGAATCCAGCCTATATCAGTGTGTAGGCAGCTTGGGGAGCATGTTAGGCGAGTGCTCATGCTCTTGGAAGCACAGAGCTGTTTGTAATCTTCTTATTTAGCAGTGTAAAACAAATAAGCTTAGGAATTCATTTTGGGTTCTTATTTTACTTTTTCAGATTAGCAAGATGAAGATAAAGCACAGATTTGATTTTTTTTTTTAAAAGGAGTGTAAGTGCAATCATTCTGCCTGGTTGTGCAGAACTTGGGAATCACTGCTTCAATCACAATGTGATAGAGTAGTCTGAAAGTCCACATGACAAACACATTGGAACAGAATTTGCTGTAGTAGGGCATCTAATGGTGTTTGTTGTTAGTTACATTTACCCCTACGCCCATTAGCTCAAAAAACTTTTGCCTACAAAGTTCCTGGAAATGCAAGCGGATAGCAGTCCTGTGTGAACAGGGCAAGCAACTCTGGGGGGCATTTAATTTTGGTGGCAGGGATCTTGCCTGCCATTTGGAGAACCTACGGGTGCCCCGCTTCACCTCCATTGGGGAAGGCCCACCAGAATCCAGTACCCACCAGGCACTTAACTGGCCAGCATCGGGCTTTCCCTAGGACTTAGAACGCAAGAGGCAGAATTTTTGAAAACAGAGGCTGGCTGCTCTCCATTACCAATCAGCGCCACCGGGAATAGTGGCTGCTATCGGTAATGCATCCATCAGAGGACCAGGATTGCTGAGGGACCCAGGCCACATGTGAGTGAGGGCAGATGGGAGTCACTGTGAAGATGTGACTGGCTGGGGGGAAGGGGGCTGGAAGAAAGGGTGGGAGAGTGCGGGTCCCTCAATCAGGCACTGAGTGCCATTGCACGAGAAAATCCCCCGCGCCCCCCCCATCTAGCCCCAGAAGACCACTGTTGAATTTGATTTTTGAGTTTTCTGCATCCGATTCAATACCCCTCCGCCTCTAAACTTGCCACGGAGTGGGGGGGGCATTAAATTCCACCTCGTGTATCTCCTTAACAAATGACGTTCAGGGGTTCGGAAATAAACAGAGGAAGGAGGATGATATAAGTGGGTGAATTCAATGTGTAATCAGATACAGAAAGAGAAATGGAGAGAGAGAAAGGAAGGTTGGCATAAGAGAGAGGGCGGGAAAAGAGACAGAAGGGAAAAGTAAGAAAAAATGTAAAACTTTAAAATTTGGAATTTAAAAAATCTCCAACAACAATCCTCTACCTGAAGAAATGAAACTCCACTGTTTAAAACTGCTCACCTTTTAGGCCAGGGAGGTTAATGGGCAGTCATTAGCACATATCATGTTGTTAATGATAATTATAATAATAATAATTATCACGAGAACAATCCCAGGAATGAAATGAGGAACGTTTGAGGACTCTGGGTCTATACTCGATGGAGTTTAGAAGGATGAGGGAGGATCTGATTGAAACTTACAGAATACTGAAAGGCCTGGATAGAGTGGACATGGGGAAGATGTTTCCATTAGTAGGAGAGACTAGGACCTGAGGGCACAGCCTCAGAGTAAAGGGAAGACCTTTTAGAACAGAGATGAGGAGAAACTTCTTTAGCCAGAGAGTGGTGAATCTATGGAATTCATTGCCCCAGAAGGCTGTGGAGGCCAGGTCATTGAGTATATTTAAGACTGAGATAGATAGGTTCTTGATTGGTAAGGGGATCAAAGTTACTGGGAGAAGGCGGGAGAATGGGGTTGAGAAACTTATCGGCCATGATTGAATGGCGGAGCAGACTCGATGGGCCGAATGGCCTAATTTCTGCTCCTATGTCTTATGGCCTTATGGTTAAAAGGATACTAGCACTTAAAAGAACATAAGAACATAAGAAGTAGGAATAGGAACAGGCCCCCTGAGCCTGCTTCACCATTCAATAAGATCATGGCTGATCTTCTTGTGTTTCGATTTCCACATTCCCATCTAACCTGATAACCTTTGATTCCCTTGCCTAACAAGAATCTATCTACCTCTGCCTTAAAAATATTCAATGACCCCACCTCCACCACTTCTGAGGCAGAGAATTCCAAAGTCGCACAACCCACTGAGAGAAAAAGTTTCTCTTGATCTCTGTCCTAAAAGGGCGACCCCTAATTTTAAAACAGTGCCCCCTAGTTCTGGACTCACGCACAAGAGGAAACATCCTTTCAGCATCCACCTTGTCAAGGCCATTCAGGATCTTGTATACTTCAATCAAATCACCCTCACACTTCTAAACTCCAGTGGAAATAAGCCCAGTCTGTCCAACCTTTCCACATAAGACAACCCACTCATTCCAGTTATCAGTCTAATAAACCTCCTTTGAACCACCTCCAATGCATATACATCCCTCCTTAAATAAGGAGACCAAAACTGCACACAGTATTTGAGGTGCGGTCTCATCAATGCCCTGTTTAACTGAAGCATAACATCCTTACTTTTACAAAAACAGAATTACCTGGAAAAACTCAGCAGGTCTGGCAGCATCGGTGGAGAAGAAAAGAGTAGATGTTTCGGGTCCATATGACCTTCTGTTGAAGGGTCATCTGGACCCGAAACGTCTACTCTTTTCTTCTCCACCGATGCTGCCAGACCTGCTGAGTTTTTCCAGGTAATTCTGTTTTTGTTTCGGATTTCCAGCATCCGCAGTAGTTTTTTGTTTTTATCCTTACTTTTATGTTCAATCCCTCTCGTAATAAAGGATAGCATTCCATTAGCCTTCTTAATTACTTGCTGTACCTGCATATTAACTTTTTGTGACTCATGTACTAGAACACCTAGATCCCTCTGCACCTCAGAATTATGCAGCCGTTCTCCATTTAAGTAATACTCTGCTTTTTTGCTCTTCCTGCCAAAGTGTAGAACTTCACACTTTGCCACATTAATCTCCATTTTCCAGATCTTTGCCCACTCACTCAACTTATTTATATCCATCTGCAACCTCCTCATGCCCTCTTCACAACATTCTTTCCTACCTATCTTTGTGTCATCTGCAAATTTAGCTACCATATCTTCACTCCCCTCATCTAAGTCATTGATGTAAATCATAAAAGGTTGAGGCCCTATTACAGACCCCTGTGGGACTCCACTCATCACATCCTGCCAAGCAGAAAAAGACCCATTTATGCATACTCTCTGCTTTCTGCCAGCCAGCCAATCTTCTATCCATGTTAATATGTTACCCACTACACCATGCACTTTTATTTCCCGTGATAATCTTTGATGTGGCACCTTATCAAATGCCTTCTAGAAACCCAAGTTCAGTACGTCTACAAGCTCCCCTTTATCCACTCTGCATATTACTGCTTCAAAAAACTCCAGTAAATTGGTCGAATATGGTTTTCCTTTCACAAAGCCATGCTGACTCTTCCCTATTGCTTTGAGCCCTTCTAAGTGCCTAGCTATAGCCTCCTTAATGATCGATTCTAATAACTTTCCCACAGCAGATGTCAAGATAACTGGCCTATAGTTTCCTGTTTTCTGCTCCCCTCCCTTCTTGAATAGAGGGGTTATACTTGCTACTTTCCAATCTGATGGAACCTTTCCAGAATCTAGCGAATTTTGGAAAATTAATACCAGCGCATCAACTACCTCATTAGCCACCTCTTTCTTGTAATGACAAGACTTAAGTTTTTGTGGTGAGTTTGATAGGTGATTAGCAAGTCTTAAAAACACAAGGGCAAAATGCTGTTTTTATGAAGCCAACAGCATTGCACCCCAGACAGGAACTTAAGGAAATTCAGATTTAACTGCATATCTGTTACTCACCTGAGGTTGCTATACAATTTATTCATAAATAACAGAGATCTCGATTGCCATCTCAGAACCCATCAAATTAGAGTTGAAGCAAGTCATCCCTGATCCTGAAGGACTGCCTCAGAAGAAACTAGTGCATTTGAATTAAGTACCTGAATTGTGCATGTTAAATGTTTTGAGGGATGCTTTATGAGTGCAAGACCCAAAAAGAAAGGAAACCAAGTGAATTGGAGGCACAAAAGGATAGATTTTCAATTAGTTGCTCCCAGTTTATGAACATAAAATGTGAATATAAAAAAAGGGTGGGGACTCATTGCACTGTGACTTCAGTGTTCCAGAACTTGCCTGTCCTTTTGGCAGCAGTTAGACCATAAGACCATAAGACATAGGAGCAGAAATTAGGCCATTTGGCCCATCGAGTCTGCTCCACCATTCAATCATGGCTGATAAGTCTCTCAACCCCATTCTCCCGCCTTCTCCCCATAACCTTTGATCACCTTACCAATCAAGAACCTATCAATCTCGGTCTTAAATACACTCAATGTATACAGTTGCATGTAAATGAAGCTGCAATCCTGTTTCAATAAGGACCTTCTCTAGTGCCTCAATTCATGCAGAAGTAACTCAATGGCTCCACATGGAAAACCGTAAATTTTCTGGTTTTCTAAACTGCATGTGGACAAGTTTAGGTAGCTTGCAAACCAGTAAACTGTAATATCTGCTCTGTGAGATTGCTGCAACTCATTCAATTCTGTGTCATTTTCTGTCCAGTAAAGCGTCAGTTCCCAAAGACATTGGGAGCCCTGCCACATTCTGATGATTATGTTGATTTTGGAAATGTGCACAGAGTCAATGCACTAAAGTTTGGGCACGTATTTATTTGCCTTGAACTACCCAACCTCCAGTCAAGCGCATTCCTGAACTTGAAAATCTGCATAGCTAGCATCTCATTATAAATAGAAAGAGAGTATCAAAATGCTGCCGCTATAACATAGGGGAGAATTTTCCGGTTGGCGAGTGGGCCCCGCCCCCGCTCGCCGACGCTTAAAATGACGTACGGTGATGTTGGGCGGACGTCCCGACATCACCGTATGTCATTTAGATTTTCAGTCCAGCGGGCACGCAGCCGAGTCGGCTGCACGCCCGCCGAACTGTCAAAGGACTATTAAGGTCTGTTAAAAACTAATTGATATAATTAAATGAGCAGCCCGTCCAACCTTAAGCTTGGTGGGCAGGCTTAGAGCCCAGGCGGCCTTCACATTTTTCATGGAACCTCATCCACGGGCGGGATGAGGTTTCATGAAATGTTTAAAAATTCAATAAAAAATATTTTAAAGATTCATTGACCTGTCCCAGCTCATGTGACACTGTTACATGAGGGGACATGCTTTAAAAGTTTTAAATTACTTTATTCAGATGTTTAAAACTTAAGCAAATCTCCCTGAGGCACAGAGGTGCATCAGGGAGATTTCTGCGATCCTTCGCATGCGTGCGTGTGAAAGGGCGCAGGCACAGACTCAGGGAAATCCACCCCCCTGCCCCCCCCACCCCGCCTCCCGCCCGCACAGGGAGCGCTCAGCGCTTCTGGGCGAGCGTCACGCTGGGTGGGCCTTAATTGGCCCGCCCACATAAAATGGTGGCACGGACCCGATCGGGGGCGCCGATTGGGTTCGCACTCGCTTCCGCCTGCACAACCCCCTCCCGATGGTGGGAAAATTCAGCCCATAGTTTATTTCATATTTCACATACAGCACATAATGAGGCCATTCAGCTCATCATGCCGGTGGTGGCTCTGTATTCGATCTATCCAATTAAGCCCACTCTCTGCTCTGTCCTCATAGGCCTGCTTATATTTTCCCTTCAAGTATTTATCTAATTTGTGTTTGAAAGCTACTGTTGACTCTGCTTCAGCCAGTGCAATCCAGATAATAATTCACTGCATAAAAATCTTTTTCCTCTGGTTGTTAAATCTGTCTCACCTTTAAGCTATATTCTCTGGTTACCACTCTTCTGCCACTGAAACAATTTCTCCATTTACTCTATCAAAACTCTTCTTGATTTTGAACACATCTCCTGGGTTGTCAACCCTTCAGGATTGGCCTGGAGTCTCCAGGAATTGAAGATCAATCTCCAGGACACTGCTGTGTGCTACTTTGGATAAAAATCGTCAGGACATTAAAAAAAGATTTTTTTTTGTCATTTTCTTTGAACATTTCTCTTTACCAGATATAAAAATATTGAAAATGTGGGAAAGAAGGCTGTTTGGCTGAGAGTCAATCATCATCCAATTGGGTAATAGTATTTTTGCCTTCCAATTGGTGTAGAGAGGAAGATGCGTCACAAGGATGGATGAGTTGGCCAACTAATAGCTGGAGTGTGGAGGCAAGTCATATGTTGAAACATCCAGGAATATATTTAATCAAAGTTGGCAACCCTACCTCTATCAAATCTCCTCTTAGTCCATTGACCTAGCATTATTCAGTTCTTTAATTGAGTAACTAACATGCAACTTTCAATGAGAAAGGGAGGATGGATTTTAAAGATGTGAGATGCTTAGGGTGCAAGCCATGTATCTGAAGTGTCCCAACAAGATTGAGAAATGTCAGGATTTTCCAGTTTGTTCCTTACACATATGTGATTCCTGTCCTCTGATGAAGCGCACGACACACATGTAAAATGGAGGATGCTTAGTATGCCTGTTTATCATGAAAACGCTCCATAATTTAATAGCTTTGGGGGCATTTACTTCAAGTGGGATGGATTTTTTTTCAAGGCTTCTCCTCTCCCAAATTAGAATGTTTCACCTGCGGGAAGTTTCATCTGGTAACCTGGTCCCAGTAACAGAGCTTGCAATCAATAGGAATTAAATTCAACAGATAATTACAACCATTGGATTGGAAGCAAAGCTTCAGAATAGCAGCGCACCACTTTATTCCTGGAGGCACCTTTTTAGCGATAATTATTATTCAAAATGTGGACTAATGCAGAATATGTATATTGCAAAATACAGGGCACTATCATATTAAAAAGAGTAAATATGACACTAAATCAAAGCTAAACAAAGCTTTAAAAGCCTCGTTGCATTCTGAACATTGTATTTAAATATCACCTCACCGCCTGAGAAGAAGCATTCCACTCTATTAATGACGACAGAAGCAGAAAGCATTAGGGGATTTTTTTAAACAAAATGAAGTGCAAGCTCCACAAAAGCTTTCAAGAAACACTAATTGGAAATACCTAGCTAATGCCAGCAAGTCAAACAGAGGAAACATTAAGTTATTATTTTTAATAATGTTTACAAGTATATACAGCCTTTTTCCACCTAGTGAAAAATGTTAGCCTTGGCAAAATGTGGCAGCGCAACTTTTCACTGGTGACGCTGCTCATCTTCTCTCTGATAGCAATCATTAGTTTTATTTTTTAACCCAGTCTTCAAATGAAGACAGATGGGCAGCAGAGTTTTAAATGCACAGTGTTTATGTACAGAAAAATGGCTGCAAGATTACAAAGTAGGGTGTTTAAAGGCCATCCCGTTGCTATTAAAGAGTAGTCTTTAAATATAACCAGTACTGTTGCTCAAGGACAAGGCTGTGATAAAGCAAGCGGAAAAAAATAACAGTAATTTGTACCACCAAAACACATGAGAAATTGTGAGTAGTCTAATGTAGTGGATCAATATGTAATTAATTTTTTTTAACACAATTAAAATACCAAAATGATAGAATTCTTATTCATTTCTAAAATATTCACATTTTATGTTGTGAGAAAGTTTATTTTGTGTCTTCATTTTACAAGGTTACAGCAGCTGAAGTTTCATCTGAATACTGTTCACACCTCGTTTAATTGTGAGATCCTTGGCCAACAGTTAATTTATAATCTATTCTCTGACCTGTGGACACCTGAGCACCTTTCACACTTCAGTCTCTCCTGTCAATCAGTTCTTTTCCCATTCTACTGTTTTTAACCTGTTGTGCAATCTCATTTCTGTAACATAACCATCTCTCTTTCCTTCCTTTTTTGGTTTCTGTTCTTTATCTGCATAATCACTTTTGAAAGCACATCACACTGAGGTCTTTAAATTTGCTAGAATATTGATAATTAGGGTCTGCACCACCATTTCTGCCCCAAATACAAATTTAGTTTTTCAGAGTGCAGCCTTAACCTAGTTCATTTTAAACTATGGTCACATTGACAACATTGATGTCTGTAATCCAACTCCAGCTACTTAAGAGGTCGGAGGCTATGAAATCTGCAATTGCTCTAAGCCTCATCTATGAGTCTCTCTGATCACCTTGAAGGTAATTGCTGTTAAATATGAGCTGAGCCCTAAGTTTAAACAAGCCTTCATTAGCTATCCTAATTGTTTCTTTTAGAGAATTTGACTGATTCCAATGCATATTCTATATGTTTGAATCCATCAAACCCCCAAATCTGCAGGGTGCTTTGGAATCAGCAGTGACCTTCTGAGAATTTTCAGTTCTGATGAAGGGTCATTCAATCTGAAACATAAATCTGTTTGTCTCCACAAATGCTGCCTGACCTGCTGATTTTTTCCCAGCATTTTTTTTTGTTTTTAGTTCGCATTTCCAGCATCTGCAGTATTTTGCTTTTGTGCCTTTTGAGAGTAACTGTTGCAAACTGAAAACATAGTTGATCCCTTGAGGGTTAACACTGTTCATGTCCTGATGACAGAATGGTTAGGACACTTGTTTTCCAACTTTGTAAATATGCATTTCGAATTAAGTATCAAACCCTTGAATTCACTCTACATCTTGACAGTTTTTGCTGAGATTTGAGTCTCTTTACAATTCTTTTCTTTAAAAGAAGCTATTCCTCACAAAAGGTACTTATTCCCATAGGGTAAACATGATGGACAAACAAAGCTCTAACTGGATCCTCTCAAGGAAGTATTTTGACCTTTGAGTTACCAAGCATCCTGGTGGTGAAGAGACCCCCATAATTTTGAAGCTTTAGGCTCATTTAAATTTGGCAGGCAAGCTGTGTGGTTCGCGAATTAAGGCCTTGAAATCAGGCTGGGATGGCTGCTAGGGGTACGCTGCAGGGGTGGGATTGTGGAGCATGGGGTTCCTGGTGGCAGCAGCTCACATTTTGAATATTGGCCCCGGAGGGCGCCAAATAATTCAACACCCATCTTTGGCTGGCCTCTTTGGTTCGATTGCCAGTGGAACTGTTAGGAGCTGACATTCATAGACCGCCCAGTGCAGTCCTCCAAAATCACCAGTGTCCTGATTTCAATACTTAAATCTGCTGTGAACCCTTTTCAGGCAGCTGCCCATACCATCTATTCGGAGGATCTCAGCAGGATGGAGAAAGCTACAGTGATTGCAGGAATAGGATAGTGAGTTCTTCTGTGCTATTTTCAGGTCATTATCACAAGGTGAGAGGCCTCAGGAGTTCATACAACAACAATAGTGATGGGATTACAATAGGCCTCAGGCTCAGGAGCAGGAAATAAACAATTCAGATTACCATTCATATGGAGTTTTTATGCTCAGTGATGCTCATGCCAGCACTGCAGGCGCCTGCCATTTAATTATTGTACAACCAACTGCAATCCAAAGATATAACAGCTATAATCATTGTCCAGTCTCCTGCTGGAAACAGTACATATGGGGATGGTGGCGAGTACAGGTCAGTTGTGATAGCCCCATTTCCATGATCAAATACTGCAGTAAGACTTGAGGTGCAATCTTTGTCTTTAAAATAGCCAGTTTTTCAGCAATAGTTGGGCAGGATGGGTAGAAAAGGCAGGGCCATGTTCTACTGCATCATCGGTCATTTATATAAAGAGAAAATTTGCCTTGCCTGTGTAACCTCATGCATCTGGTTGTAGTAAATATTGGATAATCTTGTGGATCAGGATGCAACTCCGTAATGAAACTTAACTGAATTTTGCTCCTTAACTTTGTACCCTCAGTAGAGGAGTAGAGAACATCTTGGTGAGAGGCTGCCATGGGAACAATCCTACATTTAGTAAGGGTGAAACTAATACAAAAGAGATGTTCTTTTACTATTTGCATTATTTAAATGTGATTATAATATTAATGAGCCTTGTGGCATCAGAATTTTATTGAGCTGCATAAAGATAAAAATAGGAAAAAACAAACAGATATAATTAAATTGGAATGTGTTGAATGGAAATTCAATGTAGCCACACATCGAGAAAGATGTAAAACAGGCTGCCAGTTTGGTATCACCCATTTTGCATTATCATGCAAAGTCAAGGGATCAGATTTTCATCTCCCAATGGAGGCAGCAATGGAATCAGGAAATATGAAATCTTGAAGTTTTTCCATTGCATAAATTAATTTCCTCTCTTTTCCTGACCCTTGGCCTTTTCATGGGTTAGAAAGACCTTGGGCTGTGACCCCACACACAACTTGGTGTCACTCTTTTGAGCCCTATAGGACATTTGAATTTCGACCCCCCCACCCCCCCCTCCCCCCCTCCCCCCCTCCCCCCACCACCCACCCAGCCTCCTCCCTCCCAACCATTGTTTTATGCTTGTGTGGGTTTTGGAAGCCCTAAAAATAAACATGCCTCATTGCAGAGCTCGTGACCACTGAGGGAAGGCTGTTGAGAAGTCTGGAACATTCTGACAGGTAAGTGTTCATTGTTTTGACAACTTTAAATGGCACTATTAGATGCTGTATTGTAATGTAGATGTATTTTAACTACAGTGATTTGAGTACTTTTCCTATTTGGAAAAGTTATCTTATGCATTCAAAAATGAATAAAACACTGCATGGGATCTCTAGTGTAGCCGTATGAAATAATTTAAATGCCCAGGGCCCATTTCGATTGAAAAGAAACCTTCGCTTGGAGAGAAAAAAAAACAGCCAATTGCTCCTGGCCTGCTTTGATTGACAGGTGGTGTAGCTTAGAAAAAAATGGCCATCTGGTTTTCACTTTCAATGGATTCCATTGTTTCCATTTCTCTGGGTTTGTTTTGGTAGCTGGGGTAATATCAATGCTTGGCTGAATTTCAAAAGCTACTTATCAAAACCTATTTATCTCAGCAGGGGGTTATATTCACATTTTGATTGACAGTTTTAAGAGGTTATTAAAATATTGTCTTTGATGTGGTAAGTAAATAAATGTTTATATAACAGATTGACTACTGGAGTGGATTTAATTTTTTTTTGAATGGCTTTTATGAATGAGAATTTTTTTCATTTTGAAGTACATTTGAATGACAGCTCTATTAGATTTTTAGAAGTATTCCTGTGTCCATTTCAAAGACATCCTGAGGTCTGCCCATAATGGATACTGGATGAGTGGCTATGGGAAATACATGGAGGGGCAGCAAGAAGGCATGACGGGGCATGGAGGGTGCATGAGCAGAATGAGCAGGCATATGGAGAATAAAGGGGCATGAAGGGTATGATGGAGCATGGAGGGTTCATAGAGGGAGCATGGGGGGATGTTTAGGGGGCATAAGAATAATGTTGGGAAATGGACTTTGGACCTGAGGACCAAAGCAGGCTTTCTAGACAGCCCGCCTCCACACCGACACTCCTCCGGCCAGCACTGCATCGCATTTTGCAAATACCGACCCCTCCCCGCCCACCCCCAACATCTCTCAGAAACAAAAATATGGCAGGAATGGGGGTTCAGAGGCGAGCTCACATTTTGGAAGTCACAAAAAGGCCTGACTCATGTTTTCCCATCCCTGCACAAAAACCTGGCCCAAGATCTACCCCAAAGACATTTAAGAAAAGCAGAATGAAATTTCTTGGAAAAACCTATAAATGAACAATAGTTTCTGGTAGTCTAAGGTAAGCTTGTTACTGCATAACATGGCATTTTATAGTGGGTGACTATTCCATACCGACATAGTTTGGTATACTCCAGTTAAGCATTTGGATCTTTAAATGCAGCTAAGTGTTTTTCTTTCCATTTCCATTGAAACATATTCTGCTGAGTGATTTGAGTGAACAGGTTTTAAAAACAACTGAAGTAAAATTGCTGTAACAACCTTAAAAATGTCACGATTTGAGTACTCCCTTGCATTCATGACCTCAACTTTTCCCTCCCTTTGTCTCTAACTGGCACTAAGCCCTTTATATAAGGCCTTGACAAGAGGTTGTTTTGGGAAAGCTCTAACACCTGTCCACTGATCTGCTGCCAGTCTGCATCTGTGCCCAGCTGACAAGGCTGTCTGCTTTGACTAATGACATGATTGATGGACAAAATAAGGAAGAACACACAAAAACATTTCAGTCTGGTCTGGTGTGTCAGCGAGCCTTCATCAAGTGCTGCTGAAGGTATATTTTGCTGCATGCCTCATTACACAGTAATGGCGTTCCCAGGAAGAGCTGATTCTTTTCACAACACAAGACAGCAGGCAGCTTTATGGAATCTGGGCCTATCAGTCTGGAGGAGGGCTTACAGAAGAACAAGCATTTTCTCCCCTCCCTCCAAAAAGGCACTTGTCATCAAAATAGTAGGAGGCCAATTCAGAGAGCAGGATAAGAAATTTCAATAATGGGTCGTTTCTTAGACTATTGCCCATTTCACTACCTCAATCAGTGTCATCTAACCTGTTGCAACAAAAGCGTGGGTATGTCTGAGAAATTATAGCTGTATTAGAAAGTTGAAGGAAAACAATTATTCCAAGCACTGCAGTTTTCAGCTAAACGCAACAAAAATAACCAACACCTGCAATTTCTAGTTTGAAATGTTTGGGCCTAGGGAGTCGGCAGCTGGGCAGGGGGAGTGTTGACTGTTTTATCTGTGGCCAACAGGCTTCGATGCTGATATGACCTTGAAGCGAATATTAGTACACACAGCTCACTGTCTAGTTTCTGTTTGCAAATTATTTCTGGATGAACCATAAAGGTGTCGCTTCTTTCCTTTTAAAAGTCTTCAAGCCATGATGAGTCCCAGGGAAGCAGGCTGGCCGTCAACTTATTTAACAATCTCCTGGATTCCAATAAAGTTTGTGAGTGTTATCAGCTGTAGCGGTCAATTCTCCCAAATCAGAATATGTAAAGAGATTTAGCTAAAGCCTGTAACATTGCCATTGTAGCTAATGTCATGTAGATTTTCTTTCTGAGGGAGAGACAGGGGAGCGAATAGGTTTCAGGAAGACGAACATGTTCAAACTTAAAATTCTTAAAAAATAAATCACCTAAAATGATGTCTCATTTCTGAAATAGCCACACTTACAGCACATAACCTCCTCTCATTCTGTTCGGGCAGCTGTGTGACAAATATGTCAAATTAATACATCACAAGGTATGAATGCGTAGTTAGAATTTGACTGAAGTACCTCCAGCCTGCAAAAAGGAACGATTTATCAATGCAAACTTAATAACATCTATTTGAATCTAACTAAAAATCAATATTTCATTACCAAATTGTTAGTGAGAATGAAGAAAAATTGCGGAAGTCGGGCTGTTTTCTGGAACCGAAGCATCAGGAGTTCAATCTGAAGACGGAATGATTCATGACCAAGAGCTGGTGGAAGGGTGAAGGAGGACGAATGCTGAGAACTTCGAGGGCTCTCTCCAGTGTGACCTTGGCAGAGGAAAAAATATATAAGAAAATGAAAGCGACTGTCAATTCCCAACAGGGACAGATCACACTATAGATCAAGCAGAATCCAGGGAGGTGGGCGGTGGGGTGGAGCGGGGGGGTGGGGAGGGGGGCGGGGGGAGGGGGGGTGGGTGACTGCTTAGGGGGTTATCAGGAGCAAATATCTTGAATTTTCAAACGCACGTAAACGGATTACTAGGCTCCAATCTTTCAGATTACTTTATGGAAATGAGATATAATTTTGTTGTATTTTTAAACCTTTGTGGCGTTGTTCTGCAATGCTTTTCACAATGTCATATTTTGGGTAATTCTAGCCTTTCAAATAAGCACAAAGGATTTTAATAATTCAAGAGTTCTAGCATTTAACAACTGTTAACATGTTTAAATGATTAGTTCTGCACCACTTCACATGTTTGTATCTTTAATTATTTATTCATTTATCTTAATTGCTAACAACAATATTTCTGCACATCGAGGGGAAGGTGGTCTCCTGCAATTTTTACCCTCTTCAGGAGCTATCGGTTTCAATGCTTTAATAAATCTAAATGGATGAGAATGCTACATCCAGACATCACAGCTGGTTGCAGTGCTCAAACACTGTGCCTTTTATAGCCCGATATTGAAATGTATAACAAAATGACAGCACATTGTCCCCTGGTTAAATTTCTATACTCATTTCACCCTGATCATTGTTCTGTTAAAAGTTACTTACATTTTATTGCAGTAATCTATTTAGTGACAGTCTAGCTTCTAAATCAGCCTGAGTACACAGGGATCACTGCTTGGATGATTCTGAATATATGAAACTGACCTGAAATTGACAGGTAGGTTGTTGGAAACTGCAAGCTTTAACAGCAATTTATTCTGACGCTCACTTAAAACACATCCCAGGCCACAGTGTGTAAATTTGGAAAGTATCCCCAGCATGTTAAATATGCACATACCCCTTCTTGAGTGACCAACCATCCGACAATATATATATTAAATAGTATTAGCGATGAATGTAGATAGGCAGAACGTCACGAAAAAATAAGAAGGTGACACATTAAAAAAAACGATGTAAGTCTGACAGTACTCAATGAGACTAAGAAAGGCCGACTTGCACTACAAAGAAATGCATTGCGAGCTTTGAACAGGTCATTTTGGAAGATGGTTATTAAGAAAGGTGCACAGTTATACTGGCCCCAATTTTAAGTCCGTGTGGCATTTGAGTGGGTGTGTAGCAAGGTGAGTTCAAAGCTCATCCAATTCCCCAGAAAACAGGATTGGAGTATCTGCCCACTTCTGGAGCACAATTTCCAATAGGTCAATAAAGCAGAAATACACCTCTTAAAGGAAGTATAGATTCCTTTATAGAAGATTTCATTGTGAGAAATAAAGTGTGGGCAAGCCCCTGGTCCTCTGATAGCTCCATTGCTGGGAGAGGTCAGGGTGAGGAGGAGGAGGAAGTTCTCTTTCCACTGGAAGGAGGATCCCCAAACAACAAATTTATCAGACAGGGAGAGAGATTGCTGAGGTTATGAGTGCTGGGAATATCAGGCCAGGATTTGGATGCAGTACAAAAAGCACTTCAATGATCTCTCAAGGGTAACAAGGCTGAGAACAGCCCTTCAATCCTCCATCTCTCTCTACAATACTTGGCAAAGTCCTTTCCCTCCTCCCCCCAAACTCTCAGTAATTCCCTCCCTCAAACACATTCTTCAGTACAAGGGCACACGATACCGCCTCTTGTTCGCATTACTCCCTTTTAGCATCGTTCTCTTCAAGCATGTTAGCTTTTGCCGAATCACCAACTGCTGGATCCAGTGCCCTTGGTTTGTAGGGGGTAAAGGATCCGGGTTGCATGCTTGTTTTGGGGTGACCGAGTTGGTACAGAGAACATCAGGAGATCATTGTTAGAATAAACACATGGGCCAGAATCTTCTGGTCGGCGTGCGGGGGTGGGCCCCGCTTGCCGATGCATAAAATAACGCGCGGTGATGTTGGGCGTGCATCCCGACGTCACCACGCGTCATTCAGATCTTCAGTTCGGTGGGCTCGCACCGGAGTTGGCTGCGAGCCCATCGAACTGTCAAAGGCTGATTAAGGCCATTTACTATCAATTAAAATAATTAACTGAGCTGAAGAGCCCAGGTGGCCTTCGCATTTATCATGAAACCTCATCCATGGGCGGGATGAGGTTTCATGAAGGTTTTTAAAGTTTAATAAAATTTTTTTATATAATTCATTGACATGTCCCAGCTCATGTGACACTGTCACATGAGGCGACATATCTTAAATTTTTTTTTATTAAAATTTTTAAAAATTAAGCTAATCTTCCTGAGGCAGCTCTGTGCCTCAGGGAGATTTCTGCGCTCTTTCGCCGACTCAGCCTCCTCCCCCCGCCCGCACAGGGAGTGCTCAGCACTTCCGGGTGTGCATCATGCTGGGCGGGCCTTAATTGGCCTGTCCACATAAAATGGTAGCGCTCAGCCAATCGCGGGCAGTGATCGGCTGCGCGCCCGCCCGTGCCCACTCCCGCCCAACTCCTCCTACAGGGAGAAAATTCTCCCCATGCTATTTATTTACAAACTAAACTCCGCAGCTACACTTGTGCGCTCACAACATAAAACTCCGTCTTCACTCATCAGTGACTAATTCAAGGCTCTCTCACAGAGAGGTAGCTACTCTGCTATTGGGTAGTAAGATCATGTGACCTTACATTACAATACTTGTCTTAAAGGTATATTACATCTCAGATTACTACATCCTTCCCCCTTTACTGAAAAAAAATCATTTTACAACTTTTTAATATATCAAGCTATTTACACAGATTGATTATTTACAAAGTCAGTCTCTCTGTGGGTTTCCTTATGCGTGTTGAACGTCTCAGCTCTACAGCTCCTGAAGTTTAATTAGGAGTCTCCCTTACTGTAATCGGCTGAGCATCTGGTTCTACAGCAAGTTCCTGTAAATTTGTTTCTTCGACTCCTTCAGGTACAGTTGGCCCTTCAAATACACTTGTACTTGCCTGAGTATTTTCAACAGGAAATGATTCTTGAATACTGGTGGAATCACTTCTGGATAAATGGCTTCTCCATTTCGTACATGATCTACATGTCGCCTTATTATTTGATTTCCAACTTTCAAGTGGTAGGAACGAGGTCCAGTTACAGCACTTATTTCACCGAACAATCATACTGGTCCTTCTCTAAAATCTTTCACAAAAACCTTCTGTCCTACATTAAGCGTTCTGTCCCAACTGTGACAATCATGCCCCATTTTCTGATTTTCCTGCCTTCTTTCTACCTTCCCCTCCAAATTTGGCATGATTCGGCTCAGCCTCGACTGGAGACGACACTCCATCAACAATTCTGCAGGTGTGACACCTGTTGTCGAATGAGGGGTGGTTCTATAATGGAAAAGAAATTGTGCTAATTTAGTCATTATTGAATCTCTAGATAATTTCTTCATACCAGATTTGAATGTCTGAACTGCACTCTCTGCGAGTCCATTTGAAGAAGGATGGTTTGGAGATGTTTTCACATGGACAATACTATTGAGGCTTGTAAATCAGTTAGATTCAGCACTTGTGAATACTGTCCCATTATCTGATTCTAGCACTTCAGGTAATCCATTTATAGCAAAGCTTGTCGTAGTTTGTCTATTGCCGCTGAAGATTCAGGTGACCTCACTGCGTATATATTCATCCATTTTGAATGAACATCTTTGATAAAGAGAAACATTGTTCCCATTAAAGGTCCTGCTTAGTCGATGTGTACTCGTACCCGTGGCCTTCCTGGCCATTGCCAGGGGTCTAACAGAGCTGTTGCAGGTAATTTTTGCACTTGTTGACACTGCATACAACTTCTCACCAAATTTTCTATTTCTCCATCCATCCCCAGCCTCTGCATATGGTTACGTGCAATTGCCTTTATTTTGAAAATTCCGGGATGTGCAGTGTGAAGTTCAGATAACAATGGCTTTTGTCCTTTTGGAGGAACAATCACTCGAGCTCCCCACAATAAAATACCTTCTTGGCTGGTTATCTTGTATCTTCTCTGGAAATATGGTTTCATTTCTTCAGACTCTTGTGTTTGTGACCAACAATAAAGAACTTGATTCCTCACTTTGGATAAGACTGGGTCTAGATTCGTCCAATATTTAATTTGTTTAGCACTTATCGGTGATGAGTCCAGGAAGTTTAACAACAAAATGAATTCCTGAGGAATTGGAACATCCTCATCTTTTACTTGCAAGGGTAAACGACTGAGTGCACCAGCATTTGCAATTGGACTTCCAGGTGTGTGAATAAAAGTATGCTCATACGCTGCCAAGATCAATGCCCATCTTTGTACTCTTGCTGAGGCTATAGGGGGTATAGCCATATCTTCACCGAGTTGCCCTAATAATGGCTTGTGGTCCATTATGATAGTAAAATGGCGACCATGTACATATTGATGAAACTTTTATCACCGAAAATGATTGTCAGGCCTTCTTTTTCAATTTGTGAGTACTTTTTCTCTGCAATACTAAGTATTCTCGACACATTCCAAAGGTCATTCTGATCCATCATCCATTCAATGGGAAAGCATTCCATAAGGTGATGCGTCACATGTTAATGTCAAGTCTTTCTTTGGGTCAAAATGTACAAGACGTGCAGAAGATTGTAGCAGCTGTTTCACTTTTGTGGAAGTTTCTTCTTGTGGGTTTTCCTTGAGCAAGTAATACAGGGGTGCCAGTTCCATCAGCAAATTAGGCAAGAAACATCCATAGTAATTGATCATCCTCAAGAATGATTTCAGTTTGGATGTATTCTTTGGTGCTGGGGCTTCTTTAATGGCTTTCACAATTTCATCAACTGGATGTAGGCCTTGGGAATCTACCTTGTGACCTAGGTAAGTTACCTCTTTTGACTGGAATGTGCACTTTTCCTTTTTCAACCTCACTCCAACCTGTGAAAAATGTTTCAGAACTTCTTCCAAGTTCATCAAATGTTCCTTTACAATGAGCCCAGTCCCTAGAATGTCATCCAAATAAGCTACAACATAGGGCAATCCCTGTAATAAAATTTTCATGGTTCTTTGGAACATGGCATAAGCAGAAGATACACCAAATGGTAAATGGGCATATTGGTTCAATTTCTTGTGTGTATTTATGATGACTTCCAGATGCCTTCTCTAATTCCGATTGCTGGTAGGCATGACACATGTCTAACTTTGTGTAGGCCTTTTGACCTGCCAGTTTGGCATATAAATCTTCAATTTTAGGTATGGTGTGTCTATTCAATTTTGCAACTTTATTGACTGTTAGTTTGTAATCCCCACATATTCAAACACTTCGGTCAGGTTTGAGAATAGGTACAATTGGAGCTGCCACTCTGAAAATTGTACTGGTTGTATCACTCCCAGTTTTTCTAATCTGTCCAGTCTGGTGCCTCCCTTATCCCACATTGCATAAGGTACTGATCTTGCCTTCATGAATCTTGGTGTTGCCTCTGGATCTACATGAATTTTTTGCTTGCAGCCCCTCAATCTTTCCAAGTTCTTTGAAAACTGAGGCATATTTTTGTAGTAGCTCTGATAACCCATTAGTTCTCAGGTGGAAGATTTCAGTCCATTCCAATTTAATTTCTTTCAGCCAGTTTCATCCAAGGAGACTAGGTCCCTTGCCTGCTACTACCATCAAGGGTAATCTCACAGTTTGACCTCCGTAGTGTACTGAGACTTTACATATGCCCTTGGCTTGTATGTCTTCTCCTGTGTAAGTTTTTAATTTTTCATTAGTTTCTTTGAAATTCAACTTTGGTCCTCCATGATTTAGGTATTTAAAAGTATGCTCACCAATCACCATAGTGGCTGCACCAGTATCCACCTCCATTCTGAGAGGCTTCTCATTCACTCTCATGGTTAAATAGATAGGTTCCGTTCTCCTTACCTTTAAATTATATAGTGAATAGATATCGGCATCTATTACTTCAGGCTTTTCTACATTGTTTATCTCATTGAGTTTTTGCCTTTGGCTGAAAGTCTGCCTGATTCTATCTTTATAATGTCTCATGAGGTGTCCATTTCGTTGGTAGAAAAAACATTTGATCTTTTTAAATTGTGTTTCATTACAGGGCAGTCTGCTTCCACCTCCGTTACTATTGTGCCCTGTTTTTGCTGCTAACTTATCCCTTTTAATTTGTCTGCTAGCAGTGGCTGCTTCCTACTTCTGAAGAAAGCTCTGCACTTACATACTCCTTTTGGTTGAGGCTCCCTGCCCAACGTGGAGGACGGCACCATTTTGCGCTCCTCGAATG
Source organism: Cetorhinus maximus (assembly GCF_964194155.1). Taxonomy (NCBI): domain Eukaryota; kingdom Metazoa; phylum Chordata; class Chondrichthyes; order Lamniformes; family Cetorhinidae; genus Cetorhinus; species Cetorhinus maximus. The sequence continues at coordinate 119,656,664 of NC_135884.1, forward strand.
GCTTCTGAGCCTCGCACTGCACCTTCCATTGCAAGAGCGATTTCCAATGCCTTTTGAAAATCTAGATTTATTTCAGCCAATAATCTCTTCTGAATCACATTTTCGTTTATACTGCATACCAAATTATCTCTAAGCATATCATCGATAGATGTACTAAACTCACAATATTCAGTTAGTTGCTTCAGACTTGCCACAAAACAAGCGACTGTGTCCCCCACAGCTCTAACTCTTGGGGCTGAATCTTCAGCTTGGTGAGCAGGGGCTGGGTCCGCTCACCGAGGTGTAAAATGATGCGGGGTGAGGTTGGGCATGTGTCCCAACGTCACCTCGCGTCATTTAGATTTTCAGTTCGGCGGGTGTGCAGCCAATTTGGCTGCGCACCCGCTAAACTGTCAAAGGCCCATTAAGGCCATTTAACTAACAATTAAAATAATTAACAGAGCTGCCCGTCCAACCTTAAGGTTGGCGGGCAGGCAAAGAGCCCAGGCGGCCTTCACATTTTTCATAGAACCTCATCCACGGGCGGGATGGGGTTTCATGAATGATTTTAAATTTTCTCAATATTTGTTATTGAAATTAATGCACATTACCCAGCTCATGTGACAGTTTCACATGTCATAAAAATTTTTTCAACACTTTATTGAACTGTTAAAACTTAAAACTAATCTCCCTGAGGCACAGAGATGCCTCAGGGAGATTTCTGCGCTCTTTCACATGCATGCGCAAAAGAGCGCACTCCCGGCTCAGTGAACACCCCCACCTGCACAGGGAGCACACAGCACTTTCGGGTGCACGTCATGCTGGACAGGCCTTAATTGGCCCGCCCATGTAAAATGGCGGTGCGGACCCGATCGGGGGCGACGATCGGGTCCATGCCCGCCCACGTCCACCCCCGCACAACACCCTCAATGGGGGGATAATTCTACCCTTCAGTTAAATTTCAACCATTGCATTGTCACCGATGACTTGAGCTGGTAATGATTGTTTACAAGGTTCACTAAATCATCAAAACTTTTTGAGTCTGGGGCACTGGACGTCAACAGATTCCAAATTAGTCCATATGTCTCACTCCCACACGTGGACAGAAGGATCGCGCACCTCTTCTTCTCCCCCGCAATGTCGTTTGCCTGGAAGAAGAATGTGAGGCGTTCAACGTAGTGAGACTAGTTGTCTGAGGCTGGATTGAAAGGCTGCAGTCTTCCAAATTGCGGCATGCTCCAAGGGAACTACTTCGATGCTCCGAAAGAAATTTTCTTCTACTTACAACTACCGTGCAAGGTACGACCCACTTCGGTTCTTCTGAATTCCTTCATTTTTCCTCACTTTTTATCTAATTTTTTTCCATGGTTTTTCGTGCTTTTACTTTCGTCACCTGTTTGTTGGATCCAGTGCGCTTGGTTTGTTGGGTCTAAAGGATCCGGGTTACATGCTTGTTTCAGGGTGACCGAGTCAGTACAAAGACCGAGAACATCAGGAGATTGTTCTTAGAATAAACACATGCTGTTTATTTACAAATTAAACTCAGCAGCTACACTTGTGTGCTCATAAGATAAAACTCTGTCTTCACTCATCAGTGACTAACTCAAGACTCTCTCACATAGAGGTAGCCCACTTACTCTGCTATTGGGTATTAAGGTCATGTGACCTTACATTACAATACTTGTCTTAAAGGTATATTACATATCACCAACTTTTCTCAAAACTGCTTCCTCATCACACTCCATTCCTGCTTACCATTCCACATCTCTGCATCTTTTGGTCCTTTTCAAAGGAACAGAGCACTTAGGAGCAGGAGTAGGCCATCAGGCCCTTTGAGCCTGCTCCACCATTCAATAATATCATGACCGACCTGGTTGTGGTCTCAGCTCCACTTTCCTGTCTGCCCCCCATAACCCTTGACTCTCCTGTCTAACAAAAATCTATCTAACTCAGTTTTGAATAAATTAAAAAACACAGCCTGCAATACCTCTGGGAAAAGAATTCCGCATTCTAATGGCCCTCTGAGAAAAAAAACTCTCCTCATCTATGTCTTAAAAGGGAGAAGACCTCTTATTCTTAAACTATGTCCCCAAATTCTAGTTTCCACCACAAGAGAAACATCCTCCTGGTATCCACTCTATCCAGTACCCTCAAGATCATAAATGTATCAATAAGATCATCTCTCATTCTTCTAAGCTCCAATGGGTATAGACCTAACCTGTTCAACCTTTCTTCATAAGATAAGCCCTTCATCCCAAGAATGATTTGAGTTAATGTTCCCTGAACTGCTTCGAAAGGAATTATATTTTTTTTCAAATAAGAAACCAAAACTGTATGCAGTACTCCAGATGCAGTCTCACCAAGGCCCTGCACAGCTGTAGTAAAGCATCCCCACCTTCATATTCCATTCGCCTTGCAATAAATGCCAATATGCCATTTGCCTTCCTAATCATTTACTGTACCTGCTTACTGACGTTATATGATTATTTTTGACCTCAGCATGTGCACAACAGGCAGAAGCCCCAAACCTCTAAACTGTCCTTTGCTAAACATTAACTCATCCTCTCTCTCTCTCTCTCTCTCTCTCTGCAGGGCAAGTCAGCTTACAATACAAGGGAGAACAGTAAGACCAGAGAAGGATCAAACAATATCATGAATGTCTCTGAACTGGAACCACAAGCACTGGAATTCAGTAACCTCTCCAGAACTGTCAGAATAGCAGTTTGTGAGGCTTGAGGCTTCTGTGACAAGAGTCTCTGACTATTATTGTACCCTTCATGAATCACTGAAAAACATATAGGACAGAATTTTACGGTCCTGTTGCAGCGGCGGTGGGGCTGTAAAATGCGGCAAGCTGCTCAAAAGCCCATTGACTTCGGGAGGACTGTAAAATCCCGCCGGCGGGAGAAGCCATAAAATTCAGCCCATAGTTAATTGTGGTCCTGTCGTCTGTCACCATGCAACCTCTCAGTGCCTTATGTTTATTATTGTCCCTTTTCTTTTTCAGGATTCTTCTCAGCAGCTGCAGCCCACAAAAGAATGTAGCTCAGAGGTAGAGAATCCTTCTCGGGTGGCACTGACACACACTGCTCCAAACTCCAGCGTAGAGCTTGGCAGCTGGGCAGCTTAGTTAGGTTAGAGAGTGGGTTACATGGCTGTGCACATTATGAAACACCCAGTGCTAGTCCAACAGCACACACTGGTGGCAATGAGCATGGCTGACAGCTCACCAGGAGGGCAAAAATGCTCTCATGTGGCAGACAGGGGTGCAGGTTATACAGATTACAATAATGAATCGCATCTTTTTTGGATCATATTACAGAGACCCTCCACCCCCACTCCAAGAGTGATCACGGCATTTGAATAATTGCTTCAAAATGCCAACACAAGGTTCGAAAGTTTTCCTCATGGTGGTCTCATTGTTCTTATTGTATCTGTGTTGCTCAGGTGTGATGGGACTGTGGAGTATTGTCATCAGCCAGGTGGACAGGGATATTCCTTGTAACCTAGCAGCCATTTTCTGATGGTTCTGCCAAAAAAAGGATTCATGACTGTCACTGAATGAAGATGTTGTGGTGGCTGCCAGTGGAACTGGCACACTCTTACTCTATTCTTCTGTGGTGATCACACCTCAGGTGAACATTGATGGAGTGGAATATCTTCCTGTTGACAAAAGCAGCTAGCTTGTGGCCTGATAGTTAGAGGAGATGATCTAGTATATCCCAGACATGAATGAAGCTGATCATTTGTAATATAAAAAAATGTCTCAAGGTGCCCCACAGAAGCATAATCAAAGAAATAGGCACACAGTTTAAGAAGGAAATATTAGCCGGGGTGATCAAAGCCTTTATCGAAGAGGTGGGTCATAACAGAGGCAGAAAGAGAAGGTTCCATCGTCCAGAGAAAAGGCCAGTGGTCATGGGGTGAACAGAAAGCAGGACTGTGTTGTTCTTATGGCAGAGTGGAATCTGATTGGACAGACTCAAGAAGGAAGTTTCAGGAGAGATGGATATGGATTTGGGAGGTGGTAACATGTGTTCAAAGATTGAAACAGGGCTGTTGTTTTCAAGGTCAGAGGGTTGTTGACAGAATTCCAGACTGGTTATTTTTCCAAGCATTTTTTCCTCATATAAATATTGAGTTGACAATTTCCAGAAGGAGCTTTTATTTCCTTCCGGCTGAGACTTAAAGGGGTATTTTAGCCTCATAAGGTGGGCAGGAGTCTGCACGGGTGGCAAAAGAACAAAACGTGCCAGCCTATCGGGCAGCTGGCAGGAACTTATTGATTTCTGCATTTAACTTGAACGCCTTTGTCAGTGTTCAGGGACCCCCTGACCGACAGGCAAGTCTGACATTTCAATATGTTATAAAGCAATTGAGTGAAGTTTTAACTATTGTTGTCTCGGATTCAGCCTTTAACTCTCAGCCCATGGATTTCCTCGGATTCCTGAAACTCACTGAATAATTGATAGGTAAGAAAACGTTGTAATATTGAAAAATGTTATGAGCAATGTATTATTTTAAGTTGAATATATATATATATACACACACACATATATATTATATATATTTGCGTTAAGAAAGGTAAATTGATTTGTTTCTTTAGGTTGTTTGTGAGCCATGGGCCAGGATTTCCCGGTTGGCGAGCGGGGAGGTGGGGCCCACCTGTCAACACGTAAAATGATGCGGGATGACATTGGGTGGAACTCCCGACGTCACTCCTCCTTTTTCAATTTTCACGTGGGCGGGGGCTCAGCAGAATCAGCTCTGCGACTGCCGACCTGTCAATGGCCAATTGAGGCCATTGACAAAGTAATTAAAGTAATTAATGGACCTGCCTTTCCAACCTTAAGGTTGGCGGGCAGGCCAGGAGCCCTGGCGGGCATTGGAAAAAGCATGAAACCTCATCCACGGGCGGGATGAGGTTTCATGTAGGTTTTTAAGTTTTTAATAAAAGTGTTAATGAAAGTGATGGACATGTCCGAACTCATGTGACAGTGTCACATGAGGGGACATGTCAGGGGAATTTTTTTTTTCTATTGTTAACATTTTAAAATTTGGTGCTGATCTCCCTGAGGCAGCACTTAGCCTCAGGAGATGAGAGCGCTCTTTCACGTGCATGTGCAAAGAGCACACTCTCGGTTTAAGGATCCCCCCTGTTCACACAAGGAGTGCAGCATAGCGCTTCCTTGCAGATGTCACGCTGGGTGGGCCTTAATTGGCCCGCCCACATAAAATGGCGGCACTCCCCTGACTGGGGGCACCGATTGGAGGCACGCCTCCATGTGCCTGCTCCTAAACTTCCCCCCCAACTGGGGGGAAAGTTCTGCCCATGGTGTCTGGGAGTCTGGATAGGCTCTTCAGATGTAGATGTAGATCCAGGTACCTTTTAAATGAAATGATCATTTCAGCCTCAACCACCAACACAGGCAGTGAATTATAGAACCATAGAAAAGTTATGATGCAGAAAGAGGCCATTCAGCCCATTGTGTCTGCGCTGGCCAAAAAGAGAAAAAAGAAACTGGCCGCTCATTTTAATCCCACTTTCCAGAAGCAGGTCCGTAGCCTTGCAGGTTATAGCACTTCAGAATCCTGACTGAAAGTCAGGTCTTTTGGGTTTGTTTGTATGTATACATTTTTAATGAGGTTTTACAACCCCTGCAGTTAAAGAGATGGTTTAAAAAGGATTAAAAGTTTAGTGATTGTGGGGAGAAAAACACAAAGTAGAAAAAAACTTTACTGTTGCCTAGCGACAGTGGCCCAGGGACACAGACACAAAGAAAGACTGGAGTTGAGAGGGAGAGAGTGTGTGTGTGTCAGAGAGAGCAGAGAGGGAGTTTTAAATTCTCTGAGAAGAAAAACTATAAGACTTGCAGGACAGTAGTTAATTATAAAATCGGTTATAGGAGTCAGTAAAGTCATCAGTTTAGCAGAGGTGCTACTGGAGAACTGAGTTTTGAAAACTCATCTGTTTGCTCTGCAGTTGGAGAAACAGTGAGTTTAGAGTGCGTTTTTTGGGTGTCTTGGGGAGAGATACGAGTTGGGTGAGAGACATCAAGTGAATGTTCAGGAATTCACCAGAAGAAAACTGTTTGCAACTGTGTCAGACCCAAGCAAGAACCCTTTGTGTCAATCTAGTGGTGGCTTTTCACTGGTTAATGAGTCTGTAAACATAATGCTGGGTTAAAGGAGTAGTGGGAATTTGAATTGTCTTCTTGTCTTTTTTTTAGATCTTTCCAACCTTTTTGTCTGGTGTAATATAGTTTACTTTTCTTGTTTTCATAAAATCTTTGTATTAAAAGTCCATCAGCCAACTCGTGTGAATTTCTTCAGTAGCTCTCCTCCACGTCTTTCCTCCAAGTTTTCTAAAAAAAAGGTGATGACCTATCAAGCCAGATTTCACTGTGTGATTTGACTTGTCCAATATTAAAAGCAGCTGGGATCATAACAATTAGGACAGCTGTTTCTTTGCTGAAGTGAAAGGCTTTTGCTCACATGACTTGTGCTGAGAGTGTGAGTCCAATGCATTGGAAGCGATTCTATGATTATGGAGGTCATTTCTGCTATTTTGGAGTTTTAGCCTTTGATCTACACTTCCCCGCTGTCAGCCTATGCAGCAGCTTGGGATCCACTTAGGCAGTTTTACCTTAAACCTCTGATGAGGAACAAGAGGTGTAGCACCAACAACAGCAGCAGCAGCAGGGCCAACATCCTTCTCCTTCACTCCCTGCCGTTCCACAGAACAGAAATGATGATCACAGAGCACCAGTTCACAGGCAGTGATATCCCCAATGCATGCTATATGGTAGATATTAGCTTTCTGGATATGACTGAGCACCAATGCCTAAGGTGGCTCAGATTTTTCCCATCAGGTGTTGCTGATGTTCACAGTCTCTGGGAAGAAGACCTCCCGCCAAGTGGACCAGGTGGGCACACATAACGAGTGGTGGTCAAGGTCACCGTCACCCTGAATTTCTTCACCGTTGGCTCCTCCCAAGGATTTGCTGGAGGCATTTGTAGAATTGCACAATCTGCTACTTTCTGCGCTGATTCACAAGTGCATCGCCCAGGTGACCAATGTCATGTTTGCAAGAGTTGGCAGCTAAGTCCACTTTGCCACTGATGAGTGAGGTCAGAATGAGATGGCCTTCAGATTTTCTGCATTGGATGGATTCCCACAGACACAGGGAGTCATAGGTTGTACACACGTGGTAATCAAGGCACCCTCAGATCACCTAGATTCAGAAAATGATTCCCCTCCATCAACGTGCAACTGGTCTGCACCATCAAAAGTGCATCATGCATGTCTGTGCTAGATACCCAGTAAGCTGCCATGATGCCTTCATTCTGCACCTGTCAAGTCTCCCGCAGAAATGAAAATAAAATACTGCAGATGCCGGAAATCTGAAATATATAAGAAAACGCTGGAAAAACTCAGCACATCTGGCAGCATCCATGAAGAGAGAAATAGTTTTGAGTCTGTGTGACTCTTCTTCAGAGCTGAGCATGTATGGAGAGAACCAGAGTTAACGTGTTGAGCCTGTCTGACTCATGTGGACTCAAAGCATTAACTCTGTTTCTCTCTTCACAGATGCAGCCAGGTCTGCTGTGTTCTTCCAGACTCTTCTGTTTTTATTTATATTGTCACAGATATTGTCACCTCCAAGCAGAGTCAGCATGGCTCCTTGGAGGCAAGGATGCCCAGGAAAGTTACAAAACATTACAACTGAAGGCATATGAGCACAAGAAGTGTCACTGAGAAATTTATTGGGATGCCGAAGATGCAGTTTAGGTGCTTGGACAGATCAGGGGGCATCCTTCCATAGGCAGCAGCCAGGGTACACAGAATCATAATGGTGCTCTATACCTTTCACAACATTCCATTGCAAAAAGGACTGGTGATTTCTGCTCTGCATCTTTGGAGAAAGGAAGGAGCAACAGGAAGAAGAGGAGGAGCTTGATGTGGTGAGAGCACCTGTAGCCACTCACTTGGGATCCAGGGATATCTAGGATTAGCTGATTCAGACATGCTTCAGCTGATACCAGGCAGTGCAGCCATCTGACACACCAATGTGCTTCACTAGCCCCCAACATAAAGCAGACCCACAGTCAATAGTCCATCCCTCTCACTGACAATTTGTTTCATCCATTCCTAAAGGCCCAGGCATAATTAACTGCCACTGACTATAGCAGCCTGTTTTCTCAGAGTCTGGGTCGGCAGTTTAAACCATATATTTTAGACTCTTTTGGGTTTACTTTCTGCTATATGCTATTTTTGGCTCACCCATTAACGCATTTGTGTAAATCCCAGTCTGTGCAATTTTAACATAGTTGTTAATCTATTTACTTTAACAGGTTAATGGCTGCATTTAAATAGACAGGAATTTATGCAAACACGTTAACAGGTACACTAAATATAGTGCTCAGAAGAAATAGCACTTTTAATTAAAGGAATTCTTCCTAATATCTGTTCAAATTTAGTTTTCACTAATTTTAATTTATGTGCTCTGGTCCTGTTTTCTTGGATAACTTTGAACTAATATTCTGACTTTCAGTTATCTTTCCATTTAATGTTTTATGTGCTTTGATGAGATACCTCTTTAACCACTTTCACTGTAGATTTTTGTAGTTATAATATTTTTTTATAATTCATCACTTTACACACGGGATTAGTCCAGCTGCTCCTTTTTGTAACCCTTTTGATGTATGTGCATGTTTTTGTTGTGTGGTCAGCATTGGCCACAGTACTCTAAATGGCCTGATTAATGTATTGTAGAACTCAAGCATAATTTTTGGAGAATGTAGTCAACTTTTCTGATGTTTCTCCCAGCATTCAATTGCTTTGCCATATATAGCCTGGATATTGAAATAATGCAAACTCTATTATTTTCACTCACTATACAGCATTATTTGACCAACATGTATTAATTTACATTTATCAGCACTAAATTCTAATTTGCCATTGTCGGACCATTTATAAAACTAATCTATAGTCTCTTGCAAATCTGTTAATGCATCATTTGTCTCCATTGCTCTCTCTACTTTAATCTGAGCAGTAAATTTGACAAACTTCCATCTGATTTCAGCTTCCAGGTCATTTATTTAGATTGGAAACAATGAGAGTCCAAGCACCAATCTTTCTCCACTCAACACTTCACCCAGCCTGTTTTTACTCTGTTTCTAATTCATTTATCCAATTTCTTATACTGTTCCATAATCCACACAGGATTTTAGACTATTTAGAACTTTTTCATATGGGACTTTGTCCAAAATTTTCTGAAATTCTAATTACACCTCATCATGGGACATTCTATTAGCTATTTGTTCTGTAATGCCATCAAAGAAATTAAGAAGTTTATGAAACAACATCATCTGCTCCTAGTGATCTCTTATTAAGTAAATGCTATACAACCCATGAAATAGGCTCCCTATTCTTCTAGTATTCAATGAAGGTAGAGTAATTTTGAATATAATTATCTAACATCCAAAGCTAGCCTGCACTTCTTAAAGGCAACCTGCCTCTCTTAAAGAGGGGTGCACTCAGGTGGCAGCAGCTGCTGAAGGAACACTCCCAGGAAAGCTTTTAGAGAATGAAGAAGACTGGTAAAGAGTCTCTCTAGTGCTTGAATGTGTCACTGGAGGCCTTAGTGATGGACGTGGAAAGAAGGAGAGACGTGATGTATGCAGAGGAGCTACGAGGCCTTGAAGACATGCCCTCAGAAGGGAATGAGAGTAGTGGCCACAGGGAAGTCTGGACCTGAGGATCTGGTATTAGTGCCACAAAAGTTCAACAACTTCACATGTGTGGCCAAGGTCAGTGAATGCCTATTCAACACACCGCCAACCTCTCACAATGTTCAATGCACCAGATTAGCAACCTTTAGCAATCAAGACTCAGGTCTCACATTCAGATGCTTCACCTCACACTCACACATTGACCTATTCTGTCAGCCTTACACCCACCTCTAGCAGCTTCCACATACCTCCAACTATTCAGCAATAGCAGGCACATCACCCAAATGGGTTGCACCACACTCACTAACATTCTTCCCTCCCTCTTGCAGGACAAGGTCATACATAACCACAAGGAGCAGCAGAGAACTGGTTGGGAACCAGGATACTTGCATCTTCTGAGCCCTTTCGAAGAGATAGCTCACTTCATTATACAACTGGCAGTCAGAAGCCATTGCATTTGGCATCACAGAGAATTTTCAGGACGATGTTCTGTTCTTGCCTTATCCATCTTCTCAAATCCCAATTTAATCTCATCATACTATCTGGCATCAAGTGCTACCTGCAGAAGGAGTTACCTGGATCATGTGCTTTTTGCCCCTTTCCCCTTCCCTCACAACGATCCTCCCCTTCTGCATTTTTCCCTTCAGATCTCAAAAACTGATGCCTGGTCAGCCAGTGCAACCTCACCATGAAGGACGAGAGTAACAGTAGACCTCTTCTACTGAGAGCTCTCCTCTTCTCTCTGCATATAGCTCCCCCTCTCTGCTGCCTCTACTTCGTCTCACTATGATGCTGCAGCCCAAGAGGAACTGTAATTATTGCCCCTATTGCTGAAAGCAGGCTTTCTGCTGACGGGCCTTCCAGTTGCTTTGACCTCCTTGTCAAAGCCCAGTGGCACATCCAAAAATATTTCCAAACCCCTCCGATAATACTGAACACAGTACTCCCACTCACTCTGCAGCAGATGAAAGTCAAAAGCGCCTCACCTGGAAGTCCCATGGTGATCTCTTGAAATAGAGTCAGTGGGGAGGAGCGGGGAAGGGTCTCTCTGCAGCCGTATGCATGTTGAGATGGGAGTGATTAAGAAAGGGTTTTAATAGGAATTGCAAGGTACGAAATAGCAGTTCATGTGGCAAGTCACCTTAGAGACTGTTTGACATCACTATCAACCCATTGCATGCTTGCAGTGCCCTCATGGCATGCCCACTCCAGCATCCTTATGATTGGGATGCCTTGTGTGGGCTGGGCCAAAAGTGGCCAGAAGCCGGCTGGCTAATATTTTTGATGTTGTGGGTTTCCATAGCACCAGCAGCAGTGGCACTACAGAGCTAAATTCTGCCCCCATGGTCTTTACTGATTGAATTTACAATTTACAGTTCTATCTCTGTCATTGTAAATTGAAGTATGGAGGTAATTTTGGTATTGGACATAGGTTGAAAACTGGTGTTTGTAAATCAGCAGCCCTGCTTGACTTTCTTTTCCAGTTAAGTAAGTAGCAGATGCTTAAATGGGTCAATATCACTGGTTTTATGCCTGTACCTAAACTGAAAATTGCCCCCATTGTGTTGTGAGCTTTATTTCCTCAAATGATTGTTTACAGTGTAATGGTATGCAGGTACCATGGAATGCTGTCATTGCCAGAAGTATGTAAATAAATTTTCAGGCAGTTTCATGTTGTTCAGATTTTTATCTATCCCAGCCTGTTCTGCAGGTGCCCCTTAGTGGTACGGTGTTACAGGTCACTCAGGGAGTCCAAGTGCTGTCGAAACATGTACTTTTTCATACATGTTGTAGTGTTGAACTATGGATAGTGTTGGTAGAGGCTCCATTTTCTTTCTGTCCCAAACTGATATAAATAATTCTTATTTGGCGCAAGGATAGTTAGATGGACCTTCCTGTCTGTCACATTTTATTTTATTTCCTGGAGTCCTTCCTGGCTCCTTCCCCTCATTGAATAAACTATTGCTCTTGAAATGATGTCACAAGAGTAACCATTAATTTCTGATATCACAATAGTCAAATATTGACTGCAGCTGAAGGCTATAACAGTAAACCACTGGCCCAAGGGTTACATATGTAACTGAGAAAGTCACTTGTGTGACCCAAAGGGCAGTAGTTTATATTATGACCCATGAACTGAAATCAATACTTATTTTATTATACTCATGGATTTAACATTCTTGAAAAAAGGTAAAATGCTTGTCCATGATAGTGGAGGCTGCATTGTGTGCTGTCTGACATCAGAAGACAATTGCCTTGCTGCCAAGACAGCATTTACTGAATATTAATGATTCTGGAGGCTAACTAGCAAAAGTTATTTTCTGACAGATGACAACTCATAAGTTAATTACATTAACCTGCTTAAAATAAATAGGTAACGCCTCCGCAAAAATAGCACAGGGAGAAAGTTTAGATTAATGCATCAGGCATTTGAATGTTACTACCCAAAGCATAAGCTCAGGGCCTTAATATTTTAAACCTAGATGGTAACAATTAAGATTATTGTCATAAGAGACACTAGATGGCTAGATGAATTGATTGTAGCAACAGGCTTTAGCCAGAAGAATGTGTCTGTTGATTGCAGTGTTCAAATTTATGGGTTGGAGATGAAATTGGGAATGAAGACTTGAAACCTGAATGGTTTTTGGTTAATATTTTAGCACAACTGCCATGTCACAAAACAGTTACCAATCATATGGTAATTTCACCAAAATAAACTTACTTTTAAACCCTTCATATTTTATTAATTGAAAGGACATTTTTAAAGGCTGAGAATGTTCCATGGGTGAACATACTCCTCAGTGCAAAGTCACATGCAAAGGCTATAATGGTCTCTATTAGTTATCAGCCTAGATGTGGACAGAGCTACTAAAGATACACCACTTAGGAATGAGATGGCCATTCTCATGAACAAATGTATTTGGAAAAAGACCCAGTCCTCCATGAAACAATCATTTGGTGACCTATTACAGATAGAAAAAGCATTTTAATGGGTCCCCGGGGATAGAAAATGAGACTGCAAATTTGGATGTGTAGTATCTATGATGTCCAATGGCTGTGCCATTACAGGTCTAAAATTATGTCCGTGTCATGTTTGTACACTTCTAGTGGGGGAAGAACCACATGCCATTTTAGTTAGGTTGTTAGTGTGGGCGAATGCACTGGAAGTTTGTAGAGTAGGCAGATTGTGATGTCAGCCAGTGTATAATGCTGATATAACATCAGTGCTGCCATTTTTGACCTCAATGGTCCAGCAAACTCCCTCTCTTAACCTTTCACAGCTGAACATGCATTCAGCAATAGGAAGAGCCCACATGTGCATTATTTAAAGGGATCATCAACTACTTCCAGGTTAGTTCCTGATTGATTTCTACTGGATTTTGCTGAGTTAGTAGAAGTTTTGGTGGTTTGTATTGCTACTTAAAGTTAGTGAAATCTATAGGGAGTAGTGTGGTAAGTGGTGAAGGCATCAATTCTTATTTCAAGGCTTCTGCTCATACCAAATGCTCCCAGTCATGGGTGCTGCAGTTTCTATCCCACTTGGTCTGTAAAATGACAAGGTCAATGAACAGAGACAACAGGGCAGAGGACAAACTGCTCAAAAGAAGAAGGATGGGGATAAAGGCTCCCAGCAGGAGGTCATATCTATCCAGGGTCTTTATGGAGCAATTCTCCTACCTAAGTGAGGAACAGTGTTTGCAACATGTCACTAAAGAGGTGCTCACTGAAATCTGTTACAGGTTGCAGAAGACCTGCATTCTCAGAGCAGGGCAAGTTTATCATCCGCTGTTGTGTAAAGGAGGTGGCTGACGCTCCCTCTGCAAAGAAATACATTACATTCTCTCTTTGCAAAGAGAAGCAGGCAGAGTGTGCACAAAAATTCTCCAGGGATAGCAGGCATCTTCATAATGCAGGGCACCATCCGCTGCACACAAATAACTTTGCAAATGCTTCATGTAAATTCAGAGCTATGCCAGTACACAAAAGGGTTGTTCCTCAATGTCTAGCTAGTGTGGGTTATCATCAGTAGTATCATCAGTATCTGAGCCATTATGAGAAGGTGGCTACTGTATAAGGGCTAGCCACTGATTGGCTGGCTCATGACTTTGATGCACAAATCCCACACACCTACATGCATATAAACGAGGGTCGTGGTGCCACACAAAATATCATCAACAAGTTCACTGGAGTGCTTAAGAAACACTTCTGCTGTTTGGACCATTCTGTAGGAGTCCTGCAATACTCACCAGAGCATGTGTCATGATTTGTCATGGTCTACTTCATCCTGCACAGTCTCACCATCACGAGGACATGGTCCTTACCACCAGGTATATGCCAAGCAGCTGAGGAGGAAGAAGAGGGGAAAGAAGTTAGAAGGCGACCAATACTCCTGCTTTCTGGCCCGGCTGTCCATGTTCAACTCACCAGTTTGTGATAGCAGTGAATAAAGCCCCAATTCCCCATTAACAACAGCCATACAACTTACCTTCTCTACTGGCTCTTGGTCACAATGCTGAATAAAATTTATCGTAAAATAAACATTCCAAAACAACTTTAAAAAATAAACCATCCAACCACTCACATATCTAATCATCCTTGTGCATTCCTTTAGTGTCTGTCTCCGTGTGACTTTGCCTGACCTAGTGCCCCTACTCAGTGCTACCACAGTGGCTGCAGCAAGCTGGTGGAAGGCTGCCAACTTTCTATGAGGGAGATTGCAAATGGCCTTGCAGGACAACCTCAATAAGCTCTGGCACTAGAAGGCCTGGCTTTGAGCTGCACCATCACGGCAACAGTCTGGGCTGGTGGCTAACAGGCAACAGCAGCAATACTAGTGGAGAGGCAGTGGTGGGAGGACAAATGCTGTCATTCTGAAAGAGGGCAACAGGTTCATTCACAATGGGGCCACTGCCACTCCCCACAATGGTGCCTCAGCGACCCTAAACATTTATTGGAGGATAGATTGCTGGACTGCTGTGAAATCCCTGCAAGTCTCTTTGAACACGGATATCTACAACCATGATGGCAGCAGTCTGAGCATGCACAGCAACAAGCGGAGTTTGCAAGATTTCAGTCTGAGCTTTCACTACAGCGTTTTGATGTTGCAAGGCATCTGCTTGTGCTGCAATGACAGCTGAGGCATCGGCCTTCAGACTGTGCATGAAGGTTGGGTCCACAAGTGTTCTCTTGGAGTTGGTTACCATTTCTACACTGCCTGCCAATGCACCAAGAATTTCATTGCGTATGTCTATCAAAATTCTCCTGTACACTGCCTGATCAACGTGTTCATCTGAGTCCTCCACAGCAGAACTCGTGTGACATTGCACCGTCCAGCAAACTGGCACTTGCGCTACCCTTTCAACCCCCACCAAACTCTGACCCCTTGCATCTGACTCCATTTCTTTCCATGACCATTGGCTCATGCTGAACAAAGTCATGCAAATCCATGTCTCTACTTCACCCAAAACTGAGTTTCAAACCCTATATCTTAAGCAATCCCAAGACTATTTATTTCTACCTTACCAGAATCATTTACCTCTGCCCCTATCTTCACTTCCATTGCCACTGAAATATCATTATCTTATCCATACCCTTGTCATATACTTGATTTTTCTAATGTCCAGCCTCCCATTTCCCATTTCCCATAAACACCTACTTTTTCAAAATTCAGCTGTCTCTATCCAGTTTTGTGCTGGGTTCCACTTCTGTTATCACCATTCCCACATTGACTCCCTGTGCGCCAGTACAAAGTGTTTAAAATCCTTGTCCTCGTCTTCAAATCCCTCCATGGCCTAATCACACCTCATTCCTGAAAACTCCTCCACTTATATCCCTCTGCACTCTTTGGTACAGTAGTAGTATCCTGTTCTATATAGCAACAGCGACTAAATACAACTAACAACATTAGGTTGATATTATATCAGTAAGAAGGTAGTCAGAAAAGATGAAAATCATGAAGTTTGCAAGCATAATCAAATCTGAGGATGCGTGCAGCTGAGGATTCACTGGCATTATGATGTTTATTTCCCCCAAGTACTCACAGGGAGGCATGAATAACATGCATTCACCAAACAGAGCTAACCAAGTCAACGGGGGGAATTTTCCGTGCCCGTTGGCGTCAGGCTTGATCGGTGGCGCGAGCGAACAATATGGCGCGATTGGTTTTACGATGGCAGGAAACCAGTTTGTGACCATCTGCTCAGCCCGCCGATGGCAGGCTACGTTTCCCAGATGTCAGGAACCAATTGTAATACATCAGCATATCATTATCGGGTCAGCCCGCCTGAATCTTCCCCCCCAGGGACCCCAGGCTGACTCCTTGAGGAGCAGAGGTAACTAGAATGAGAGTGAGCTGCCCAGCACCCCTCTCACATACACAATGTTGGAGGCCAACTATGGCATCAGCGATGGAGTTGAGAACACACAGCAGTGCAGGAGCGAAGTCCTGGACCAAGGCTTCCATGGCAGCCGCCATCCTATCAGTATTAACTTCGGTACGTTGCAATGCCGGCGCTTTCACCTCAGACTGAAGGTGGACGGACTCCTCCATCGTGCCTTGCAATCTGAGGAGTGCAGTGGACATCCCTTCTTAATGTTCCTGAGTTTGCCTTTGTAGCTCCAGTAACTGTAACATGACTGAGTTCAGAGGCTCATGATCTGACTCGGACTTAGCGAATTTTGGCCTCCAGCAGTCCTCCGAGTGCTAGAAACCATGCCTCCACCTGCTGTGGGTCAGACGGTGCAATGTGCTCACAAGATTGTGATCCCAGGGCTATTCTGAAGCTAGGTTCCACCGAGGTGTGTTTCTCTGCGCTGGTGGAGGGTGTGGGTGAGTGCTGTGACGGGACTTCAGGGAGGGTACCTCCAGATTCCTCTTCAGAGGTTTCTTTGGGGCTTGATTGGAGGCCCTGGGTCATGGATTCCGTTGTCTGCTTGGCAGGTGTGCCTGCAAAAGCAAGGAGAGATACTTAGTGCATGGCAGTGGCCTGTGAAACAGGTCACATCACTCACAGAATGTTTGTCTGTTGGATGTTACACTGCTGGATCCTCACTTGGTAGAGCCTCACCATCAGCACAGGACCAGTCCAGATCATGACCGACCAGCTAGATGGCTCTGTTTTCGAAGTCCATGAGGATCTTGATTTTGGGCATTCCGCCACCGGTCTGTGACCTCTCCCTCTTGTGTGCCAGCTTGTCCTGCATGATTAGAGATGGAGAAAGTGTAAGCAGGACACCTTCCAGGCAAGATGAGAAGTATTCCTGTCCTGTGTGGGTGGTAAGTGGCCCCATGGATGGGATGAGGACAATGGCAAGTGTGAGAGAGTAAATGGTGATGTCCCTTGAACCGGCAGTGAGTAAGGGCCCTGTGGATGTGTGGTGGGTTTGTGAGTGTGTGAGTTGAAAGTGATGAGAAGAGTGACTTACCCTGGCAGATGGAAGAGATCATTCATCCTTTTGCGGCACTGGGTGGCTGTCCTCTTTTGAAGAGCATCGGTGCTGACCACCACTGCCACTGCCTCCCAAGCTGGGTTAGTGCTGGTGTTGCCCATCCTGCAGCCAGAGCTTGGGTAGAGGACATCACAATGGGTCTCCGCGTCATCCAAAAGGTGCTTGAGGGACGTGTTGCTGAACCTGGGGGCAGTAGTCTTCTTCAGTTTCAGGGCCATGTCTTCTGTGCATCAGTGGTGAGTTGGAAGCACTGAGATGTGTACTTGTGGCTGGGCTTTAAAATGGCGTCTGGCGTGATGCAGCGGCGGGATAATGACAGGCGGGCGAATGAGAGCCCACCTGCCATGTAAGTAGCGTGTTTCCCCGAAATGCATAAATAATGTAGTGGGTTTGGGATGATGCGGCGTGAAAACCCACCATTGCTGCTAGCGGGTAAAACGCCATTTTACCCACCTGCTAGTGCACTTAGCGCAAATCTGGACGATTCTGCCCAATGGCCTCAATGTAAATAATATGGAAATCCTAAATAGGCTAAAGTGTTCCTAAATTGATAAATTGCCAGGATAGATTGTACTTATCTCAGAGCACTGAAGAAGACAAGGGAGGAAAACTCTGGGGCACTGACAACTATAGTGAGGGAATCACTGCATGCTGCGGAGATGCCAGTAGAATGGATAAAATGTAATGCATCTTTAATAATATCGAACTACAAATCTATATTAGCCTAGGTACCAGAATAATAATCTGTTCAGGACATCTTCTCACACCAAATGCAAGGGGGAATTTTAATGCCTGGACAGAAAGTCATTAGAACATGTGGGCCGGAGCTTGTTGCAATCCTAATCGCATTTTTCTTCGGGGCCCAAAAAAAAAGTGTTACGCCCCTCATTTTACCTATCTCAGGAACCCGACAGTCATTCTAAGTAGACTTGAGAAGCTCTGGAAAATGTCTCAATCTAATTTCAGATTGGACATTTTTCAGGCATCCCTTGAGTAAAGTAGGATCCAGTCAACTTGACGCCTCATTTTACCTCTTTTGTGCCTGCAAAATTGTGTGCAAGTAGGTCCACTTTCTGTGTACATGTATGTGTGTGTTGCAGAGAAACAAAGGGAGAGAAAAACGTAGGTGTTCTGATCGACTAATTTTGTTTTCCAATTTTAAAATATCTATTAAACCAAGTTAGAAACAGGGAGAAAAGCATAAGCTAGAAGAGGGGTTATAGAGAAAGAGTGGAAAGGCAATGGAGAGTATTCATTTAATGTTACTTCAATTTTCAGAAAAGCAACAGTTGAATTTTGAAGACAAATAATTATCTTTCCCTATGTTTTGCTGACAGAAAAGATGAATGGTAATTAACTGTGAGGCAGAGAGTCTAATTTCTAACACCAACAAGACTGAGGATAAGAGAGCCACCAAGGGAGAGATGGGGAAACAGATAATATATTTTCTCGTTTAAATATGATTCCATTTTTAAAAAAAAAGATTACACTTTCAACTCATTCCACCTGGGGTAAACAGGACAGTAGCAGCTTAAAAATGGTCTGGTGTAATGACCGCCTTGAAATAGTGCTAGTTGTCCCACCTTGGGCAAGGTCCCGAGATAGGCAACTACAGCAACTGCTTGTTCCAATTGGATACCACTTGCAAGATGTTAATTTGAGTCCTGTAATGTGCAATTGCAATTTTGAGATACAAATGGGAAGGAATGCACACTATGCACACTCCACCCATTTGCACTAGGCAAAGAGTGGCTTTTAAAGCGGTCCTTAAAGAGAATGCTAGAGACAAAATGGTCAAGGAAATGCTGATTTTTTTTTTTTAGTTGCGCCAGGAGATGCAGCAGTGGCCCACATTGAACTCTGGCTTGCTGCCAGCCCAACCAAAGTCTCCTTTCCCAGATCACCTCACACCCACTACCGATCCCCACCACGCTACAACTATTGGCTGGTACGAGTCTCCAACAGCCCTCGAGCAATAGTGGGGTATCACTTGACATCTGCAACTCACTGGTAGCATGCAACTGAATCCTGGGTGCCAATATGGTTAAGTCTCACAGCACAACTGTGCAAACGTTCTACTCGGCAACTTCTTGCTTGCTGCCTCATTAAAATTGCACCTAATACCTTGGAATTTTGGAACAAAACAAAGCTTATTGGTAGGAAAGAGACAAGAAAGGGAGGTGGAAGACAGGAAGAAGGAAACTTCTAGAGGAAGAGACCAACAATGGACTTGGCGATAAGGACTCAATCACGACCACCGGTGGTGTGAATGCAGCAGGTGGTTAAAGTGTAACCAGGCAGGAAGGCTTTGTTGAGAGGAAATTTGTCACCTCCCATAGGCCAATCTTCAGTCAAAGCTGGGATGTCGATACAATTATCTATAATAAGATCATTGATGACAAAGCTAAATCGGAGAGAGACAATGATTGATCTGCTGGCAAATTCCAAGGAGCCAGTGGTAGGTGGAATGAGCGAGATGGTAGGAGGTTATCGAGGTAAGCTGGGCTGGAAGATTAACAAGAGAGGTTGATAGGACAGTTGTAAGGGTGCAGTATTGGGTTCCTCAATGGACTGTTTGGCGAATGCCAAGAGAGCTACAGAGGATCGTCATGAGCTTACACAAGCCTGAAATAGCGGTAGGATAGTAGAAAGACAGAGAGGCAGTGTTGGATTAGAGTAGGGATCATGGGGCAAAGTGTCCAAAGGGAGAGAAATGAAAAAGGGAAGCAATGGGTGGCAGGAGAGTGGTTAAGAGAAAATAAAAAGAAGAGAGAAGTAAAGTGCTTGGGTCCAGAATGGCAGGCAAAATTTGTAAGCAAATGGACATGCTCCCAGAACTTCTCTCTGTAATACTTCAGGACACTGGGACTCGTGCAAAAGTACTGCTGGATCTCAAGACTCTATCTTAGCACTTTTAGGCATCACATCCTCTTATGATTTTCCTGGATCCCCATGGCCAACTACAATGCTGGTATATCAGTGCCTCTGATAATACAACTTTACATAATACCTCTGTTTATCAAATCTTTGACTCACCATTGAATTTCAGTTAGCATTTATCTAAGGTGTTGCAGAAACTTTGCTGTTGTGGTAGCAAGAAATATAAAAACAGACAGTAAGAACAAGTATATAAATAGGAAGAGAGTAGATAAAGTAAACATTGGCCGCATAGAGGATGAGACTGGGGAATTAACAATGGGAAACAAGAAATGGCAGAGACTTTGAACCAATATTTTGTATCTGTCTTCACAGCAGAAGACACAAAAAGTGTCCTAAGAATAGTAGAAAATCAAGGGGAAAAATGGGGGGAGGAGCTTAAAACAACCATTATTACTAAAGAAAAAGTACTAGGTAAACTAATGGAACTAAAAACTGAAGGCCTACATCCTAGAGCCTTAAAAGAAGTGGCTGTGGAGATAGTGGATGCATTGGCTGTAATCTTCCAAAATTTCCTACCTTCGGAAAGATCCCAGTGGATTGGAAAACCACAAATGTAACACCTCTATTCAAGAAAGGATCTAGGAGAAAACTTTAGGTCAGTTAGCCTAACATCTGTCATTGGGATAATGCTGGAATTTATTATTCAAGAAATAATAGCAGGCCATTTAGAAAATTATAACACAATCAGACAGAGTCAACATGGTTTACTGAAATGCAAATCATGTTTGACCAATTTATTAGAGCTCTTTGGGGATGTAACAAGCAGGGTGGATACAGAGGAACCAGTAGATGTCATGTATTTGGAGTTCCAAAAGGCATTTGATGAGATACCACATAAAAGGTTACTACAGAAGATAAGAGCTCATGGTGCTGAGCATATATAATACAGAGAGGATTGGCTAACTAACTGGAAACAGAGAGTTGGGATAAATGGGTAATTTTCAGGTTGGCAACCTGTAACTAATAGGGTGTCACAGGGATCAGGGCTGGGGCCTCAACTATTTACAATTCATATCATTGACTTGGATGAAGGGATTGACTGTATTGTAGCCAAATTTGCTGATGATAGAAATATAGGTAGGAAAGCAAGTTGTGAGGAGGATGCCCTCCGCAAAGAGATAGAGATAGGTTAATGAGTGGGAAAGATCTTTTTTCCTTTTACAGGGTGTGGGCATCACTGGAAAGGCCAGCATTTTTTGCCCATCCCTAATTTCCCTTGAACTGAATTGCTTGCTTGACCATTTCAGGGGGATGTTCAGAGTCAACCACACATTGTGGATCTGGAGTCACATGTAGGTCAGACCAGGAAAGGGCATTAATGAACTAGATGGGTTTTTATACCAATCATTGATAGTTTCATGGTCACCATTACTAAGACTAGTTTTACATTCCAGATTTCATTAATTGAATTCAAATTCCACCAGCTGCTGTGGTGGGATTTAAACCCATGCCTCCAGAGCATTAGCCTGGGCCTCTGGATTACTCATCCAGTGACATTATCACTATACCACTATCTCCCCCTAATTTGGCAGGTGGAGTATTTTCATGATGATGTGACTTCTGCATGAGTGATAGCAATCTGTAATTTAATTGGCTGATCAAACATATATTGAACTACTCAGAAAGGAATTTTTAAAAGCAATGAAAGACACAGGACGGATCATCCCAGAATTGCACTAAGTGCGGTAGTGGGTGTGTAAAACGGTGTTTTACCCACTGGCCGTGATGGTGGGTTTTCACGCTGTATCGTCCCAAACCCACATTACTAATGCATTCCTGGGAAGCACGCCATTTCCCTGCTGGGCGGACTCTCATTCGCTTGCCATGCCACCACCTTGCCGCTTCATCACACCGGGTGCCATATTTAAGGTCCGGCCGCGCGCACACATCTCAGTGTTTCCAGCCCATGGCTACTGCAGGGAAGATGTCCACAAAAGGCAAAAAGACTGCAGCCCCCAGGTTTAATGGCGTGTCACTGGAATGCCACTTGGACACCATGGAGGCCTGCTGCATTGTCCTCTACCCTCAGCCTGCCCACAGGACGGGCAGCAGCATCACCAATCCAGCATGACAGGCGGTGGCAGCAGTGGTCAGAGCCAATACCTTGCAAAAGTGGCCAGCCACCAAGTGCTGCTACAAGATGAATGGTCTCATCCGTTCCACCAGGGTAAGTCACTCTTCTCATCACTCTCAATGCACATATTCTCAAACCCATCGCACATCCACAGGGGTCTCACACCTCAAGGGACAACGCCACTATCTCTCACACCCACCCTCACATCTCCATCAGGCTCATATCCTCTCGAGCTCACATCCTCACTCCCATCCATGGCTCCACTCACCATACAAATATTCTGCGTAGTGCCATGTGTCCTGCTCAAACTCTCTCCATCTGTTCCCATGCAGGAGAGGCTGACTCACATCAGCAGGGAGATGTCCCAGACCTGGATGGAATGGCCCACATTAGGCCTCTCACTCACTTTGAGGGGCGTGCCATCGTGCTGACTGGTGAAGATGTGGACTTTGCCTATGGCGACGCTGAGGTTGGCGGCGAACAGCCACCTGAGGATCCTGCGCCACATCACCCCTCCCTCAAAACAACTGCGAGTGCTCTCTCTCCTGTTTTTGACTCATCTGCCATGCACTAATGGTCTCTACTTTGGTTCACAGGGAGCTCTGCCAAGCGACTGACATCCTCAGCCAGCCAGTCCCTCAGCTTCATCCATGTCCTCATCTGCAGTCAAGAGGACGCCTCCTCCAATGAAGAGGTGGAAATAATGAGCCAGGAAGACTGGTCACAGCGCTTACCCACACCCTCCACCAGCACAGAGACACGCACCTTGATGGGACCTAGAGCTACAGTAGGCTCAGGTTCACAATCTGGGAGTCACTGCACAAACACGTGTCCTCAGCAGGAGGAGGCAGGTTCAGCCAAGCTCCCCGGCACTCAGAGGACTGCTGGGGATGAGGTATCTGTGAGGTCCGACTCATTGTGGAGAGTCAGCAGAAGGCAATAAACAGAGTAGAAAGCCCTCAACAGAGTGGCATGCGAGTCGGAGGAGTGGGTCTGCCTGCTCTCTGATACGGTGGTGCCCACATGTGTGTGCAAGGAGGTTTCCATGGGGAGGATGACAGATGCCATGGAGACCCTGGTCCAGCGGCACGCGGGGATGCACATGGACCTGCACTCCATCCTGGTAGCCGTGGGTGAGTTCCTGCAGTGGCAATTCGAGAGGGGAACGGGGCACCTTGATGTCCCTCCAGGTGCTCCATCCGCTCAAGGAGTCAGGTGGGGCCATAAGGCACCTGAGGGGAGGAGGAGCAACACTGGACACCCCAGGGTCATCCACTGAGGAATCTCAGAGGTTGTCCTCTCTCTCCAAGTTCCCTTTGCCTGTGACCCCCTCAACCTCATCCTCTTCACCGCAGAGGGAGCAGCCAGGCCACGAGTGATTCTTGAGGTAAAGGTGTGTGTGGCAGGGCCTTTCCAAGCCTCGCGCAAGCACTCTCACATGCACGTGGATCCTTCAGCTTTCGCACTCATCTCTTTGTTCAGAGTATTTTGAATGCTGCCTGTTAGGGTTGACCTTCAGTGGTCTTTCTGAGCTGACCTGCATTTCTGCCCACGCAATGATCGCATTCCCATGCAGCACCTGATCTCGCCCACCACGACTGTCGTTTCACTTTCAATTTGGACAGCATGATCTGGATTTGCTTTATCATCAGCTCCCCCATCTTTTACCCTCCCCCAGTCGCCCATTTCCTTTACCCCCATCACAGTTGACACCCCCGGCAAAAACTTCCACCTCCCTTTTGTTACCTACCAGCCACAACCCTTTTCTTTCGTGGATGTCCAGGTGAACGAGCACGTTCCCTTCCTTCCTGAAAATCCCACCCCATTTACATTCACATCCCTGACATCCTCCTTCCCACCCCCCCGGAGTCCACGTCTGCCTCCGGGTCCCCACAAACTACCCTTGCCATCCGTTCTATTGCTACTGTCGAACACTCACCCGCCCACCCTACTGCCTCACTCTGCCCTCAGTCATTCTCATCCTTCCTCCATACCACGTCCACCCTCAATTCAATCCCCAGAAGGCAGACATGGGCCTAGCCGAACCCTCCCGTGCACGTTCACTGCACATCCACCTCTCCGCACCCCTTCCCATCCTTGCATCCTTCCCCCCTTTGCACCCCTTCCTCCCCAGAACCCCTTCTCATCTGGAACTCCTTCCCCCCCCAGTCGTCCCACCTCTTCCCTAATCAATCCCTCTCAACTTAGTTCTTCCGCCATTCCTGACTCCTTTCTCCACTCTTACCTGTTCCGCCACCCTTACCTCTTTCACCAGCCTTAGTCCTTCCCCCCTCCCGACTCCTTCCTCCAGTCTTACCTCTTCCTCCAACCTCACTTCTTCCTCCAACCTTACTCCTAACCCCTTACTGACTCCTTCCTCCACTTACTTCTTCTACTATGCTTACTCCCTCCCATCTCCACACCCCTTCATTCCCCTGAACACCCTCCGCTCTCCACACCCTTTCCTCCCCCCCCCACCCTCCCTTCTCCGCACTCCTTCCCCTCTCCCTACTCCTTCCCTTACACCTTACACCGCCTTACATCTACCTCCCCAGTTGCCATCTTCTCTCCTGTTACCCCACTCCCTCATTCTCCCTCCCCCGACACCTTCATTTCCCCCTCCCAACCCCACCCCACTCCCCCCCGACACCTCTTCCTCTCCCAGTCAATCCTAGAACTTCCTCTCCCATGCCCTTGGCTATCATCCGGTGTGACTATCCAACTTCCGTGTGCTGCTTCGCAGCTAAGCCACGCCCATGAGAATCATACCAGCATGCGACGAACGTTCCTCAGTGTGCCAGGCCCCACTGCTTCTCGGATGTCCATGATGTGAGCAAGGCCCTGGCAGGTAAGTCCGAACTTCTGCACATCACACTTGTCAAGACATGTTCTACACTGGCGTGTTTTCCCACCAATGTGGGCGGACGATCCAGTGGTGGGGGGTCAATTCTGGCAGGAAGGCCTAATAATGAAATGCTGATGTATTACAATGAGGTTCCCGACTTCCGATGGTGGAGAACACAGTCTGCCATCTATGGGCTGAGCGGACGATTGCAAACTGGTTTCATGCCGTTGTGAAAACGATCGCTCCATATTGTCCACTCATGCCATTGAACACGCCCAACACCAGCAGGCACAGAAAATCCCGGCCACTGACTTAAAATGGCTGCCACAAGTCACCTGACCTCTGGTATTGCAAGTTGACCAATTTCTGGAAGTTCCAATGTGAATTACAATTCAGACATACCCATGGAATCATGGAATTTCATACCTGCTGATGTCAAGAACTACTTCAAAAGAACTACTGGAAACAGCACTGGACCTCAGATTTGCATTCCAAAGGGCTACTTCTCAAGTGGAGACTGAAAGTCTACTAGGGCAATAGATGCAAGGAAAACTGTTCTTCCTATCTCATCAAGATGGATAATGGATAGTCAGGAGTTAATGGCTGGGACATTACAGAATCTAATCACCTCAGCCATGAAACAAAAGTCACAGTTGGTTCAGGTATTAGCTAAGCAAATAACCTCTGAAATCATTATGGGGTGAGAGGTCATGTGACTGGAGTCAGCTTTTTTTGAAATCCCTTCTTAATACAGCATGCAGGCTGCTAAAACAGTAGTCTGGAAAAACCTGCCAGTGGAGCAGTAATATTCTCTTCCTTTCCTTCTCCTTCAAGTTAAGGCTCTAACTCTATTGCAGTTAAAAATCCAGCTCAGAGATAGTGAATTTCCATTGACAGGAACCTCAGGTGCAAGAATTATCGGCTTCTGGAAAAGATGGGTAACATTTTGAAGTTAAATTGTTTCCAGTAAATAGAGTTTTACTTGGGCTTCAACTGCTGAAATCTTAAGACCACTGTGGAGGAAAATTTGCCACAGCCAATGTTTCATAAACAGTGAACTTTTTTACCTTTCAGTATTGAACTTTAGTTTGGCTAAGAAAATAACTACCTACTGCATAGCTTGTAATTCTGCATGTGTGTGTAGGTGTGTGTGTTGCGAAGATCAGACGCAGGTTTACCTTTTTAAATGTTCTTATATCTTTATCTGGGTGAATTTTTAACTCAATGAAAACTAACCCTTTTTTGTTTTAAACTCAAGAAAGCCTGCCGGATTAGTTTCCTTACAATCAGAACATAAATGGTTAAGCACAGGTGGTGAGTGATACCTTCATCTTCTCTAAATTCACACAAAAACCCTGTTACAGATTTGGAGTGGAAGGATAGGGGAGTCATATTTTACCCCTGCTCATGTGGTTGCAACAGTATAATGTGGGAAAACGTGAGGTTGTTCACTTTGGTGGGAAGAGTAGAAAAGCAGAATATTATTTAAATGGAGAGAGGCTGCAAAATGCTGCAGTATGGAAGGATCTGAAAGTCCTTGCACACAATCATGAAAAGTTAGCATGCAGGTACAGCAAAATAATGAGGAAGACAAATGGAATGTTGGCCTTTATTGCAAGGTGAATGGAATATAAAAGTAGGGAAATCTTGCTGCAACTGTACAGGGCACTGGTGAAACCATACCTAGAGTACTGCTTGCAGTTTGGTCTCCTTATTTAAGGAGGGTACTGCATTGAAGGCAGTTGAGGGAAGGATCAATAGGTTGATTCCTGGGATGAAGGAGTTGCCTTATGAGGAAAGGTTGAGCAGGTTGGGCGTAAGCTCATTGAAATTTAGGAGAAAGAGAGATGATCATATTGAAACATAAGATTCTGAGGGAGCTTGGCAGGTTTGATGTTGAGACGATGTTTCCTCTTGTGGAGGAATCTAGAACTAGGGGACACAGTTTCAAAATAAGGGGTGTCCCATTTAATACAGTGATGAGGAGGAACTTATGGTCTCAGAGGGTTGTTACTCTTTGGAATTCACTATCCCTGAGAGCAGCGGAGGCAGTGTCATTGAATATATTCAAAGTTGAGTTAGGCAGTTTTCGATTTACAAGGGAGTCAAGGGTTATGGGGGGTAGGCAGGAAAGAGGAGGTAAAGCCATGATTGGATCAGCCATGATCTTATTGAATGGTGAAGTGGGCTTGAGGGGCCAAATGTCCTACTCCTGCTCCTATTTTTTATGCTCTCATGGCTAAAGGTTTTTCGACTGGTTAAAAATACTGGTGCAAAAAAATGCTTGGGTAGCAAAATTGCCAGGAAAAGTTCACCAGAGGTTGCAACAGCCTTATGGAGTCTGGGAAACATTGCAAATGTTGAAAACCACCAGAACTAGGTGTACATCTTGGGCACCTGCCTGCTGAAGGAAGCCAAGTTCATAGCGGCATGACTTAGGGTTAAGAGCATAAGAAATAAGAGCAGAAGTAGGTGTTACGGCACCTCACACCTACTCCTCTATTCAATATGATCATGGCTGATCATTGGCCTTAACTCCACTTTCGAGCCCACTACCCATAAAGCTTGATTCCCTGAGAGACCATGGGCTGGATTTTCGTTAAGTCAGGATGGCTTTGGAGCCCTTTAATAATGGGAGCCGTGGCCCGATTCCAAACCCCAATCCCTGGGTTTCCAATTTTCAGGAGTGCCTTTTAAGGGTGTGGGCTAGTTCAGATCAAAAGCCCGCATCCTGCACTCCCAACCTGGCTGGCTCCATTGTGGAGATAGGCATGTCCTACTCCTCTGCAATTTTAATGAAGCCAGGCCAGATTTTCAAAGGGTCATGGTTCATGACACCTCAGAGATATTGTGAACCATAGTCTGTATGAGAAAACATTTTGAAAAGTAAGTTCAAGAGGTCCTCCTCATACCCCATGCCAAGGTATGCTCCAAACATCCCCAATGGCCTCTCATGCCCCCCGTGCCAAGCTATGGCACTTCCATGCCCATTCGCCTACTATGCACTGCATAGAACTGATGAACCTTATGGTGACAGTAGGATGTGTAAAAAGAAAGCAACATTAAAATATGAAGAAAGAAAAATCTCTGAGACACTACATGTCATTCAGAATCAAGGATCTCTTTGTTGAGCAGAAAAAACTTGCACAGGTCTGAACCTAATCCTTAAAATAGGTGAAGTCAAAGCACAAGAAGATAAAACTTTCATTGAGGTAGTCGAGGCCTTCACAACCTTAAGCACTTAATACTTGCCAGCAACAGAGCAGAAGTTGCAAGAATTTTGAGCAGCTCAAGGAAAGATACAGAATGTTTGCATGAATGTTTGAATGAGGCAGTACTTTGAATAACGTTGCCACATTAGCATCATAGATGACCTCTTGGTCTATAATGAGCAATAGGTGATACTACAAGCTCTCCACCTGGAAATTCCCCAGAAGGTTCACCAAGTACATCTTGGTATTACCAAGTGTTGGGCCAGAGCACAACAGTCCATATGGAGGTATTTCATGATCTATCAAAGGCATGGTCTCCAACAGCGTCATCCGCATCAATCACAGATAGGAGCAGAAAGAGCCACTTCTGCCCTCCTCTTTCCCATCCAGGCCATGGGAACACCCTGGAATGGACCAATTTGAATCCAAAGGGTTATTATTGTTGGTTATTATTGTGGTTCACTATTGTGAAGTGCAGAAACTACATGGCCTTACCACTGAAGCCGTTATAACCTCTCTGAAAAGGGTGTTTTCTACACATGGCATTCCGAACATTGTTGTCTCTGACAATGGGCCACAATTGGCAAACAAGTGTTTCCAATCCTTTGCAGCATCATATGGATTTGTCCATATCACAAGTTCACTGATGTGCCCTCAGGCCAAAGGAAAGGCTGAAAAAGGGGTAAATACCATAAAAGACTTACTGAGACAAAATGAGAACTTTGAGATAGCTCTGTTCAGTTATCAGTCTACACCATTGTAAAGGGTTAACTCTAACACTAGTCTAATAATAGCTGCTGAGCATGTGCATAAGGAGCTACATCATAATGATGTCACTCAGAGAGAGATGAGCGAGGAGAACCTAAGAGAGGAGCTGTAGCTCTATCCTGAAGTTCTATAATCTTTTATATGGTTAGTTATGTAAATAATAGTATTTTTAGGGAAAGATCTTTGCCTCCAGCCATGATCTCTTACTAGAGTAAGACACCCAGCATTTGCCAAGACAACCCAACAACACCAGACCAACCAGGGGAAGCATCCTTTCTGCCTCCACCCTGCTTAGTCCCTTAAGAATTTGTAAGTTTCAATGAGATCACTTCTTATTCTTCTAAACTCTAGAGAATACAGGCACAGTCTCCTCAATCTCTCCTCATAGTACAGTCCCACAATCCCAGGAATTAGTCTGGTGAACCTCCACTGCACTCCCTATATGGAAAGTATATGCTTCCTTAGGTAAGGGAACCAAAACTGTACGGAATGCTCCAAGAGCAGGCTAACCAATGTTCTATACAACTGAAGCAAGACATCTTTACTTCTGTACTCAAATTCTCTTGTGATAACTGCCAACATGCCCTTTGCCTTCCTATTTGCTTGCTGCACCTGCATGTTAGCTTTCACTGACTTATGAACAAAGACACCCAAGTCCCTTTGGACATCAACATTTCCCAACCTCTCACAATTTAAGAAATACTTCACACCTCCATTTCTCCTATCAAAGGGGATAACCTCACACTTATCCACATTATATTCCAGCTGCCATGTTCTTGCCCACTCACTAAGCCTATTAAAAGCCCCAAGAAGCCTCTTTGTATCATCTTCACAACACACATTCCCACCTAGTTTTGTGTCACTAGCAAATTTGGAAATATTACATTTGGTCCCCATATCAAAATTATTGATTTAGATTGTGAACAGCTGGGGCCTAAATACTGATCCTTTTTCCTTTTTATTCATTCACAGGATGTGGGCTTCATTGGCTGGGTCAGCATTTATTGCCCATCCCTAATTGCCCTTGAGAAGGTGGTGGTGAGTTGCCTTCTTGAACCGCTGCAGTCCATGTGATGTAGGTACATCCACAGTGCTGTTAGGGAGGGAGTTCCAGGATTTTGACCCAGCGACAGTGAAGGAATGGCGATATATTTCCAAGTCAGGATGGTGACTGACTTGGAGGGGAACTTCCAAGTGGTGGTGTTCCCATCTATCTGCTGCCCTTGTCCTTCTAGATGGTAGCAGTCATGGGTTTGGAAGGTGCTGTCTAAGGAGCTTTGGTGAGTTCCTGCAGTGCATCTTAAGATGGTACACACTGCTGCTACTGTGCTTCAGTGGTGGAGGGAGTGAATGTTTGTGAATGTGGTGCCAATCAAGCGGGCTGCTTTGTCCTGGATGGTGTCAAGCTTCTTGAGCATTGTGGAATCTGCACTCATCCAGGCAACTGGGGAGTATTCCACCATGCTCCTGACTTGTGCCTTGTAGATGGTGGACAGGCTTTGGGGAGTCAGGAGATGAGTTACTCATCGCAAGATTCCTAGCTTCTGATCTGCTCTGGTACCAATAGTATTTGTATGGCTAGTTCAGTTCAGTTTCTGGTTAATGGTAAATCCCAGGATGTTGATAGTGGGGGATTCAGTAATGGTAATGCCATTGAACATCAAGGGGCAATGGTTAGATTCTCTCCTGTTGGAGATGGTCATTGCCTGGCACTTGTATGGCATGGATGTTACTTGCCACTTGTCAGCCCAAGCCTGGATATTGCCCAGGTCTTGCTGCATTTTGACATGGACTGCTTCAGTATCTGAAGAGTCGCAAATGGTGCTGAACATTGTGCAATCATCGAAGAATATCCCCATTTCTGACCTTCTGATGGAAGAAAGGTCATTGATGAAGCAGCTGAGGATGGTTGGGCCAAGGACACTACCCCAAGGAACTCCTGCAGTGATGTTCTGGAGCTCAGATGACTGACCCCCAAAAACCACAACCAGCTTCCTTTGTGCTAGGTATGACTCCAGTGGTGAGCTTTCTCTCTGATTCCCTTTGACTCCAGTTTTGCTCCGGCTCCTTTATGTCACATTTGGTCAAATGTGGCCTTGATGTCGAGGGCAATCACTCTCACCTCACCTTTTTTGTCCATGTTTGAACCAAGGCTGTAATGAGGTCAGGGTTGAGTGGCCCTGGCGGAACCTTGTGGTACCCCAGTCATCACAGTCTGCCAATCTGTGAATGACCTGTTTATTCCTACTCGCTGTTTTCTTTTCGTTAACCAATCCTCAATCCATTCAAGCATATTACCCCCTAATCCCATGTGCTCCAATTTTGTTTATTAATCTCCTGTATGGGATTTTATTGAAAGCCTTCTGAAAATCCAAATACAACTCATCCACTGGCTCCATTATTCTGCTAGTAACATCCTCAAATAACTCCAAATGATTTATCAAACATGATTTCCCTTTCATAAATCCCAATCAGATCATTATTTTCTAAGTGTCCAGTTATCACATCCTTTATAATATTCTAGTGTTTTTCCTACTACTGATGTTAGGCTAACAGGTCTTTAGTTCCTTGTTTTCTCTCTCCATCCTTTCTTAAATAGTGGGGATACATCTGCTACCTTCTAATCTTAAGGCCCCATTCCAACATCTATAGAATTTTGAAAGATGACCACCAGTGTATTCATTATCTCTATTGCCACCTCTTTCAACACTCTGAGGTGTAGATCATCAGGTCCTGGGGATTTATCAACTTTAAATCTCATTAACTTCTCCAGTATTACTTTTTCATGAAGACTAATTTTCTTCTGTTCCTCATTCTGGCTAATCCCTTGATTCTCTATTATTTCTGGGAAGTTTTTGTATCTTCCTCCATGAAGACAGACACAAAGTAATTATTTAGCCTCTCTGCCATTTCCCTATTCCCTATTATAAATTCTCCTGTCTCTGCCTGTAATGGACTCACATTTGTCTTTGCTAATCTTTTCCTTTTTACATATCTATAGAAGCTTTTACAGTCCATTTTTATGTTTCTTGCTAGATTACATCCATATTCTATTCTCTCTTCCTTATCAGTTTCTTGGTCCTCCTTTGCTGAATTCTAAAATGCTCCCAATCCTCAGGCTTACTGTTTTTTTTGGCAACTTTATAAGCCTCTTGCTTTGATCTAATACAATCTTTTACTTCTCTAGTTGGTTCCTCAACATACTGCTCTAGAAAACCATCTCGTACACATTCCAGGAAATTGTCCTTCACAGCATTTGTACTCATTGGATTTACCCAGTCTAAATGTAGATTGAAGTCACCCATGATTACTGTATTACCCTTGTTATATGCCCCTCTAACTTCCTGAATTATACCATGCCCTACATTACCACTACCATTTGGTGGCCTATAAACAACTCCTACCAATGATTGCTGCCCCTTGCTATTTCTTAGCTCCACCCAAACAGATTCCACATCTTGTTCTTCCAATCTAAGATCCTCTCTCACTAATGTACTGATCTCATCCCTTATTATCAGTGCTACCATCTCCTTTTCCTTTTCGCCTGCCCTTCCTAAATGTCGAATATCCTTGAATATTCAGTTTCTAGCCTTGGTCACCCTGTATCAGGTCTCCATAGTGGCAATTAGATCATACCAGTTTACTTCTATTTGTGCCATCCATTCACCTAATTTGTTGTGAATGCTGCATGCATTCAGATACAGTGTCTAATTTTGCTGTTTTAGCATTATTCCATATTTGACTCTATTAGATGCTGGCATTTGTTTCCGCTGCCTTTCACTTTCATTTACTGCATTTCTACTTCCCATTACCAGCTTTGCTTTTCCTCAGTCTGAATTCCTTCTCAGGATCCCACCCCCCTGGCAAGCTAGTTGACACTCTCACCAACAGCACTAGCAAATCTCACCACAGCAACATTAGTCCTGGTCCTGCTAAGACATAACCCATCTTCTTGTACAGGTCCCACCTGCCCCAGAACCGGTCACAATGCCCCAGAAATCTAAAACCTTCCCTCCTACATCATGTGTTCATTCATTCAATACTCCAATTTATACACTCACTATCATGTGGCAATGGGAGTAATCCTGAGATTACTGCCTTAGAGGTCCTGCTTTTCAAACTTATTCCTAGCTCCCTAAAATTTTCTTTCAGGACCTCATCCCTCTCCTTACCTATGTCATTGGTTCCAATTTGGACCACAACCTCTGGCTGTTCACCCTCTTCCAAAAGAATGTCCTGCAGCTGCTCTTTGACATTCTTGACTCTGGCACCAGGGAGGCAACACACCATCCTGGAGCCATATCTACACCTGCAGAAATGCCTGTCTGTTCCCCTAACTATTAAATCTCCTATCACTATTGCTCTTCTACTGTTCTTCCACCCTACCTGTGCAGCTGAGCCACCCAGGGTGCCACAAACTTAGCTCTTGCTACAATCCTCTGAGAAAACATCACCCTCACCAGTATCCAAAATGGAAATTGTTAGCGAGCGAGATGGACTCAGGGGACTCCTGCCTTACCTGCCTGATAGTCCTAGACTCTCTGGCAGTCACTTATTCCCTCTCTGCCTGCATGCTCCTAGCCTGCGATGTAACCATCTCCTTAAACATGCTATCCACATAGTCCTCAGCTTCACTGATACACCATAGTGACTCCGGCCATCGCTTGAGTTCCAAAACCTGGAGCGCAAGTTTCTGCAGCCGGTGACACATCCTGCACATGTCCGTCTAGGCTACTTGAAGTGAGTACAACTCCCCACATGCCACAGGATGCACATTCTACATGGCTGAGCTGCCTTCCCATACATTAAGCTTACTTTTGTACTATTTACTATAAACTGGAGATTAGAAAGTAGAATTACTCTGCTTTCCTTGCTCACCAATCAGCTCCTTCTCCTGTGCCTGTAAGGTAGGTGCCTAAGGGTCATGTAAAACGTTTACATTTTCTATAATTCTGTTATTTACACATCTCTCCGAAAAGGAGTGAATTAATCTAGCTAGTTGTACACAGACCTTTACAGTAGGTACTCACCAGCCAATCAACTACAACTTTGCTGTGATGTCACTCTTCCTTCAAACTCAGCATGTGCCAATCCAAGTAGCTGACAGGTGTGCATCTCTGACTCCCAGATCAGTGTAGGCCTTGAGCCTCAGCCCCAATTTATATGCTCCTACTCCGGGCTGTTTGCATTCAGATCCACTGCTTCTCGGGCTCCCAGGTAAGTCCTCGCTTCCTCCGTACAGGCTGCAAGAACCTTGAAACAATTCATAATTGACAATTTCTTTTTCCCATGCTATGTAACAATGACAGGAACCTCTTGTGCTATTCAAGCAAAATGCTGTTTAACATTTTGAAAGGAAGCTCCCTTTTTAGCTCAATGAGTTTCTCTAGTGATTAATTCAGCCATATGGAATGTAGCTTTTCAATCCCCACTCTTTGAGTTCATCTCATCTGACGTAGTGTTTCTAAAATTGGCCTTTTGCCCTTTGGTGAGGGAAGGAAAAATAATCAACGTGATAATGAATTGGACTCCATTAATTAACGCAACCAACTGAGTCTAAACTTATGGGGATCAGGACTGGGAGCTAAATATCCAAGGATATACATCCTATCGAAAAGATAGGCAGGTTGGCAGAGGGGGTGGGGTTGCTTTGTTAGTAAGAAATGAAATTAAATCGATAGCAAGAAATGATGTAGGGTCAGATGATGTAGAATCTGTGTGGGTAGAGTTGAGGAACTGCAAAGGTAAAAAAAACCATAATGGGAATTATGTACAGGCCTCCGAACAGTAGTCAGGATGTGGGGCACAAGATACACCGGGAGATAGAAAAAGCGTGTAAGAAAGGCAAGGTTACAGTGATCATGGGGGATTTCAATATGCAGGTAGACTGGGAAAATCAGGTTGGTAGTGGATCCCAAGAAAAGGAATTTGTGGAATGTCTACGAGATGGTTTTTTGGAGCAGCTTGTGGTGGAGCCCACTAGGGAACAGGCAATTCTAGATTTAGTGATGTGTAATGAGGCAGATTTGATAAGGGAGCTTAAGGTGAAGGAACCCTTAGGAGGAAGTGACCATAATATGATAGAATTTACCCTGCAATTTGAGAGGAAAAAGCTGGAATCAGATGTAATGGTATTACAGTTGAATAAAGGCAACTACAAAGGCATGAGGGAGGAGCTGGCCAGAATTGATTGGGAGATGAGCCTAGCAGGAAAGACAGTGGAATAGCAATGGCAGGAGTTTCTGGGAGTAATTTGGGAGACACAGCAAAAATTCATCCCTAGGAAGAAGAAGCATACTAAAGGGAGGACAAGGCAACCATGGCTGACAAGGGAAGTCAGAGACAGCATAAAAGCTAAAGAGAAAGCATACAATGCGGCGAAGAGCAGTGGGAAACCAAGGGATTGGGAAGCCTACAAAGATCAACAGAGGATAACTAAAAAAGAAATAAGGAAGGAGAAGATTAAATATGAGGGTAAACTAGCCAGTAATATAAAAGAAGATTGCAAGAGTTTTTTTGATATATAAAGGGTAAGAGAGAGGCAAAAGTGGATATTGGGCCGCTGGAAAATGACGCTGGAGAAGTAGTAGTGGGGAACAAAGAAATGGCGGAGGAACTGAATAAGTACTTTGCGTCAGTCTTCACGGTGGAAGACACGAGTAACATCCCCAAAGTTCAAGACAGTCGGGGGGCAGAGGTGAGTATGGTGGCCATTACCAAGGAGAAGGTGCTAGGAAAACTGAAAGGTCTGAAGGTGGATAAATCACCTGGACCAGATGAATTACACCCCAGAGTTCTGAAGGAGATAGCTGAAGAGATAGTGGAGGCGTTAGTGGTGATCTTTCAGGAATCACTGGAGTCAGGGAGGGTCCCAGAGGACTGGAAAATCGCTAATGTAACCCCCCTGTTTAAGAAGGGAGTGAGGCAAAAGACGGGAAATTACAGGCCGATTAGCCTGACGTCGGTCGTTGGTAAGATCTTAGAGTCCATTATTAAGGATGAGATTTCAGAATACTTGGAAGTGCATGGTAAAATAGGGCAAAGTCAGCATGGTTTCATCAAGGGGAGGTCATGCCTGACAAATCTGTTAGAATTCTTTGAGGAGGTAACGAGTAGGTTAGACAAAGGAGAGCCAATGGATGTTATCTACTTGGACTTCCAGAAGGCCTTTGACAAGGTGCCGCACAGTAGGCTGCTCAGTGAGATAAGAGCCCATGGTGTTAGAGGCAAGAAACTAGCATGGATAGAAGATTGGCTGTCTGGCAGGAGGCAGAGAGTGGGGATAAGGGGGTCCTTCTCAGGATGGCGGCCAGTGACTAGTGGAGTTCCGCAGGGGTCAGTGTTGGGACCACAACTTTTCACTTTATACATTAATGATCTAGATGAAGGAACTGAGAACATCCTGGCTAAGTTTGCAAATGATACAAAGATAGGTGGAGGGACAGGTAGTATTGAGGAGGCGGGGAGGCTGCAGAAGGATTTGGACAGGTTTGTAAAATGGGCAAAGAAGTGGCAGATGGAATACAACGTGGGGAAGTGTGAGGTCATGCACTTTTGTAGGAAGAATAGAGGCATAGACTATTTTCTAAATGGGGAGAGAATTCAGAAATCTGGAGTGCAAAGGGACTTGGGAGTCCTAGTCCAGGATTCTCTTAAGGTTAACTTGCAGGTTGAGTCGGTAGTTAGGAATACAAATGCAGTGTTGGCATTTATTTCGAGAGGACTGGAATATAAAAGCAGGGATGTACTGCTGAGGATTTATAAGGCTCTGGTCAGACCACATTTAGAATATTGTGAGCAATTTTGGGCCCCGTATCTCAGGAAGGATGTTCTGGCCCTGGAGAGGGTCCAGAGGAGGTTCACGAGAACGATCCCAGGAATGAAAAGCTTAACATATGAGGAACGTTTGAGGACTCTGGGTCTATACTCGATGGAGTTTAGAAGGATGAGGGGGGATCTGATTGAAGCTTACAGAATACTGAAAGGCCTGGATAGAGTGGACGTGGGGAAGATGTTTCCATTAGTAGGAGAGACTAGGACCCGAGGGCACAGCCTCAGAGTAAAGGGAATACCTTTTAGTAAAGGGAATACCTTTTAGAACAGAGATGAGGAGAAACTTCTTTAGCCAGAGAGTGGTGAATCTATGGAATTCATTGCCACAGAAGGCTGTGGAGGCCAGGTCATTGAGTGTATTTAAGACCGAGATAGATAGGTTCTTGATTGATAAGGGGATCAAAGGTTACAGAGAGAAGGCGGGAGAATGGGGCTGAGAAACTTATCAGCCATGATTGAATGGCGTAGCAGACTCAATGGGCCGAATGGCCTAACTTCTGCTCCTATGTCTTATGGCCTACAACAACTCCAAATTGTGGAACACAAAATCATCGGGACGACTAAAATGAAAACCTATTGAGTCGTTTCAAGAGTGTGTGGTTAACTATATTTGAATTGATGGAGATAAATCTTGCAAGGTATTAGTTTTATCTGATTCAGACCTTTAAGCTTAACGTGCACAAACTTTAACAAAATGTTCTTAGGATGTAGGTGATGCTAAAAATGCAATATTTATTATCCATCCCTAGTTGCCATATGAAGATGTTGGTGGTGAGTCACTGCCTTGAACTGCTGCAATCTTTTTGGTGACAGCTCTTCCAATCACAATGTTGTTGGGTAGGGAATTCCAGGATACTTATTGTCGAACAATATTGAAGGAACACTGATATATGCGCAAATCATGATGGCCTGCAACTTGGTGGGTAATTTAGAGGTGGTAATATTCTTAGATAAAAGCAAAAAACAGCGGATGCTGGAAATCCAAAACAAAAACAAAAATACCTGGAAAAAACTCAGCAGGTCTGACAGAGAGGAACACAGTTAATGTTTTGAGTCCATATGACTCTTCAACAGAACTAAGGAAAAATAGAAAAGAGGTGAAATATAAGCTGTTTTAAGGCGGGGGAGGCAGTGGGACAGGTAGAGCTGGATAGAGGGCCAGTGATAGGTGGAGATAACCAAAAGATGCCATAGACAAAAGGACAAAGAGGTGTTAAAGGTGGTGATATTATCTAAGGAATGTGATAATAGGTGATATTAAGGGTAGAAAGCAGGACAAGCAAGGTACAGATAGCCGTAGTGGGGGTGGGGTGGGGGGAAGGGATCGAAATTGGCTAAAAGGTAGAGATAAAACAATGGATAGAAATATTCTTGATCTTCTTATTGGTAGAGGTATGGTGTTATTGAATTGCTACAGACATTATATTGTTTTAGTTTTAATTTAAGAATAAAATTTTCTTCTTGCTTAAGCCTTAAAAAATGTATCCTACAGATTTATTATCTGTCTTTAATTTTAAAGAAGGGATGCAGTCATTATGTCTATTTGGCTACTTATATAGCCAGTGCAAACTGATCCCTCATTAGACAGTCACATCTGTTCTATATACAAGACAGAACAATTTAAAAAATAGTTAAACACTTCCTAAATTTTGTGATGCTTTTTGTCCAGCCAGAAATCAGTATCATTAAGAGAGAAGAAAATTGGTGAGAAAATTAAGCAAAAATATATATTTTTTAAATCAGCCAAGAGCCTACTTAAGACCCGCAAAAGCGTATTATGTAAGAAATGAAAACATAAGTATAGAAAGTTTGGAAAAATGGTGGACTTAACACAACAATTCCTTTTGTTGCATCACGTACATAAAGTTGCCGTACCTAGGCTTTGAATGTAAACTATGAATGGATACAGGAGTAGACAAAAGGGATTCAGGGTAACAAACAAAATGTTTAAACTGAGCTCAAAGGAGTTCATGCATGCAGGAGGCAAAGTATTAAAGATTTATAGGCTACAGTTTTTTATGTAGCCCACAGCATGCTCCACAAAGTTTGTAAATTGTCACTTCAAAGAACCACCATTGCT
This sequence comes from Cetorhinus maximus, assembly GCF_964194155.1. Lineage (NCBI taxonomy): Eukaryota > Metazoa > Chordata > Chondrichthyes > Lamniformes > Cetorhinidae > Cetorhinus > Cetorhinus maximus. The sequence goes on from NC_135884.1 coordinate 119,695,579, forward strand.
CAGTGCCTACCTAAAGAACATAAAAGGATGTTTGCCTAACTTCACAGGTTTACAATAATGGCAGGAGGCATGCTATATTATTTACTATGGAAAATAATTATGGTTTTCCAACTAAAAGCTGGTTGGTTTCATTCAATTACAGAATGATCTAGTTAATAAACCCCTGAGTTCATTTCTTCTTCTTCTGTGCTAACAATTATGCATTTTCTGTGTGCAACTCTAATCTTTTATTGATTTCAGTCTGGCATTGTATTCCCATTTTTACTTTTTGTACATATCTTAAACTAATCTAAAATGTTAAAATAAGATTGGCAAAAATTGTCATTGTAGAACAGATTGGAAATTTAGATGAATCCTCATCTCTCGGCAATCCTGCTGAAAATGGATAGGGGAATTCAAAATAAGCAGACAGGTTCAGAGACTGGTTTTTAAAAACTGTAGTGTGGCATTCATGACAGACGACAAAAACCACCACAAGAATGTGTTGGGCATCAAACGAAAAAAAATGCCGATGGAGTTCTAACCAATGGACAAGAAAATTGATCATGCAATAAGAGTATAAAAGAGGACCAGACAGAGGGATTGGGACTTGCTGAAGCCAGGGTACATTATCCAGCCTGTTGATACATGTGATCAGTGAACATGTTAATAAGCTTTTGAAGAGCCATCTTCAGAAGTGCAGTACAGTTTGCATGTTGCTACTGCTATTACAAGTTGAGTTAACCAATCTCAAGTTAAACTCAGTGCAGATCTTAAACTCTCCACTCTAGCACAAAAATATATCCCAAGTGCTTGTGTTTTCAATATTTGATTTGCTGTACAACTTTTAAAAAAGCACACAAGTAAACCATACACTATTATACAGATGCCTAACAATTTGCATTATATCTTGCACTATCACCTTTAAATACAATGGCTGTTATTCTCCTCTCAACAGTGTGTTCAAGTGCGATGTTTCTGGCTGTCTCTCTACCACAACCCAACTATAAAATCCCAGTGTTGTTGTACCAGAAAAGATGGCCAAGCAGATAAGTGGGGGCAGAGGGAGTAGGGAGTTGTGCAGGGGAGTTGAACATTCTAAAGATTGTACAGTCAGAGGAGGAGAATCAGTAGTCTGAACTTCTTTCAGTTTTAAAGAAACTGAACAACATTAAATCTAAATTCAACAAAGAAGTAGATACCTCATCTCACATAGAATAACCTCAGCTGATATTAAAAAAGGGATGTTGGACCAATCACAGAGGCTTCTGGTGCAGAATAATGGGTTAGTCAAAGTCAATAAATATAAATATCTGATGACAGATTGACTGAAATTTGATGCTCTCCCAAACCTTCTTGGAGACTCACTGTGGTTGGGGAAAAACCTCATTTTAAAATCATATGTTTCAGGGAAGCCTGCTGTAGTGAAACTAGTACTTAATATTAATTATATTGGGAATGAAATCAGAGGACCGGGCACCTTTTTGATTCTGTCCTATATTGGGTTTAATCAACTTATTTAGTAAATTAATTGGTCACAAATGCAAGCTCAGTTTGTTCTTTAGAAGTGACATAGTGCAGAATATTATGCTCAGCGTGCGGGCGCGTGCAGTCTCATATTTCGCTTGGTGGGCACGCGCCAGAGTCGGCTGCGCACCCACCAACATTTAAAAGGCCTATTAAGTCCATTAAGAAGATAATTAAAGTCAAATTTATGCTGCCCATCCAACCTAACGGTTGGCAGGCAGGCAAAAAGACCAAGCGACCTTTGCACTATTTAGGAAACCTCATCTACAGGCAGAAGGAGGTTTCCTAAAGCAACTAAACATCAAATAAAAATTTTATTTTTGAATTAAAGACATGTCCTAGCTCATGTGACAGAGTCACATGAGGGGAGATGTTTTATGACATTTTTATTTTCTTTCTTTTTTTTTGAACAGCGCTTCATTTCCCTGAAGCAGCTCCATGCCTCAGGGAGATTGAAGCGCTCTTTCGCGCCCATGTGCGAAGATCGTGCTAGACCTGCTCTCCCTCCTCCTCCCCCCGCCCACACAGGCAATGCTCAGCGCTGCCATTCAAGCTCCACGCTGCGCGGGCCTTAATTGGCTCTCCATCGTAAAATCACAGTGAGGCAGTCACGGGCGGCAGTCAGCTTCCCAACCGCCACGCCTGCCCCCGCCAAGCACCCCCGCCAAGGGAAAAATTCTGCTCATACTGTCACTTGTATAATAATGACCTAGATTTTGCAGTCAGCAGTGAAGCAAGGGCACTTACCGCTGACCTTGAAGAAAACTGCCCACAAAGATATAGCACTCTGTATTGTTGTATTTCTATTTTTGCTTAATACAAACTACCAATCTCACACAGGATTGGCAAACTAAACATCATTTCGGTTTATTTGATGATATAGTACAGGATTGCTTAGCAGACAGATTTACCGTAAAGATTCAACAACTATTGTCAACAGGAAAGTACAGCTTCAACCTCTCCTTCACATTACATGCTGCGAACTAAATTGAAAGCCAATCTGAACAATGTCTGCTGGTTACAGTTTACCTCTTGACTACTGCTCATTGCCACATTATCTCTTAAAACAATATCAGAACATCTATGACAGGAATTTCTCTTTTCTCCCAAACAGTCTAAATTTGTCACCAAGTCAAGGGGACGTTTTGGCATGCAGCATCAGCAATGTCAGTAAGCAGGTAGACAACCAATCAAATTGAAGTATTCACACACATCAAACCAGAAAGTTAGAAGTGCTTAAAAGCCTTCACTTTGAATTTAAATTCTCAGATAGTGAAATAAATGTATGAATGTATTAAAATAGAAAATAGAATAAAGATAAACATTCAAAAAAATGTATTTAAAGACATGGACTGGAATTTCTGGCCCTGCCCCGCTCGCCGAGGCGTAAAATGACGAGGGGTGATGTCGGGCGTGTCTCCCAACATCACCGCACGTCATTTAGATTTTCAGTTCGGCAGGCACACAGCCAACTCAGCTGCGAGCCCACTGAGCTGTCAAAGGCCTATTAAGGCCATTTAAAAACAAATAAGCTGAGCTGCCCGTCCAACCTTAAGGTTTACGGGCAGGCGAAGAGCCCAGGCGGCCTTCGCATTTTTCATGGAACCTCATCCACGGGCGGGTTGAGGTTTCATGAAGTGTTCATAAATTGAATAAAAATTTTTATAAAAATTCATTGACATGTCCCAGCTCATGTGACACTGTCACATGAAGGGACATGTCTTAAATTTTTTTCTTTTCTTTGTTTAGATTTTTAAAACTTAAACTAGTCTCCCTGAGGCACCTCTGTGCCCCGACTCAGGAAACCCGCCCCCCCCACCCCACCCCGCCCGCGCAGGGAGCGCTCAGCACTTCCGGGCGCACGTCACGCTGGGCGGGCCTTAATTGGCCCACCCACGTAAAATGGCGGCGTGGACCCAATCGGGGATGCCAATCGAGTCCGCGCCTGTCGCCGCCTGCCCCCGCACAATCCCCCCAAACGGGGGAGGGGGGGAAATTCTCCCCATGGAATTTTTTATGATTGTGGAGAAATTTGACATTCCACAAATATAAAACTAGCTTTTCAAAGCCAGGGAGGGTGTTTAGCAGTAAATATGAAGTTAGTACACTGTTAAAAAAACCATTTATGCCTTTATTTAACAAGGTGTAACACTTTTAAGGGATTTACAGTGAGACTAATAGGGTAAGAGCGGGAGTACCAAATCATTATTGCAAGGGATATTGCACTTTCTGGAGACTCTGACAGCCCACCCTCCGGAGGAGCACAGGCTCACTGGCAGCAGCTTCTGGATTTCCACATTATCCTGTGTATCTTCAAACTTCTGAAGTTGTTGTGAGCTTCAGTGGTGCAATGAAAGTGGGCACTGGTGGTTTCACTGTCAATGCCATAGCAAAATCAGGGCCAAAATCAACATGCTCGCCAGGTCAGAGAAACTGACCTGCAGTTTGGGTTGTAAACTGAGTCCCCTTGAATTCAGGAAAAGACCACTTATCAAGTGAAATTTTCCAGAATCTAGACAAATTCATTACTGAGCACCTTGAGAGCACCTGACATTTGGAAACCAGGTTCTGTGGGAAAATGCAGACCATTCTCATTTTCAATTGCCAATATTATTGTAGTGTCTGCACTTTAAGAATGTAGGTAGTTTTTGAGTTATAATTGCCTTATCATCTGTACGACTATGTTGAACTACATTTAAACTATGTTGTAGCATACAGTAATTTCATCAAAATGCACTAAAAATTTAAATGAGCTCACTATGCTAATGTACTACTGGAACATATATTTATGAGACTGGTTTATGGCTCAGCATCAACTGATGCTACAGTATTCAGTACCATATGTATGTTTACTGTATTGCAAGTGCTACTGGGAGCTAAAAGATTGAATTGGCTTTAATTCATTGTTACCGGTAGCTTATTGTTCATTGAATAAAATGTTTTCTGACAGTGAACTGGAATCTTTCTCTTCATTGAGTAATACAATTAAAATTTGGAGTTTGGCACATCTTATTTTCTAGATACATTATTTCCTTACTAATATAGTCAAGTGTCTTTCCTTTGTGAATAAGAGGATTCTAACCATCTCAGTCTGTTTTAACCAGAACAAATAAACTTCTGGATAAACACTTCTAACATGAACACCTCGCTGCTGACTGCAGCTTCTGACAACATTGCTGGGATTTTCCAAGAGTTGCAGGGTCAAGATCTGGTGCAGGTGGGCTTTGAAAAGCATGGTCCCGGAGGTCGTCTCGGGATCTTGATGCCTTCAGTACAGTTTCGAATTTTGAAAGGGCCAGTGGAGGAGAGAGAGCAGGGAACGTGCACGCAGCCAAGTAATGGCCCCTTAAGCTCCATAAGGGGCTTGTTGAGGGGCCTGTCTGTTTCCGAATGCCAATTTCAAATCTCTTTTTTTCAGTGAGCCTAAACAGTCTCGTGCATGTAAATGCATAGCTGCCTGATGGGTTTGCCGGGGGGCCCAAATCAATTTCGCTGCAGTTGTCTTGGAAACAAAACTGTGAGGTCAACTATTGCTGGCATGATCGTTGGTCCTTACCTTGTTGTGCAGTGCCAATGCCTGCTTTGTTTCACTTCCATGGCCTTGCCAGGTACTGCCTGTTCTATCTGGCAAGGTAGAGAGAGCCTCCAACATGGTTGCTGCACGCCTTTGCTGCTGGCACCAGGCAGGCACCTCTCACCCCCTGGAAGCGCTCGGCATCTCAAATTTTGTACCAAAATCATCTCTGCCATTTCACCCATTTACATTTAAAAATCACGTCACAAGAGCGACAAGTCTCAGATGTGGGATTAGGACCTGGAATTCAACCTGGTATCATGGAGGAGTGGGGCGAAGAAAATAGCGCAAGTGCAGAAAGTAATTGTTCTATTAAAGTCTGATTTTCTTATACATTAGAAATTTTATGCCTTCACTTTAGATTTGATGTTACAATGACCTGTTCCACTCAGTCATGCAGATAATTTATCACTTTCTTAAGTTGTAGGAGAAGGACAGATTCAGAGATATTTTCTACTTCAGTCATTTAAAAGACCCAATCTAGTGTGTAACTGTCTATCTTCTTTTCTCTAGTCCACTCTGTACCATGTCTAATCCTGTCAATCTTCAGCCTTCCTCAGCACTTAAGTTTCCCACATATTTTCAAGTCTTTTTCTTTTCCCGCTTGTCAGCACTTACTTTTCATACTTTCAGATGTTATTTTGCTTTTTTTCCCCTTCATTCATCCACTTTTGATTTTCCTCATTCACAAAACTCTGTTTAAACCATGTCCATATAGAGTCAGAGAGTTATATAGCCATTCGGCCCATTGTGTCCGTGCTGGCCATCAAGCACCTATCTATCCTAATCCCATTTTCCAGCACTTGACCTGTAGCTCTGTATGCTATGGCATTTCAAGAGCTCATCTAAATACTTATTAAATGTTGTGAGGGTTCCTGCCTCTACCACCCCCTCTGGCAGTATGTTCCAGATTCCAACCACCCTCTGGGTGAAAACATTTTTCCTCAAATCCCCTCTAAACCTCCTGCCCCTTACCTTAAATCTATGCCCCCTGGTTATTGACACCTCCACTAAGGGGAAATGTTTCTTCCTATCTACTCTATTTATGCCCCTCATAATTTTGTATACCTCTATCAGTTTCCCCTCAGCCTTCTCTGCTCTAAGGAAAACAACCCTAGCCTATCCAGTCTCTCTTCATAGCTGAAATGTTCCAGCCCAGTTAACATCCTGGTGAATCTCCTCTGCACCTTCTCCAATGCAATCACATCCTTCCTATAGTGTGCTGACCAGAACTGCACACAGTACTCCAGCTGTGACCTACCTAGTATTTTATACAGCTCCAACATAACCTCCCTGCTCTTATATTCTATGCCTCGACTAATAAAGGCAAGTATCCCATATGCCTTCTTGACCACCTTATCTACTTGTGCTGCTGCCTTCAGGGATCTATGGACATGTACATCAAGGTCCCTCTGATCCTCTGTACTTCCTAAGGTCCTACCATTCATTGTGTATCTTTGCTATTGATCATTTCTGTCTTCTTTTAATTATACATTCTAATTTAAGATACTTATTTCTTATGTTTCTTTTTCTCCTTTTTCATAAGGCAGAATATTGCCATTGGCGTGCAGGGGTGGGCCCGACACGCCGACGAGTAAAATGACAGGCGATGACGTCGGGTGTGCGTCCCGATGTCATCGCGCATCATTTCGATATTTCGTTCGGTGTGCCTGCCAAACTGTCAACGGCCTATTAAGGCCATTAGAAAAGTAATTAAACTTGTTAACAATGCTGCCTGTCCAACCTTAAGGTTGGTGGGCAGGCAAAAAGCCCAAGCGGCCTTCGCGTTTTCCAGGAAACCTCATCCACGGGCAGGATGAGGTTTCCTGAAGCTTTTATAAAATAAATAAATAAATGTTCTTAACTTCACAAACATGTCCCAGCTCATGAGGGGACATGTTTAAATAAATTTTTACTTTAATCATTAAAAAGTTTAGTAACCCATTCAATCTCCTCAAGGTAGCTCCGTGCCTCAGGGAGATTGCTGTGCTCTTTTGTGCGCCCCGACTCTCCCCCCTCCACCCCCCACCCGCACGGGTAGTGTTGAGCGCTACTGGCCGCGCGTTATGCTGGGCGGGACCTCCCACCCGCACCCGCCAAGCCCACCCGCCACAGGAAAAATTCTCCCCTTCATCTCCTCACAGTGACATATGGAATACAGATAACTCAGACAACACAATGGGCAAAACTTTTAGCTCAGTGGGTGGGCGTGCGCCCAACCCACTTGAGCGTGAATGATGCACGTTGACGTTGGCTGAGCATGCTGGCGTCACCGCACAGGCGCGCGATAGTTCGGTCAGCTGACAATCAAAAGGCCTGTTAAGGCCTCTTAATTAACTTTAATTTTTTGCTGCCCATCCAACCTTACGGTTGGTGGGCAGGCGAAAAGGCCAAGCGGGCTTTACATTTCTTTGGAAAACTTTTTTTGGAAAATTTAATTAATAACATGTCCCTGCTCATACGACAGAGTCACATGAGGGGACATTTTTAATACATTTTTCAAATCTTTATTCTTTTTTTAAAAAACGCTTCATCTCCCTGAGACAGCTCTGTGCCTCAGGAAGATTTTCGAGCATTCACTCACACGCGAAGTTTGCACTCACCCCGCTCGCTCTCCTCTCCTCCCACACACAGGCAGTACTGCCACCCGAGTTTGATGCTGGACAGGCCTTAATTGTGAAATTGTGGTCCGGCCCCAACTGCAGGCGGCTTCCCAACCGCACCCCACCCCCCCCCCCCCCCCCCCACCCAGCTCGCCCGCCAAGGGCAAAGTTCTGCCCGATGAGGTAGTTCCCATTCCCTGGCGATGAGCATGAAAGTCGGAATTGAATCCGCTTCTCCAAACTGAAAGATATAGGGCAGAATTTTTCCTGCATCAGGTGGGACGAGGCGGGGGGGCAGTCAGGAACCTGACTGCCACCCGCAATCGGGTGTGCACCGCCATTTTACGGGGGCGGGCTAATTAAGGCCCGACCAGCGCAATGCTCATCTCTGGGATAAACGTGAAGGGGCGGGTGGGGGCGGGAACTCAATGTTGTCCGGGTCCAATGGCGACTCGGCCGCCTATTCAAAAATGGCGCAGGCAGCCATGCAAAGGCTGCCATTGACTTTGCAGTCCCGTAGCGATGCAGAACTTCATCGCAGAACTGGCCGGTGGGAGGGAAGGCGGCCCTGGGGTTTTCAGACGAGTATCTCACTGCCCTCCTAGAGGAGGTGGCAGCACGCAGGGATATCCTTGACCCAAGGGACGGGAGGAGGAGGCTCCCCACCCCCCCCACCCGACCTCACCAAACATGCTTAGGAGGAGGTGGCATCCAGGGTCAGCTCCTATGATGTGGTGAGGCGCACATGGGTGCAGAGCTGTAAGTGCTTCAATGATCTCCTGCGATCGGGAAGGGTGAGTACTGTGTAGGTTTGGGTCACTTAGCAAAGCAGTTAGGAGCGTCACCCCCCCACCCACTCCCTCCCCACCCCCTCCCCCAGGTCGGACCTCAGAGTTCTTAGAGTGTGAGCGGCAAATGTCAATGAGGCAGCATCTGGGCAAGAGGGTGAGCCCTGTCTGCTTGGAATGAGTGTATTGAGGCTCCATTGTCATGAATCGGCTGAGCCCTGCAAGGTTTTCCTCAAGTGGGGTTGGCCAGGCTGCAATGGCAATGCAGGTACAGGGTGGACTAATCGATGCTCCTCTCTCCTTTCAGGAGAAGGCAGCTCACAATAACGCTGAGAGGCAGTGGACTGGCAGATGACCGCCCCGCCTTTTAACCCTGACCAGATACGAGCAGGAGGCACTGGATTTGGAGAGGTGCCATGCACCTCGATCAACCGGCCGCGGTGAGGTTGGGGTGCCACAGGGAGGTAACAGTGCAGTGCACTGTGGTCAGAATGTCTGTCATAACAACAGTTCCACTGTTGTCTGTATATTGATGTGAACCTTGAACATAGAATCCCCATTGATAATGGAAAGACGAGGGCACCCTAATCCAGGTGCCAGGCATACACAGTAACAGTGTAATGACTTCAACTAATGACATGCTCTTGTCCTTCCTTTCAGGCTCACCAGAAGACCCTCGAAGTCAGGACCCTGCAGGCAGGCACCGGTGCAGATACCAGCACCTCAGTGGGAATTAAGTCATTGGCTAGTATCTCGGTGCACAGCGGCAAGGGCACTTGCTTGAGGTGCAGGTGGAGGCAGAGAGTGCCCAGGGCGCTGACATTCGGAGGACTGCTGGGAACCAGGAACATGCTTAGTCGGTGGCTGATGATGTGCCTTTGGAGTCGTCCCTGTGAGAGCAGATGCTGGAAGTCCAGCAGGGTGTGTGGGAGGATCTGGCAGAGATACATGAGGAAATGCATGCCATGGTCTCCATTGTTGAGGAGTCCTAAAGTGGCATGAACAATGCAATGACCCCCATGGAGAAAGTGACGACTCTCATGGAGAAGCTCCTCCAGGACATCAATCAGGGCTTCCTGGGGATGCGCTCGGACCTGCAAGCCCTCACACTGGCAATGACCTCAGGTGGTCACTGTCAGTGTGGAAGATGGATTGGGCACCCAATGTCCTAGCTAGGTGCCCGTCCATCAGTGGTGAACAGGGAGGTCCAAAGCGACCTGACATTGGCGCACGAGCTGTTTGTCATCTCTCGTCTCTGTGGGCTCCTCTCAGGGCACTCCAGATGAGGGCAGCAGCTCCTCCACCCCTCTGCCAGTGACTGTGGCACCCAATGAGGTTGCGGCGACTGGGGAGATGCCAGCCGTGCCACTGGCTGCTCCATCCCAGGCGGGACCAGCACAGGCTCCACGGGCCAGAGGACGCCCGTAAAGGTCATCAAGGCCAACAGGACAGCAGAGTGAGCAGGCTGTCTCCAATGCCGGTGCCAGCGATGGGGGAGTGCCTAGATGTAGCACCCGTAAATGGAAACATAAATCACCTTAGGCACAACATGGGCTTATCACTGGTGTTATTTTTTAACCTCACTTTTAAGTTCTTTATAAGTTGTTGTGACGGAGAACACCTTTACATTTAATTTGATTTATGAATGCCAAGCACCACACCAGTAAATGTGTTTGTTTTCAACAAGCCTCTGGGTGCTTCATTAGTTCTGCAGGTGAAGGGTAACCCATGATGTTATGAGTGAGTTGTTTGTCATTGAGCTTTATGAAATGGCACATAGTGTATGTTGTTCACCAAGCAAATGTTCCTGTCAGATATCGAGTATGGAGCCTGTAGCCCTGGCATGTGGTGGTAGTTCATCTTTGGTATGCTAGCTGAAGAAGCATTGGACCAAAGCTTCCTAGGTGTCCCTGCCTCCCTGGAGGTTGCCCGGGTCTGCGTCTATCCCCTCAGCGTTCTCCTGACCGTGCTCGTTCTTGGACTCGCTACTGGAATCTCCGTCTGCTGTCAGAGCAGCTGCATCAACATCTTCTTCCTCCACTGTGTCTCCCCTTTCTAGCACCAGATTGTGGAGAGCACAGCATGTGACCACTATCAGTGACACTCGAATTAGGGGGTATTACAGTGCGCCCTCTGAACGGTTCAGACATCGGAAGCTCATCTTGAGAAGACCGATGGTCCTCTCTACCACCGCCCTTGTGGAGGCGTGGCTCCCATTGTACTGCTGCTCGGTCTCTGTTCTTGGGTGACAGAGAGGCATCATGAGCCACCTTTTGAGGGGATAGCCCTTGTCACCCAGCAGCCATCCATCAAGCTAGGCTAGAGCACTGAAGAACCCCGGCACCTGGGAGTGTCTAAGGATGTAGGCATCATGGGAGCTGCCTGGGTACCTTGCACAGACTTGCAGAATCTGCATCCTGTGGTCACACACTATCTGCACGTTCATGGAGTGGAAGCCCTTCCTGTTGACGAAGGCACCGGGCTCACCTGCTGGTGCCTTGATGGCCACATGTGTGCAGTCGATGGCACCCTGGCTGCGGGGGAACCCAGCAATGGCCGCGAAGCCTCTGGCTCACTTTGCCTAGCTAACCTCATCCGTGCGGTAGTTAATGAAGGTCAATGCAGCCTGAGCAGAGCATCTGTCACCCGCCTGACACAACTGTGGACAGCTGATTGGGAGACTCCAAAAAAATCACCCACCAACCACTGGAAAGAGCCAGGGCATAGAAACTAAGGGTCACTGTGACCTTCAGCGCCACTGGCATGGGATGTCCACCCACACAGTTAGAGCTGATCTCAGGGCCAATCATCCATCAAATGGAGGTCACTGTTTCCCTTGAGAGTCGGAGCCTCCTTCGGCAATGCACCTCAGTCATATTGAGGTAGCTGCTTCGCCGCCTGTAAACCCTGGCAGCAGGATAGTGGCGTCTTCTGCGGCCCCTTCCACCTTGGACTTCCTGTTGGCCCTGCGCCCCTTGTGCCTGTCCTCCCACAGGTTGCTCCCCTGGAGGCTGAATAGGGATTCCTGTCCTCCTCCCCCTTCTGGCCCTCTCTTCCTCCTCAGAGGAGGTGCCTCCAGTGGAGACCACAATCCCCATTCCCAGGGTAAGGGAAGGCTGTCTGATACCTGGAAGGTCCCAAGTGTTATGACTCCTCCAGAGTCCTGAACTGAAACCTGTTATTTCTGTCAAAGCAGCCCGGAAGCGAAATGAAGTTGTCCTGTTCACACAAGCAAGTAGCAGTAAGTTATAAGCTAAAGTACTAACAACTCACATTAGTGAGCTCACTCACCCCTCTTATCCCGCCTGTGGATGAGGTTTTTGAAAATGTGGCCTACCCGCCTGCCCGTTGCACCCGAGCAACACCCTGAAAACCGCACGGGCTGCGTAAAATCAAAGACAATTGGTGCCTCAAGGGCCTTAACTGGCCTGTTAATTAATGATGGGTGTGCCTCCGTCATCATAGTGCGCCCGCCTAGCGAAATATCACAAGGGTGCACGGTGACACAGGGACACACGCCCGACGTCATCGTGCATCATTTTACGTTCCAGCATGTCGGGCCCGCGCCCGCACGCCGAATGTAAAATTCTGCCCATAGAAACCTAGAATTTATGCTGTGGGATATTAATGTACAAATGCTTTATATGCTCCTATAGAATTACTTTGAGTCTTTGTTTTGCATTAATCTGTTTAACTAAGTTAATGCTACTGTTGAAATAACAGACAATTTTCAGTATATTTCCTAAGCTTGAGTCATCTTATCTAAAGAAAAAAGAACATTAAAAAGATTACTAACTCCTTATTCTTTCAATAATTCCTTGAATGCATTGACAATTCATGAGAACTCATGTGAAGTAAAAGTTAAGGATGTCATTGATGTATTAAATGTTATATTTTTGTTCTACTTCAATGCCACAACAACCTTGCCTGCTTCAGTATGTTAAGTAGTACTCATTTAATATTATTATATTCCTTTTGCTTATTCTGTAGTACATCAGATAAATCTAGATACAGTATGCTTTTATTAATGTTAATGTGCTTTTCTCCTTCAGTTGCCAGAAGGCATTGACTGAGGTATAATAATTTCACTATCACAGCTCAAGGTTAAGGCTTTTGGAAAGGTTGGTGAACTCTCTCAATGTTAATCCTAGTCCTGTTTGCTTCTTTTTTAACCTATACTTAAGAGTATATGGATTTTAAGAAGTGGCTATATCTGTTCTTAACCTTCAGAGAGATCAATTATTTTGTTATTTCTTTGTGGCTGAAGACCACCTAACTGTTCTACAAGTGCAGTCCAGGTCTCTTTTAATTAAGAGTGGAGGCTTGAAACACACTCAGCCTGAGAGACTTCACTATAATCTTAAAAATTTCTTACCACAGAGAAAAGCCATTTGCTGTAAGTCTCATCAAACTGCCCTCAATAGCTGAAGCAGTAGTACTTGTGCCAACTAACCCACTGTCTACACCAATTCCTGTTCCAAAATATTATTCCTTCCTTTCACTATTCCAATCTTCTCTCATTATGGGCTGAATTTTCATCTTCGAGGAGAGTAGCAGGAGTTGGGGAAATTCCCGCCTCGGCCCACCTGACTTGGGAGAAAGTTCCAGGAAAGATAGGATTTTCACTGGGGGAGTTGAGTTGGTGGGTGGGGGGGGTGGGGTTGGTTGCGTGGTGGGGGAAGAGGCTGCGACCTGCAGTTGGGCCAGGCAACTCGGGAAATAATTTGGAGGCAGCCACAGGAGCTGCCAAATGCCGAGGCGGGCTGTTTAAAAGGAATTCCATGGTGCTGTGGGATTTCGTCCCTGTATTAATGAAAGAATAAGGCCCTCTAGCCCTCACCCCTTACAACCCCTCACCCCCACACACTCGCAATGCCCCATCCATGCCACCTCATGCCCTCCACCCACCCCCTATGGGCTCTTATGCTTCCCAAGCCAAGGTATGCCACCCACACCCTACGGTTCCTCATGCCTCCCATGCCAAGCCCCTTCCATGCCCATTCACCCACTCTCCAAAGTACAAAACCAATGAACCCTATAGTGACAATAGAGTGTGTAAAAAAAAGCTTTAAAAAAGTCATTCATTAATAACTTTCCATTTCCTTAAAAAAAGCTTCTTTCTACTTCAGGCCAATAAGACGGTTGTTTGGGGTGCATACCTTGGCATTCAGAGGCAAGAGGGGCCAAAAGAGGTGAGTGGGGGGCATACCTCGTCATGGGAGGATGAGGAGGATCATCTGAACATACCTCTGAGCTGGCGTGAACCACGACTCCTTGAAAATTGGCCTGACTCCATGAAGGTTGCAGATAACGGAGTCAGCCAGGTCAGGAGTGCAGGGTGTGGGCTTACAACCTGAACCAGCCCGCACCCTCAATAGGCACTCCTAAAATTCAGATACTCCAGGAATGGGATCCGGAAGCCCAGAATAGGGTCCCAACCACCATTTACACCCCTCCGCAGCGTCTCCCCAACTCCATCAAATTCCAATGCTATATGTCCCATTTCCTACTTCCTCCATCCCTTCCTTGCTACATATTGTTTTCATGTTTTACGTGAGCTGTGCTATAGTGCAACATACCTGAAGCGGAGGAAAATACATTGGCCTCTGTGCACACTTTCCACATTCTCATTGATAACCCAAAGATGCGTGTATTGTAGGAATGGAAAATATTTCAAACAACTGCCACTTGCACAATTAGGATATCCACATTAAAACAGTTAAAAAAAATAGATCTTGCTAAAATGTTAAGGAATGTATGTCTCAACTTAATGAAAGATGGGGAATATACTTGGTAAAGTAGCTAAGAGGATAAAAGCAAAATACTGCGGATGCTGGAAATCTGAAACAAGAACAGAAAATGCTGGAGAAACTCAGCAGGTCAAACAGCATCTGTGGAGAGACAGACAGAGTTAACGTTTCGGGTCTGTATGACTCTTCTTCAGAGACTTTTCTTATCCTCTAGCTAAGAGGACAGGTTGATGAACTGGAATGTAGTAGTTCCTCCATTATGTAAATAAATATCTTTATGAAATCTGAAAAGTATTTGGGTTTAATTATCAGGGGCTATTAATTAAAAAAAGCTTCAGACTTGACGCTGTAAATAGTTCATTAGTAAATAACACATTTCAGATGTTTGTGAGATGTTTTATAATGGGAAAGAACAAATATTGCAAACCAATTTTTATCGGAAATTATCGTATGATTAAGGCACTACTATGTCGGAAGCAGAAATTGCCTTGAACATTTTCACCAAAATGCACACCAGAGTTTTATATGCAAAACATTGTATTCAGACTCAGTTCACCTATACTTTAATTTGTCTGGCTGTGGTCCTGCTTGTCCTCTAGTGCCCGAGACACACATCAGAACTAATCTCTTCCAGTGCACCTTGATTCTGATTATTTGCTGCACAGTTCTCTGTAGTGTTTTGCTGAGGTGCTCTTGGACTTTTATCCTTCTCTTTTCAGTGCTTGGCATTGTATTCTGGAGCTTTGCATCTTTAAGAACATTCCTAGACTACTGAAGTGCCTTTGCCTTACAAGTGGGCTTACCATCAGCTTATTCATTGGACACGTTCAGAGAATGTTAGTGGAATCACGGGAGGTACAACAGAAATAAAATGAGTCAATGTCTTGTATAAGAAATGTGACTAATACCCATTAATAAAACAAAAAATGTTTATCCCAATGAAAAAGCCATACCTAAATGGATATTTATTTTTATCCTGTACTTTTAAATATTCACATTACCTAACATGTAATATGCCTGCATTTATTGTATTTCTGTAGTATCATTAAGGACTCCCACAAAAATGCCCTAAAGAAAGGAGATTTCTCTGGCTAAATATTCTTTTTAGTTTTTGTTTCTAGTTTTGTTTCTAATTCCCTACCCTTGGTCCTCTGCTCTTAAAGTCTGTGATATGCTGGAATGTGCAACGCTAATGCAATAATCTAGCAGTACTTCACCAAAGCCAAAGTGGTTATATGTCATTTGTGAACTAAAATAAATTTTCTTAGAGCCTCTAATGACAGAATTTTACACCAATGGGATTTTACGGTCCCGTCAAAGTCAATGGAGTTTTGAGTGGGTCACTGCATTTTATGGCCCCACCCCCGCTGCAACAGGGCCATAAAATTCCACCCTAAGAACCTCTAAATTTCTAAGAAGGGGCCAAAAATTAGTTTTGAATGGCTAATATTAACTGAGTGGTTAAAAACTAGGGGGACAATTATTAAACATATTTACACTATCTCAAGCTATTTGTTTGGGTCTCATTCACAAATGTTTCACATGTAGTCTTGTGATTTAAAGTCTGAGAGTTGTTGAAAACAGCTTGGTTTCAAGGATGTTTAGATGTATAGTGACAGTGTACCTTAAACACTCTAGGCCTGATTTTAACTCAAAGAGTGGGAATTGGGTGGGTGGGGACCACGGCCATAACCTCTTGACCTCGGCAACATGAGGCTTGAGCAATCTTAACTTCTGGGTCTCATCTGCATGTTTCTGGTTTCTGCTGGGCAGACAAGGTTCCAATCATGCCTTTTACCTTCCATCCCTTTAAGATTTTTCTAAGTCAGTGATTTCAACAGATCTTTAAAAGTGGTAGAATCCAGTTTTAAGTGTTGTTGCTGTGTGATTCTATACTGCACTATTAACACAAAATAAGAAATTATGGCATTGTAAACAATGAACATTTCACATTTTGGGTCTCAAGCTTAACATTTTAAATGTAAAGTAAAATGTTTTAAAAAAAACTATTGTTTTAAAATATATCTTCCAATGAGGGAAGCAAAGTAAGAAAGTATTTAACATAACCAATATTCATAATACAAATAAATAATAGGGACCAGTAGCTATTTCCAAGTTCTAATTTTGAACTGATCTAAACTGGTCTAATGCATATTACTTCAGACATTTTTGAATTGATATAATGAATATTCAAGAGCATTTTGCTTGTCTATTTAACATCAATTGTACTGCCGATGTGCAGAATGACAAAATACCCCTGGATTACATGCATTGTCATTTTCTGTCACAGCTGCAAGTTTAAATCTGACGGGTGTCTGCCCCAAGAGTGGCTCCTGTAAAAGGTTATTCCTTGCATTTATATTTTCGTAGTGGTTTCAACCAACTCACTCTAGTACATATGCATGTGTGACATGGGAGAGAATTTAAATTGCTGGCATCTCATTTCTCACCTGAAAACAAGCAACTGGCAGTTGACAGTCTGGTCGGGACATTGTGCATCAATTTTCCCACCTGAATCAACTTTCAGGCAGGCTTTTAAATGGGCCTCCATTTCTCCCATCTAAAATATGCATGAAGCTGTTTTGTTTCATAAGTTGGGGTCCTACCTATGTTGGAGGATCCTAAAAAATGGACAGACTTTGCATGGTGCATGCCAGCATCATTTTCTTCATGCTTTTGAGAGGCCTAACTAGCAAGCCTTTAAAGGGATTGCTGCAGCCCTCTCCAAAAAGTCAAGCTTTTAGGCTTTTTTAAAGACTTTCGTGGGACTAACAGGAGTAAAAATGTTCCTCTGGGCCCCACAACAATCTTTCAGCCCACTGCCAGACTCTTCCTGCCCCACCCAACATCTACTTTCCCCCACTCCCAACAGCCCTTACTTTGCAGGCCAGAAGTGTGGAATAATCAGCCTATTTTCCAGTTCAAGAAACCAACAGTGGAGCATCCATTTGGTGCCAGTGGCTCACCCACAAAATGTTAATGAGGCCTGAAACTGAGTGATTCAAATCTCCTGTCTGGCCCACTGGGGGAGCGCCATGATCACATTGTTGATGTCATGCTCATCGGAGGCCAAACCACAAGTTTTCCCGATGTGCCTGATCGCTGAAAATTTGGATATTAGGGGGTAGGTTGAGATTGATTCCTAGCAGTCTGACACTGGTATGGGTGTGTATTGTGTTCCATTGTAAAGCCTATCCCTCTTAACAGAGACACTTTAATCTTGTGGATTAATTTTACTCCAATTTAAACATCCTTCAACTTCCCAAATGCAAAATTAAATATATGTTTATCCATTGCAGATATCTGATATGCAACGAAGGTGTGTATTGCAATGATGTAAAGCAAGGATGAATATTTGTTAGCAGCAGTTCTAAGGAATAATTTACTAAATCTATGTCAGTGAAGTATAAATTGTTGTTCCCTTTCCAATTTGGTATTCTTGAGCTATTTTCCTGATATGTGCAAGACAAAAAGCTTCAACAACATATTTCTTTTTTCAGCAATACTCAAAATCTACATCATTGAAACTTGAAATCTGGTTTTAAAAATTAACAAATCCTTTCCCAGATTTATTTTCCGCATCAAGAACTGTATGCAAATAACCTGCAGCCTCATCCAAATGGGACAAACAGAAGTTATGTGGCTGAAATTATTTACCAAAGAAGAATTCAGATTGAAATCACAGTGGCCTTACTGGTTTTCATCCAAATGCAATTAAAAGACATACATAATAAAGTAATATTATTATCATAGTTTTAACAAGCTTTATTTTGGTAGCATGTTGAAAATCGTTTTCACTCCTGTCCTATAGGCTGTGAGGAAGAATGACTATTTACACAATAGATGCAGTAAATTTGTAATCTAGTAAAATACATTTTAAGATATTGCAGCAATTTTCAGCTAAACATTGGTGTATGAAAAGAAGAAATGCAATTGGATATAAGTAAAAGAAAATTGTATTTTATTTTCAATTCACTTGACAGAAATATACATATAAAATATTCACTTAAGTGTTTTACAGAACCCTAATTATATTCTTTGTGCAGTGCCCATTGTTTTCTAACAGGGAATCGATCACAATTGTTAATATGGTGCAGGTATTTTCTTTTGGTTTGAAAGAAATTTGAATTGAAACAGAGCTTTTGTCCTTCTGTTTGTGAATTAAGAATGCCAGTGAAGTTTTACTCTGTAACAACTGAATAAATCAGATTCAGAAGATTGTTATGTAGAAGTAGTAGAGCTCCATTAAGTCATGAAACAAAAGGGAGCCAATATTTGTACTGGGGAAGAAAGTGTCAAGCTTATTTCCAGAATGGCATTGAATTACACAAACAATACTTCAACCCATGCTGTTTTGGTCAACAAACCTTGTCTTGGCTTGGTGTGTATTGGCTGATATTGAACCAAACAAAAGCTTTTCTCTTATATCTTGGTTTGTAAGCACTGAATTCAACATAATTCCACAAGAGTTGACATATAAGCAACATTTTTTCAGGTTTGGAGAAAAGACGTATTTCTGAAATGGTAACCCCTGAATTAACAAACATTTGGGACACCTTTAGGAATGTTTTCTGCTGACTGTAAACAAGTGAGTTGTCATTATTGGGTTGAAAAGGGGACCAAGACGCTATGCAGAGGAAGACTACTTGTTTTTTGACACATTTCTGACCAGTTAACAGTAATTGGAAGATTTCTGGACTTTGTCTCTCGATACAGGGTCTTGTAATTGGGCTATGCACGCAGTCTTTCATTCAATAAGACCAGCATTTAGATATTTCAGTTTTCTTTTAGTTGCTGCTGGGCCGAGGTACCAAATTATTAAAATTAAAGGTAGCTAAAATAGCAATTAATTGAATGTACTTGTTTGCTCTCAATAAGTAATTAAATATTATTTAATTTGTTTAATAAACCATTAAGAGAATGCATTACTTAAGTTACCTTTACAGTGATTGATATGAGTGATTATATGGAGCAGCTAAGGCAGGGGAAAAATTAATCTAATTTAAGTAAAGAAGGTTTGATTAGGCAAATATGTGTAAAATTTAAAAATAGCTGTTTTGGCAGTGTGGCTAGAAGTAGCTTTTGAAGAATCTCACTTAAAAACACTTATCTCCACGATTAGAGCAAAGACATTTCAGACCAAATCAAACCAACTCATGCCAATTCAATGATGACTTGTTAATCCAATATTTGTTGACATTGATCCCTATAACTCAGCAGAATTTTCCACATTTTCTCATTTTCTGGGCATGTAGGTCTTGTGAATCCAACCGCATTTGTCATGAGTAATCAGAATCCTGAGTCATCACTGTGCAATAATCTTATAATATCATACCTGTATTATTTAGTATCTTATTGCACTACAGCATCTTAACACACAATGTGGTACTTTTGAAGAGGAGCGATTGTTATTATTCCAGAAAATTTTTGGTCGTCTTATTACTTACATTATACTTAATGACAAATGTTAAATTATTTCATGGTCGAAAAGCCAAAAGTGAACAGAAAAGTGTGAATAATAATGTAAAAAGCATCTCATTTTTAAATGCTTAAATTATTTGATAAGATGCTAATCTAAATGGAATTAAACCAGCATCAACATAGGTGTCCAAATGCTGCAACACAGAATATAGGCTGATACATTTATGGAAATGTGCAAAATGTATAGTCTGGTTTTTGGTCTCTGTAGAAGGATACAGGTCATCTAGCTTTAAAAATTCAAGGAAGCTCTAAAACTGAATGCTGGTCTGTGATAGTTATTCTTATTCTTTCCTATATTGGTGCCCTGCCTGGCAATCTCAATGTAACCTTGCTCTGCGTCAGCCTTTTCTGAACATTTTGAAACATTTCCATACTTAATGCTCTTCAACATGTAGTTTCCTGCGTGACGAGGAGCACACTTAGAGCAGCTGCCAGTATGGCAATCACTCAGGACCTGTACAGTCACACATCAGCTGCAATTTTACCTGGGCATTGTGTGCTCCTGACCTTCAGCAGCAATTTTGCACATGTACAAGGCCACTCACCCCCTTTTCCATGAATCGTGCTTAAGATTTTTACCAGTTTTCATGAGTGGATAAAACCACTCAGGAGACTGTAACGCTCACAGCAGTTGGTTCAATGACTGATCAAAATGACCTTGTTGCATAAAAATCATTGCAATTATTTTCCATGAATGTGCTGTGTTGGAGATGAAGTGAGTAGAGGCTGTTTGTTTATTCTAAGTGCAACTTTTTGAGGGCTTTCAAAGCACTTTGAGATTTTTACTTGGGTTTATTCAATATGAGCCACTAGCATTGATAAATGTTCATGTTCCCTTTTTTTACATTACTTTTGTGCAAAATATGATTTGAAAAATATATATTAAGTCCAGGAGTCCAGTATGGACAGAAAACTGTTTTTTTAAGGTTAAATGGATGCCTTACAACTTTGGGGTGTATTTTTTGATTTATCTGTTAAGTTGTTCAAAGTACACTTCATTTTGAAAATATTCACTAAAAAACTTAGATTTCTCATAACTACCTTTCTTTGACCGCATTAATCAGTCCTGTTTCCTTCTTTCATTTTATAATCCACAATGGTTTATTGAAACAGAAAATAACAAGTGAAAAGGCTACGCTTAGTATCAAAATGTCAGGTTTGTACTTACAGTTGTATGTACGTCGACAGGGTCAAGAGCCTCAATTATTTGTATATGTACACAGCAGTATTACATGAAAGGTTATGTCACCTCCAGCTATTTGCCAGCAGATTTAAGCAGGACGGATATTCAGCTGCACAGTCAGCCACTGACATGGAACTTAGACTTTTTTCAAACATGAACTAGGATGTCAAGGTCTGAAATGAGAATTATATGATTGAAAGGTGTGGCTTAGGGCTAGCCTATACATTTCAGTAAAGGTCTGTCTTGAATTATTTTCAAGACTTGACCCCATTAATGGAGTTGTCGGATAGAATCATCCCAAAGAATACCAATGCCGTTCCTCTCTAATTACCAATATATGCGGCAAGGGAAATGGTATTTTCTACAACCAAACAACACAAGTACCCTTTTCTAAAAAGTTATTTTTCTGTTTATTTTTAAATAACTGGAGGGATTCGAAATGCCAATTCATTCAAATACATTTTGAGGAACTAAATTTGTGGCGCTGCACGTGATTTAAAAAAACCAATGATCTCCATTAGTAACATCTTGTACTTTTGCCTGAATGAGGGGAGTTCAGCATATAAAATTGTTTCTTTGAAAATGAAATTCAGTGGGTTTACATGCTGTCTTCAGCCTACGTTTCAATTGATCTGCGAAGCAATAGACTTGTTTGAAAATGCCAAACTACACTCAGATGGGGCAGACTGAGGGGGCAGCAAAACCTTTGCACCAAGGCAGTGATTGCCAGCACTGCAGAACTCAATGAAGCAGTACGTTTACATGAGCGTGCCAGGACGCTGTGACATAATTTCCCGATTGTACATTTTCCAGTGATAGTTTGGTCTTGGTCCACCACATAAGTGAATCCAAATCAGAACGCCTTTGAAATAAAGAGAGAAAGTATATGAAATATGCAGCAGACTAATCAGCAGTTGAAAGAGAAAGATCAGTTAATGTGATTGGTATAGTTCTTCAACAGAATACAAATGAACTCCATTGAAGTTTATACCTGATATGTGTTTCTCTGAACCCATTGTGTAAACTGAACATTTTCTTTCCCCAGATTTTCAGCATCCATGGGTTTCTTCAGTGAATGTTTGTTTGAAAGTCACCAAACTGGTTCCAAAAGAAAGACCACAATCAGGACGCCAGTGGAGACCTACCTGAATTCCCAATACCCAACATTGTGGATGCAGTTGTAAAGTCACTGCATTTCAATTTGGTTAGATTTAATAACCTGGATTGCAATACAATCCAGAGAAATATGAAGATTTCTTCTTGAAGCCGTAAAGGCGCCAGCAGTATGAATCCATAATGCATAACTATCCAAATTGAGGGGTACAATTGAAAGGGTTAATGATAGAAATGGAAATAATCTCAAGGCAATGTTACTCTGACATTGGTGTTGCGACTGAGTTGTGGGGCCAGTGCTGGTTTCTCAGCTTTAACTCTGACTCACAGCATACGCAACACAAAATCATGTTAAAACTCATTTACATGTCAACCCTAAAGCCTGGGCAATTTTGACAGTGTGGATATCATACTGCTGCATTCAATCCTACTAAATCGAGTTTGGGTTTTAAGTTTTTTTGTATAACCTGGTACATTTGATGTAGAGGGGCTCCACTGTCGAAGTATCTCCAGACCCAACTGCACAGCCCCCTGCTACCCTTCCCCATTATTAGAAACATTACAAAAAAGGTAAATGACAGGCCTGGTCATGCTTCTTTTCGTGGTGCAATGTTGGTACCTAAATGTAGAACTTAATGAGTTACATTTTGCAAAACAGAAGCATAAACCCTTCCCCAACCCCCACCCCAGCCCTCCGCAAAAAAGGCTCAATCAGCACAGTACATACTGTGCTTTTGCAAGGAACCGTTCACATGTTTATTGGTTAATTTTTGACAGAATATAAATGATGTACAGCTACTTGGCATTTCAGTTGAAAAATGACTTTCTGCTTCACCTGTCAGAAGCTCAGTTCTCATCAAACACCGAATGGAAGAAAAATCTTTAAAATCTGAATTTGATGATCACGGTAACCTCATTCACCAATTCTAAACACATCGTTTAGTGTTGCATGTTCCCAGCATTCGTGGAATGTAATGTCCTGCATGCCACAACAACAGGTTTTTGTTTTAAAAGGAAAGGAAAAATAGCTAGATATTCAGTCACAGCTTCTTGTTCAGTGAGAGGTTGAGGAAATATATTAAACAACCATGACTGATTAAGCACATTGAATGAATTCAGATTAAATTATCGCAGTTTCTATAAATTACAAATAATTCAAATTATTCTCATACTATTAACAGAGGTATTGCAAGCTTCCTTAACACTAAAACAATTACTCAAAATTAAAATGTTGCAAATTAACTCTTTCACACGCTAAATGGCCTGATCTGCCCCTCCATATGGAATGAATCCTTTTATTGCATTATTAGGTTTAAACTGACATGTACATATATCACAGCACAGAATTCAAAAAGGGACATTTCTTGTTGAATTAAAGCAGTTTAACAATCTTGAATCAGACAAGTGGATGCATTGGTAAATTTTGGCAAACTATTTTAAGCAAATAATTGAACCGGTAACTAAGTGGTCACCTTATCTTCAGATCTTCAGTCATCATTTCTGTGGTCAGTTGTTGCTCAATCTCAACAACATTCCCGCTTCAGGACTTTTTTGAATAATTAACAAATTATCCAGCCATTGAGATAACAACCCAAAATTTGCAAATTGAATTAAATTTGAATAAACAGGAACATATCATGCACTGGAAAGCAAGCTGTTTGCTAGCAGTTCGGTGACAGCAGAATCTCGCATCAACCTGTGCAGTGTCAACAATTACGCTCCAGAATTCTGATCCTGTTTTGCTACAGAATAACTCCAGCCTTTAATTTAGGTCAACCTCTAAGCAGTAATTACAACACTGCTGTGATTTTAAACCAATATTCTAGGGTGTGTTTGCATTACTCAGAGCCAATTGTAAAACTGCTATGTGGAAAATAGCTGCTTGAGTGCATGTGATGTTTGTAGTATAAGAGTCTGGCATATATAGGGTTAACGTGGGACTGAGTATGGTACCGTCCACACAAAGATGTAAGAGGGCACATGACCTAGACCCAGGGTCAGTGTGGTGTTCAGCAGAGATGTGTAAAGACCCAAGCATGGAGACAGCTCATAGCTTTTACCCTTAACAGTACATGTGTGAATAGTTCTAGTAGGTAATAAAGACTTTAAGCGACAAAAGACTATGGAGACTTCTTTGAGACACGCTGTTCTGCAACCAACTCCCTCCCAACAATGTTAACATATATCTTGGTAGTAGATTTCCACTGAGGTTCTTCTGCTCATCTGCTGTAATTTTGTTTACAGTGTAATTCCAGGGAATCCCACCAGGAATTCCTCCTATCCACCATTATGCAATGCATAACAAAAACAGAATTACCTGGAAAAACTCAGCAGGTCTGGCAGCATCGACGGAGAAGAAAAGAGTTGACGTTTCGAGTCCTCATGACCCTTCAGCAGAACAGATGTTCATCACACATTGCACATCACAAAATGAAGCAGAAGGCTTTGTTAGAAATTAGAAAAACAGCCAGCCATCGACCTGAAGCCTGAAATTTGTGAGCAGGCACAATGCCCTCTGATTAACCTCAGTTCTTTATAAGAAAAAGAATCACCTGAATTTGCCTTTAATGTGCAGTGGCCTTAAAAGAACAAGCCAAGATAGCAGCCAAATATCACAACCAGCGTCCAGACACCAGATGAGTTATGAACAACATCATATGGGAGAAATGCTGATGATTGCAAAGCGCCGATGATGAGTTATCCCACAGTAAAAGCAGTTTGGTATTGTTTGCTTTTCAAAAAGCCAGCACAGGCATAATGGGCCAAATAGCCTCCATCTGATATGATTGCACGATTCCCCACTCTTCCAAGCTGCTCAGTCTTAATGCATTGGTTCCTTCTTCTTCTTTACTGCAAAGCTGAAATTACAATTGACTTTGCTATTCCCAGACTGGAGAGGCAAATAACGAGGGGGAGGGTGACCAAATGTTCAGTGGAGGAGCAGCAGTGATTTTGAAGCCTGAACTGAGATGCCCTGGACCTGGGTGCAACACTGATCATCCACACAAAATGTGAACATTTGGCATCTATACACCTCTTTCAGAAGCGCCACTGCTGCAAAATGCTCATTGTTCTTTTTGCCTTCAATATAAGTGATGAATGTTGGGAATACTTGAAACTTAATTTACAAGAAGCTTATGATCTCTTTACTCAGAGTGGTGAAAAGGTGCAACTCACTATCACATGGAGTAGTTGACGCAAAGAGCACAGTTGCATTTAAGGGGAATACAGATAATTACTTGAGGGAGAAAGGAATGGAAGTTATATTGATAGGGGACGAAATGAAGTAACTAGAGTGGGAGGAGGCTCATGTGGAGCATAAACACATAACTGTTTCTGTGCTGTAAATTTTATGTAATTATCCACTCAGGTTTATAAACCTATCTTCAAGATTGTTGGGGGCTCTATTGGTTTCTTGAAGCTGTTGCTCAGCTTTTGCTAGTTTAAGATAGGCATGAATGCTCAAAGAAGCAACAGAAATCTTTGTATGATCACATCCTTCTCTACATTTTAGAATCAATTACTGTGCTTTTAATTTTTCTTCACTGTAAGTACAGCTTTCATACTGATTGTTACAATTAGAGACTCTCAAAATTTTTATTGTCTTAATCTTGGCAGGGATATGTGGACTCACTGAGTTAACTCTAAATCCTAGGAACCAAAAAGGTCACACCGGAAAATTCCTAAGTGTGAGAGGATTAAGATAGTTATGCGCCTGAGTGCCTCAACAATGATTTCAATAACTTCATACAGCTGCACTGTCTGCTTATGTCTGCTCCTGACTATCATGGGCATATTTAACTCTCTGCTCTCACTCTTGCACTCTCTGAATGTCAACATTCATCTCTAAACCTTTCTTTTAATTCTTTATTTGGTGGTACAGAGCTTGAATATTGCTGAAAAGAGAAACATGTTGCTGAAGCTTTTTGTCTTGCACTCATCAGGACAAATGAAAGAATGCCAAATTTCAAATGATCACAACAATTTCTACTACAGGACAAAAGGGTACTGGTTGGTTGGCAGGTTGATTCTGATTGGCTGAGACATTGCCATTGAGAACAAAGTGGGGACTATAGGCTCCCCAAGTTCCCAAGTAATTCAAAAAGGTGTAAGACTTGAACCTGGTTTGCAGAGAAAAGGTCCTTGCATATGTACATATGTCACTTCTAACAAGCTGAATCGAGCCATGTTACAAGTTCAACTGATTATCTTAAATTGGTTGTTCGTGTAGCTATTAGCACACTCAGGATTGTTCAGCAAGTGCTGCCCAATTGCAGAATCACATCTAACATCAGACATTTTGTTTTGGATTTTGCAAGCGTGTTCTGGTTGAGTATGGTCTGTACTCTGCCTATTAGGAACAACCGAAGGAACATTCTGTTTCATTTGATCAGCCAATCACTGAGATGTACAGCTTACATACCAGGCATTGACCCAGCACTGAAGTTCATACACAACATTGCTCAATTGTATGGTAGGTAGAATGTCTTTTTGGATTGACTGCAGCACCCTGTTATTGGGAAATGACCCAACCACTGCATAGTAGCAGCATGAAGTGGCTTCCTTCATCTGCTATTCAAATTTTTGAGGTAATTTGCTTTTCAGGGTGACTTGAGGTAGACCAGGAACCTTCCAGGCCTGAAAGTGATGGCCTTGGCCCATTTGTGAGTTTGCATAATACACAGTGAAAAATGATCTAATCAGGATAGCTATATTGTCGTGCAGGATACCCTTGATGAACTCTATTTCTGAGTCAAGCTTGCAAGGTGAGAAAATGGCTAGGACCCTATTTTAAGATTGCTAATCAGGCCAATCTGATAGCATGTAGAGTGGTATTTTCCACTAACAGAATGCTGCCTTCAGTCCAAAAAGACATTCTGCCTATCACACAACTGAGCAACATTGTGTATGAATTTCAGTGCTGATGCATAGGCCATACTTCCCAGTGATTGGCTAATTGAATCAAACAGCATATTTCTGCAGTTGTTCGTAAGTACAAACCATACTCAACCAAACCGCGCTTGCAAAATCCAAAACAAAACGTCTACTGTTAAATGTGATTCCATGATGGGGCAGCACTTGCTGAACAATCCTGAGTGCGCTAATAGCTACACTAACAACCAGTTGAAGAAAATCAATTGAGCCCATAACATGGCTCATTTACGCTTGCTAGAAGAGACATACATTCATATGCAGGGACCCGTTCTCTGCAAACAAAAGGAATATTTTCAAGCCTTGCCTCTTTTTTGAAATACCCAGGAGCTTTGGGCACCTATAGTTTCTCATTGCTTTCTTCATAGAAATGCCTCAGCCAATTAGTGTCAACTTGCCAACCAATCAGCACACTTTTCTCCTTTAGTATAAATTGTTGTGATTGTTTGAGACTTGGCATTCTTGTCTTTGCGTGAAAGGTGCAAAGCTCTGGCAACATGTCCCCCTTTTCAGCAAAATTATTTTTTTGGATGGTTACCCCTTACATTTCCCTACTTGTCTACCCAATGCTGTTCCAATATTGGCATATTCTCAGCCTCAACACACTCAAAAGGGACAACAGGAATTGTGCCACCATATCCAAATGCTTATTTAACAAAGTTACAGCAGGCATTTTTTTGTCAAAGGCCACTACTGTTGAAGATCATACAATTGTTAAAATAAAGAAGTTCTCAAACAGTATTTCAGTATCAAAGGATGTAAAAATGTGATCAGTTGATGGAACTAAGACTCAGTCGAACACCTAATTTGCCTTGGAACAGGCTTGACTAAACCTGGTCTCTAATGTGGTGCATAATCTCTGTCAAATCAGCTCTTTGCAGTTTTCAGTGATGCAACAGTGCCACTGACGACTATCTGGTGGATGAGCTTGCCTCAGTAGGACAAAGGCACTCGTTCTGGTGCAGAGCCTCAGACATACGCAAGCTGCAGTGAAATGAAAATATTTCCAGATCTGCTGATGATTCCTGTTCTAAAGGCAGCCAGTCATCTTGAGAATTCTGCCATAGCACTTAAAAGATTTTAACCAAAATGAGAAATGCATCCTGTAACACTATTACAATGAATATCCAATAAACATGATCTATTAATGTGAGCATTTCTAAATACTAAAATCAGTAGAAAGACTGTCTCCATTTAGTAGTAAGGTATGCTAAGTTTTCAATGACATAAGGCATATTATAACAATGTCACATATCTAATGATCCTGCAACTCAATTTTTGCCTTAACCCAAGGGAAAAAAGAAATACCACTACGTTTCTTTGAAGGAAGAAAACTACATTTGCTCTAAAATGTCCCTAAAAGCAGAAAGTAAATTGCCAATAAAGACAAAGTAATTATATCAGCACATATCATAAGGCATTTCTCTGAAGCGATCAAGCTGTCTTTATCTCCCAACTCTGAATGTCACTACCCGAGGTTTGGAAACGTTGGAGACTACAACTCACTCATTTTATGCCTGCAGTGTTACTGTTATACTGAGGGAATTGCCACTGGTATAAAAGCTTTCTTTAAGTGTGTTACAGCATCATTTTGTCTACATCTACTACATTCATTTTGTCTGTAAGTACCATTGTAGGATATGAAGGACACACATAAGAGTACTGCGGCTTGACAGGTGTTCACAAGTGGCTGCTTAACTTGAAATATTTTTGTACTCGTACTGAAAATTTTATACCTTATACTTCCTGGGAAATGGAATATTTGACATTTAAATGGTTTTAACAGTATAAATGTTTTGATGTGATAAAACATTTAAGAACTGGTTACCAATTGCATAAAATGAATAGGCTTAGACCTTATTCTCTGCTGTCTTATTATTTCAGATTTTAAATTTATAATTCACAATTTAACCAAAGTAATTAAGATTTTAAGATAATTATCATGCCTACATTTTTGAAGGAGTGCTCCTTCAGTCCATAGTATTTTTGCCTGTGTTCACATCCACTGGGATAAATTCTCATTTTCACCCCCTGGCAGAAGGGACCAATCACCCATTGTAGAGTCCATCCAGTTTTCATCCCATGGCCTCAGGGAGGTAGGGATTTCTGGTGGGCCCCGCTGGGATTTCTGGTGGATTCACTGCCATTTAAAGTGCTAAAGCATCTCTTGTATGGTGTCATAAAACTCAGTTCAAATTTATGTCAGGCAGTTTTTGCACATCAGGCAAGAGCAACTCACTTCTTGGATCCAGAAATAGAGGGACAAGTGGAACAGGTGATATTCCCTTCAGATAGCAGAAAGCTGCAGCAGGCCTGGACTGACAATATTAATGCTCACATCATTACCTCCAGTATGTGGGTTCATTACCAGGAGGGCATCATCAACCTGACCCAGACAACATGAATTAGCAAGGGTCCTTCTATCTCTATTGCTCAGCATTACACTTGGGCCCAGCACTCCCCCATCCCCAGAACTCCAAATGCTTCTCTCCTTTGTATCATGTGCTTCTCCACCTATCACAAGATTACTCTATTATATCGCATCCCCATTCCAACCAAACACTAATCCTGGCTGCTGCCTTTACACAGGCACAGACTATGTCTACTATTTACCTGCTAGCAACTGCTAGTGCTTAATTGCTCTGCTGATTGCTTTTACACTTTGTACTGGAACAACCTTCTTGTACATCCTGACTTACCTGTCCCACTCACAACTTGCCAATCCTCCCTCTCAGCATATGTACTTATATGAAGATAACTGTAACCTCCTCCAGACCTACAACCCTCCCCTGTGCTCCTTCAAGTCTGGCCTCTTTCACATTCCTGTTTTAATATCTTCACCACTCCTGGTTGTGCTTTCAACTTTTGAGGGCCTAAGTTTTAGAATTCCCTCCCTAAATGTTAATACACCTCTTTTTCCTTTTAAGAAAACCCGAAAAACCCACCTCTTTGGCATCGTTTTTGGTCATAGTAACATTGAAAAATGTACATTACAGAAGGTTATCTGTTTATGTGTTCAGTGTCAAATTTTGTTTGCTAATGCTCTTGCAAAGTGTCTTGGGATATTTTACTATGTTAAAGGTGCTATATAAATGTAAATTGTTGTCGCCTCACACATCTGCACAGCCCTTTATATAATCATTTGCTAGCTCATTTCTTCTCTTTGTGTAGGAGCTGGCTTACAAAAACAGTGAGAGGACAAGAAACGAGTTCTATGCTGGCTCTTGCCGAGGTGGAGGGAGAAACCATGGGGCATCTTCAGGGACAAGCAACGTAAAGGAGTGTTGGTGATGGGGAGGCTGGTGGGTACTAGCAGCAGGGTGTCTGCCTGTTACTTCGTCTTTTTTCTCAAGCAATCAGATGTTCAGACAATGGGGCAGCCTGGAGCTGCATAGTGCTGTCAATTATTTGACTAGCTAGCAAGCCTCTCACTGCCATACTGACCCTTAGCATTCCATCTTTGTCTAGGTCCACCATGATGGAGCCTCTGCAGACAGCTTTGATAGCCTCCATACCAATTTCCATTCTCCCCTGAAAGTTCTCTTGGCTTCTGGGGGACAAGGCTGACCTGACGCTCTACAGCATTGCATCATTCCTACATTCTGTTTTTGCAAAGAACTGTCGAAGTAATGAGGTGCAGTCCCCAGAGGCACCATGGGAGAGGTAACCCAGAAGGGAAAAAGCAGTTCAGATCAGTACACTTAATTCCCAGTTTTTGCTGGTGTTCCATTTTAAGGTGTACAAGACCAGTTCAGACCAGTGTTCTTATTTCCCAGTTTATACTGTTTTTCCCTTCTTACCTGCTGCCCTGCTTAGGATGACAGCATGTCTGCTCCTTCGCCACCCAATCTTCCAGGACCCTTATAAGTGCCACATAGCCATGAGGGCCGGATTGCTCAGGTTCACACCGGGATGCTCCTGAAGCCTGTAGAACATCATTCATTAGAGGGTAATCTTCCTCTAGAAGCACCAGCATTGGCTTCATCCCTCTCAAGAACTGGCACAATGATCGGCTCCCATCTGCAGTCAGGAACTCAGGGCCCAGAGCTGCTCAGGGTCACCCGCCACAGCTATCTGATGTGTCCTCAATGAAAGCTCAGCAGACTTCTATTTCACAAATGGTAACCATGGTGGATACACCTCATAGGAGCAGCAGGACAGGTAGGCAAGTGCACAGAGCAGACACAAGAGTGATTCTTAATTATTACTGTAGAATGTTTGGTACAGATGGAATTGAAATGTTAGGTAAATTATTTTCAATTATGAATTTGGTGCTGGTGCTCCTATTTGTAGTTAAATGATGGTGAGACCCATAAGATTATACTGCATTGGGATGATGGTGGTAAGAATGTTTTTATTAGGAAATATGGAACTGTCAGTATATTGTGGATGGGAGAAATGGTTCATGTGAACTGTTCTTGGTTAGCTTTAAAATGACTAATTGTGCTCCTCCTCTTCCTTCTCCTCCTCAATCATCTCCCCTTGTTCTTCCTCCTGTTGTATTTTTTACTGCCCAGGTTGGTCCCACAAAATAGTGAAGATACATAGCGTGCAGCAGATGATGACAAATCCAGACCCCCAGTAGCAAGCCTGTGACCTGATAGCATGGTTGGAATAAAGGCAGCACAGAGGACTGGTGCATGATGAATTAGTCATGACTGCTGCCAAGAAATCAGGCTCAGAGTGGCATGATGCACTGGATGTGGTCACGCACTAGCTGGATACTGAGGGAAAGAAATCCCTTTCTATTGACAAAGATGCCAGGCTGATGATTGGGAGTTTACAAGGTAATGTGGATGCGGTTAAAGGCATCTTGGACCATGGGTAAGAGTGCAGATATGAATATTCCTTCTAATGTGAAGAGTTTTTGGTGGCCTCTGTAAGGAACATATCTTTTTATTTCTGTTGGACTGTGGTAAAGAACATATCTTTTTTATTTTCTGTTGAACTGTGGATTAGAATTACAATGGCTGCAGGTTGAAAGACATGTCCACTAGAACAGGATGAGAGATATATACAATGTTGCAGTCCTGGAACAGAATGTGCCATGAAAGACAGGATGGTGCTGGAAAGGAGTCCTGGACCAAGAGAGCTGCCTGACAACAGCCGTTTTAATTGGCTCCGAGCCAGGTGACCAAGGATTTTGTGTGAAGAGCAGGGGAGCCGAAAGCTCTTGGCCTGCAAAGAGAAAACATCTAAAATCACTTTTCCTCATATCTCTATAACCTGTTCTCTCTCTGAGGAAACCCCTGTAAAAAGGAAAAGGGCAAAACCACTGTTAGAGACAATGAAAAGCAAGTTCTCAACCAGTGAACTAAATATTGAAAGTGCTGGAAGACCACCTCGTGTCATCAACAAGAACTGAAAGGAATTTGGAAGGCATCGATCAAAATCAACCCATTGAATCCTCTACTCCGGATTGGTGCTGTTTTATCCCACCCTTAAAATCCATTGTGTGTGTGTGTGTGTGTGTTCATATTTCTTTCTTTTGCCATGAGCTAAAGTTCAATAAGCACTTATTTACTTATTAAGTTTACAAACCTGCTGCTCATATTCTGTTAACCTAAATTAAACAGTTAGGTAGGATTGGGGCAATCTGGTGGTTAGGTCAAACTTTTCACATTTGTTGCGGCTTGGAGAACAGTGGGGCTCGATATGACAGCGCACTATCCCCAGTGAGTCAGGACACCTCTCTGATAAGAGGGTTGGACTGCACTGATGTCACCACTGCAAACAGAAAGGAGATTTCAGCACAATAGTTAAGGGCCAGAGGCTGCTGGCAATGCCCTGTATATGTGTTGTGGCTGCAGCAGCTGACATCACTTGGTGATAGGCTGCTTTGTGGAATGGAGGCACCTGAGTCATTGGCTCCTCAGGAAGGAGTAGTACTCCCTGAAGAACCAATGTGGGTAGACCTCTCACTTTTGTGAGCTGCTCGTGCTCTCTCCTGCCTTCCTTGCTGTTCCTCCTCTTTCTATTGTCCCAAAGATAACCATGTTAGAACAACCGTGACTGTAGAATGAGGCCTGGAGTTTCCTCCCTGGATATAATCTGAACGTTTGACTTGGAAAAGCACCCTATGTTGCACCCAGTTTGCTGTTATCAAGTTATTTCCAAATACTCTCCCAAATTCTCTGAAATTACAATGAACATAAAACAGCAGAATCAGTGTAAACATTTGGGACCTAAGCAAATGCAGAAACTACACCAGTATATTTCTTCTTTGCATCTTGAATTTTAAGTTTAACTCACTTAACCATTATTCATGCATGTCAGGCAGGAAATGCACTTTTTTTTTCAGTGCAATTTGCTTGAAGTTACCCAAATCAGCTCATAAGATCAAAGAATTTTAAGCACAATTTACGCTAAGCACAAATTGAATTTATGCCACCTATGACACTGGTTTAAAAATCATTGCACGAGAAGCAGGCCCTGCCCACAATACTGGCCACACCCCCAGATCGAATTGCGATTTTCTGCTCAACGTGCTCATTCCTGGGGCTTTGAGGAAGATCTTAAACTTAAGTTTTTTCTTCAGACACAAGGGCCAATAAGCGCATTTGTAAAAGTATTTATTTTTAAATTTATTCACTACTGTACACCAATGTAACAAGTAAATGATTCTGTATGGTTCTTTTAATGTCAGTTTCCATTTTAAAAAATCTGCTTACTCACAGGTATATACTTGGGTATAGACTGTATGGTATATACTAAATACTTAGGCCTGGAATTGGGTGGCACCCGGATGCAGAAGTCCCATCCCCATTTCTGACAGATCCCATTTTCACCAGTAGGGGAAAGGGAGCGGGGTTTGATTCACAGAGGCAGGGAACCCAAACTCAGCAGGGCCATTTGAACTCAGTGCTGAGTTCAAACAGACCCTGTTTTCAACATGGGAAAGGCTTAACTGGCAGTGTGGGAGTTACAAATTGTTAGAATAGTTGTAAATAGGAACATAGGGGTGGGAGTAGGCCATTCAGCCTCTTGAGCCTGCTCCGCCATTCAACTAAATTATGGCTGACCGTTTACCTCAATGCCATTTTGCCACACTATCCCCATATCCTTTGGTGTCATCAGTATCTAGAAATCTACCGATCTCTATGTTGAATATACTCAATGACTGAGACCCCAAAGCCCTCTGGGTTAGAGAATTCCGAAGATTCACTACCCTCTGAGTGAAAAAATTCCTCCTCACCTTTCCTAAATGACTTGCCCCTTATCCTGAGATTGTGTCCCCTGGTTCCATATACCCCAGTGGGAAAAACATCCTTCCTGCTGCTACCCTGTCCAGCCCCTAAAGTTTCAATGATCATCATTCATTTTTCTAAACTCTACACAACACAGGCCCAGTCTCCTCAGTATCTCCTCATAGGACAGTCCTGCCATCTCAGGAATTAGTCTGGTGAAACTCTGCAGCACTCCCTCTATGGTAAGTATGTCCTTCCTTTGGTAACGGGACCAAACTGCACACAAAACTCAAGATGCCGTCTAATCAGTGTTCTATACAATTGAAGCAAGATATCTCTACTCGTGTACTCAATTCCTCTTGTGATAAAGGCCAGCATACCATTTGCCTTCCTAATTGTTTGCTGCACATGCATGTTAGCTCTCAGTGATTTATGAACAAGGACACCCAGGTCCCTTTGGACGTTAACATTCCCCAACCTCTCACCATTTAAGAAATACCCCACACCTCCATCCCTCAAAACAAAGGGGGATAACCTCACACTTATCCACATTATATTCCATCTGCCATGTTCTTGCCCCTTCACTAGGCCTGTCCAAATCCCCTAGAAGCCTCTTTACATTACCCTCACAAGACACATTCCCACCTAGTTTTGCATCATCAACAAACTTGGAAACATTGGGCCATAACTTCAGTCTAGCGTCAGAAAGTGCTGGCACATAGAAATTAGGAGAAATAAATGCAAACTTACCTGGTCTTGGAAATTGTGTTGCCACTTCTGTTCACCAGAGCTCCTCGGGGCCTGTATCAAAAGATTCCTCGCAGGCCCCAGCGAAGTCTAGATCCAGCATACTCAAGGAGGCCACACCCACTTTTTTTACAGCAGTAGCTACCATAAAGCAGGGAAGTTTAAAGGGCCAGGGAAATTGGCAGGCCAGGGAAAGGTAAGTATCTAAGGTTGGTAGGTAGGATTCGGTTGGGAGGTGCATTTGGGATGGTTTGGGGGTG
Source organism: Cetorhinus maximus (assembly GCF_964194155.1). Lineage (NCBI taxonomy): Eukaryota > Metazoa > Chordata > Chondrichthyes > Lamniformes > Cetorhinidae > Cetorhinus > Cetorhinus maximus. The sequence goes on from NC_135884.1 coordinate 119,730,703, forward strand.
CTCAGGGAGGGTTGGGGGTGTTCAAGTGGGGTTGGGAGTGTCTGGATGTTCAGGAGTGGTGTCTGGAGGTCGATTGGGGGGGTCTGGAGGCTGGCGGGGTGGGGTTGGGGATGCCCAGAGGTCGGGGGTGGGGGGTTGGGGGTATCCGTAGGTCGAGTGCGTGTTGGGGGTGTTTGGAGTTCGAGCAGGTTGGAAGTGTCTGGAGGTCGGGTGGGTTGAAGGTGTCTGGAGGTCTGGAGGAGTTGGGAGTGTCTGGAGGATGGAGGGTAGGGGTGTCAGGAGGCCAGGGGGGTTGGGGTATCTGGAGGTCGGGGGGTTGGGGGTGCCTGGGGGTCAGGGATTGTTGAGGGGTGTCTGGAGCTCTGGGGGGATTGGGGGTGTCTGGAGTTCGGGGGGGCGGTGTTTGGGGGCTGGGGGGGTCCGGAGAGAGGGTTGGTGGGAGCCCGTGGTCGGGGGAGGGGAGTGGGAAAGTTGGTGAGGGGCTGAGGTGGGGTTGTTGGAGGTCGGCGGTGGTGGGGGGAGGAATCCCGTGGAGTCAATCTGGGTCTTTACAATAGTTACCCAGCATTTAGAAGAGGTTTTAATTCTTCTAACCTCTTCTGAATAACTATTGTTATAACCCCAGCGGAACCATCTGAAGTTTACGATTTAAATTGCATTTTCAGATGTTTCCCAGTGCAGCGCAATTCTCCAGAGGAAGTTAGCACTTTTGGGCAATTACTGTGTAAACCCATACATGGGAACTTGCCAGAGGGATTCCCCAGCGCATCTTTGGGGTACCCCACAAATCCGATGCTGGGGAGCACAGAAGTTATGGGCCATTACATTTGGTTCCTTCATCCAAATCATTTAAATGTATTGTGAATGGCTGGGGCCCAAGCACTGATCGCTGTGGTACGTCAGTAGTCACCGCCTGCCAACCTGAGAATGATTGGTTTATTCCTACTCTCCGTTTTCTGTCCATTAACTAATCCTCAGTCCATGCCAGTACATTACCCCCTCTCCCATGTGCTCTAATTTTGTTTACTAACCTCCTGTGTCGGACCTTATTGAAAGCCTTCTGAAAATCCAAATACAACACATCCACTGGTTACCTCTTACCTATTCTGCTATTAACATCCTCAAAAAGCTCCAACAAGTTTGTCAAGCATGATTTCCATTTCATAAATCCATGTTGACACAACCCAATCAGATCAATATTTTCGAAGTGACTAGTTATCACATCCTTCATAATAGATTTCCCTTCTGCTGACGTCAAGTTAAGAGGTCTTTTGTTCCCTGTTTTCTCTCTCCCTCATTTTTAAATAGTGGGGTCACATTTGCAACCTTCCAATCTGCAGGCCCCATTCCAGAATCTATAGAATTTTGAAATGCATTCATTATCACTAAAACCCCACCTCTTTCAACACCCTGGGATGTAGATCATAGAGTCCAGAGAATTTATCAACTTTAATTCCCCTTAATTTCACCAATAGTACTTTTTTACTAATACCAATTTCTTCCAATTCCTCATTCTCACTAGTCCCTTGGAACTCGATTATTTCTGGGACATACCTTGTATCTTTCTCCGTGAACAAAGTAATTATTTAGCTTCTCTGCTACTTCCCTATTCCCCATCATAAATTCTCCTGTCTCTGCCTGTAATGGACCCATCTTTGGCTTTGCCAATCTTTTCCTTTTGACTTTCCCATGGAAACTTTTACAGTCCAATTTTATGTATCTTGCTAATTTACATTCATATTCTATTCTCCCTCCCTTTATCAGTTCCTTGGTCCTCCTTTGCTGAATCCTATTATGCTCCCAATCCTCAGAATTACTATTTTTTGGCAGCTTTATAATCCTATTACTTGGATTGAATACAATGTATAACTTAAAAGCAAAATACTGTGGGTGCTGGAAATCTGAAACAAAAACAAAAATTGCTGGAAAAACTCAGCAGGTCTGACAGCATCTGTGGAGAGGAAGACAAAGTTAACGTTTCGAGTCCGTATGACTCTTCATCAGAACTAAAGAGAAATTGTTGGTCTTGTTGGTCTTTCAGTGCAGAGTTGTCCCCGACCGAGTGTTGCAGACTGGCACATTCCAAGGTCCAGGACTACGTGCTGAGAGACGCAGTAAAGCTTGGGGCAGCCACCGCAAAGGCGCAATGGGGAAAGGTCGCTGTCTAAGACCTTTCTGCCATAATACACTGAGGGGCTGGGAAAGGTATAGTACCCTTGGGCTGTACAGCTCACAATAAATGTATGCACTGAATACTAATTGTATTATAACAATCTTTAACTTCCTTTGTTAGGCACAATTGACTCACTGGGTTTTTGTGCCTTAAAGGAATGTATATTTGTTGTAAAGCACGCTTTGATTCTTTAAATGCTAGCCATTTCCTGTCTAACTTTTAATGTTTTTTTCCAATCCACCACAGCCAATTTGTCCCTCATACCTTCATAGTTTCCTTTGTTTAGATTTAAGACCCTAGTTTTGTATTGAACTACATCATTTTCAAACTTAATGGAAAAATTCTCATATTATGGTCACTCTCTGCTAAAGGTTATTTATTAATTAGTCCTTTTTCATTGCATAATACTAGATCTAAAATAGCCTGTTCCCTAGTTGCTCCCTCAACATACTGCTTTTGAAGGGCAAATACGGTTTGTAGAACTGTCATGATGTGAAGTTATTTAAAACCTCAGTCCTTTAAAAAATAAAAAACAACCTGTGTCAGTGAGAGGTAAGGAAACTCAAGCCTTTAAGTTATATAAACCCCCAGCCCTTTAAATTGTTTTTGAAAAAGGCTGCCTGTGTCAGTGAGAGTTGAAAAAAAATGTTTCTGCAGTTGCAATAGTTGTTTATTAACATTACCACAAGGGCTAACCTGATGTCATTATTAATGCTTGGCTGATTTTCATAACCTATAATTACTTCAGTAGTGGATGCTAAGTTCGACAATTTGATTGAGAGCTCAAAGAAGCTATTAATGGATTACAAAAACAGAATTACCTGGAAAAACTCAGCAGGTCTGGCAGCATCGGTGGAGAAGAAAAAACGTCTCCACCGATGCTGCCAGACCTGCTGAGTTTTTCCAGGTAATTCTGTTTTTGTTTTGGATTTCCAGCATCCGCAGTAGTTTTTTGTTTTTATTAATGGATTAGCTGTCTTTGATGCAAAACTCAAAACGTGTTAGATGTGATTCTGCGATTGGACATTTGCTAAATAATCCTCAATGTGCTAAGAATTACACTGACAACCAATTTAAGATTGTCAGTCGGGCTCACAATGTGGTGCATTTGCATGTACTGGAGGCTACATATATTAATATACAGGACCCTGTTCTTTGTAGACAGAAAGAACATGTACATACATTGCATCTGTTTCTGCTAAACAAAATAAGTGACAGCCATTCGTTGACTCATTCCTCAGGGCAATGCCTTGACCAATCAGGGTCAAGCTGCCTGGTTTAAATTTCAAACAACGCTTGGCAGTTAACTCTCAGTCATAATTATTGGTGCATTCTCCATGGCAATGCCACTTGCCAGCCAATTAACACTCTCTTCACGTACAGTATAAGTTGTTGTTTTCCCCCTTATATTGGTATTTTTGCCAGTGTCCTGATGAGTGCAAGATGAAAAGCTTAGACATGTCTCTTTCTTTCAGCAATACTCAAGGCAAGTAGCAGGAATTGGAAAAGTTCCTTGCTTGGCCCACCCACCTCAGATGAAAGTATCCACAAGGACTGGATATTCTTTGTGGGGAGGCAGGTGCGGGCTGGACTCTGACCAGTCGACATGGGGAAGAGCTCAGAGGCAGCCACAGGTTTTGCTGGATGAAGAGGCAGACTGTTTAAAATACCCACCTCGGTGCTATGGGACTTCACTCCAGTTAAAATAAAAACACAAAGGTCCTTCAGCCCTCACCTGTCAGACCCCCTCACCCTTCACACACTCCCCATGCCCCATCCATGCCACCTCATGTCCTTCAAATAGCCATATGGCCCCTCCTACTCCCGATGCCAAACTATGCACTCCCAAATAACCCCTATGACCATCATGACCTCCATGCCAAACTATGGCACTTGCATATCCTTTCACCCACCATAAACTATATAGGAGCAATGAACCCTATAGTGATAGTCGGATGTGTAAAAAAAGCTTTAAAAAAGCATCATCCATTGATAACTTCCCACTTTCTTAGCCAGTCATCCGGACCCTTTAAAGTATCAATAGCTGGAACTGCAAGCACTTGAAGCCTCTTTTGTTGTCTAAATAAGCATTGTAAAATTGACAGCACAGGTCAAAGACCCAGAACTGTGAATCAAGTAATGTTTTCTCTGGGGCTCAGGTGTTTCAACAGGCTAATGGATTTCTGGGCTCTCAGCCAAGCCTCACTATGTATTCTTGGCTGAGAGCCTAAATATCCATTAGAGTACCAAAAACCTGAGCACCAGGGAAAACACTCTATACTGTGTTTAGTGGGTGAATGAAGATTTAAGTGCCACAGCTTGGCATGAGGGCATGAGGGGCAATATTGAGTGGATGGGGGCATACCTTGACATTGAGGACATGAAGGCCCACAGGGGATGGGTGGGGAACATACCTTGGCATGGGGGCATGAGGAGGACCTTTGGCACTTACCTTTCAAAAGGTCCCCTCATGCAGATTATGTTCACGACACCTCTGAGATGCAGTGAAATGGTACTCATTGAAAACCTGGCCCGACTCCATGAAAACTGCAGAGGGCTAGGACGTGCCTATTCCTGCAATGGATAAGACCAGGCTGGGAGTGCATGGTGCGGGCACGTGATCTGAACCAGCCTGAACCCTTAAAAGGCACTGGTGAAAATTGGATGTCTTGGGAACAGAGTTGGGAATCCCAGAATCGGGTCCCGACCACCATTTTTAAAGTGCCCTCGAGTCACCCTGGCTTGGTGAAAATCCAGGCCCTTATGTTTTGTGGCGAATCCATTTTCAGTTGGATTGATAAAGCTGTACCTAGTTACCAGTGTTAACAGTATCAAGGAATTTTCCTTAACGCAATATGTAAAAAAATGCCTGATTGTGCTGGTTCACAGCAGAATTCAGGTTTGGCGATATATTAATGAATTTGGGTGGAAACCTGAGCTAAAATTTCACTTTGCAAGACTATCACAGGGTGCAGATAGGGAGGAAACGGCTGACCCAGCTGTTTGAAGGCAGTCGCATTTTCTCAGGGGCAGAATTTTCTGTCTGTTGGGTGGGTGGAGCGGGAACAGGCGCAGGTGGGCGTGGACCCGATTGGCGCCCCCGATCGGGTCCACACCGCCATTTTACGTGGGTGAGCCAATTAAGGCCCGCCCAGCGTGACGCGCACCTGCAAGCGCTGTGCGCTCCCTGTGCGGGCCGGGTGGGGGTTGCCTGAGTCGGAAGTCCGCCACAGAAATCTCCCCAGGGAGATTAGTTTTAAGTCCAAAAGGTTTAACACAGTGGCGAGAAAATGTTTATGACATGTCCCCTCGTGTGAAACTGTCATTAATTTCAATAAAAACTTTTGTCAAAATTTAAAATCATTCATGAAACCTCATCCCGCCCGTGGATGAGGTTCCATGAAAAATGCGAAGGCCGCCTGGGCTCTTTGCCTGCCCGCCAACCTTAAGGTTGGATGGGCAGCTCCGTTAATTATTTTAATTGAGGGCTAAATGGCCTTAATAGGCCTTTGACAGTTCAGCGGGCGCGCACCCGAGTCGGCTGCGTGCCTGCCGAACTGAAAGTCTGAACGACGCATCGTGACGTCTGGGCGCACGCCCGACGTCACCACACGTCATTTGACACCTTGGTGAGCGGGCCCCGCACCAGCTCGCCGAGCCAAAGGCTTAGCCCCAGGAGTCAGATTCAAAGGACAGGATTTTCCCTCTGCGGTTAGGAAACAGGAGTTGGGACCATTTCCAAACACACCCTGGGGTGGGGCGCTATCTAATTATGGACGGTGGACAGGCCCTCAAGGGTGGAGGGTCAATCAGATGCCTTCACCTTGAAAGGAGTAGCCGTCTGCAACAGAAGGTAAGTAAGGGGGAGGGCAGTTTGAAATGGAGATCACTGCTATGGGACGGGAACCCCTCTAAAGGGCAGCCTGTGGCTGCTCCTGCACCCAGGCAGAAAGGGAGGGCCTCTAAACCTGCCTGGAGTGCTGGTCCCAATCTCCGCCGGAAGGCCATCTCCAGTCATCTAATCTGGCCCGCCACCTATGAGAACCTGGAGGCCGACTGGAAAAGCCGTTTAATTGCCCTTAAAAGGCTCTTAAATGAGCAGTGTCAACTTTTAGCTGCATGTGGATGGGTAACTGTGCTGTCACTCCCTCCCATCCCGCCTCTGCAAAAATGGCTCAGAGGCGAGATGGAATCAGTTTGCCAACTGTCAGGGCTATTTTACCCCTGGCCACCTCCATTCCTGGCCCCAGTGGGGGCTCAGAATCCCATCTAGGTTTGCAGTGAGGGAAAGCCTAAAACTACAAAGAAGTTAACTAGCAGCTTCAATGACAAATCAGCAATTAAGCTGAAAGTAGAGGATGAATCCTTTAATTAGTGTCACTGAAACACTCTTCCTGCCATTTAGCAGCAAGAGTTACTTTTGAGTTACAGGATGTGGGAGTAACTGGCTAGGCCAGCATTTATTGCCTAACCCTAATTGCCCTTCAGAAGCTGGAGGTGATTTGCCTGAGTGATATTAGGGCCATTAAAGAGTAAACCACATTGATGTGGGTCTGGAGTCACATAAAGTCCAAACTGGCTAACACTGAGAGATCTTCTTCCCTACAGGACATTCGTGAACAAATTGGGTTTTTCCAACAACTGCAGACCTTCATACTATCTTTTTATTCAAGATTTATTTAATAAATTCAATTTCAAATGTAATTTTTTTCAAAGAAATTTTATTTATCCTATTCACAAGCCACTATGTTGGGATTTGAACTCATGCCTCCAGATCATTAGTCCAAATTGCCCCATTACTAGTCCAGTAACATAACCACATATACAACCATTCCCACATAACATGGCAAGCCCATATCTGGGGTGACAAATATCAGAAAAAGATCCTATAACAAGCATAGGGCCCTAGTTTGAATATTTCATTTATTATTTTAAATGCTTCTGGCTAATGCCATGAACGCCAATAGAAAAGCCTGATTCAAAGTGGTTTGTAATACCTTTCTTTTGTCTCATGAGTGCGCACACCCCTGCCTGCCATATTGGATGCTTAGCAGTTATTTTGTGCTTGATAAACCAGCACTATGCCATGGTGTTTCTAAGCCTTGAACAATCTGAATGTTCAGGGCTCATCAGAAACATGGTGGAGCTAAACTTTCACACATTCACATGACCTTGCTTATGGCAACTGATGGCATTTTCCTTCGGTTGAGGGTGGCAAGAGTGGGGAGTGGAGCTACTTTAATAGACAGAGTGAGTTTAAAGTATAAATCCTTCTCCGAATTGGCTGAAAGCTTCGAGGAAGGGAAGAAAATCTGGTTTAGTTACAGCAGTTAAAAAGCAGTTGCAGTTTACAGGTTCAGAAGCATAGAAAAGAGGTGGTGTGAGGCACAAGGAATGGATTATTAGCAGGATGAGTGACACTGGAGGGTGGGGATGGGGGCGGGGGTGGGTGTTGAGGTTTGTTGCCATGACCAAAGACCCAAGATTCTCAGAAGCTTATGCAGCAATAACGTTGGCAGGGAAGGGGCAAGGAGAAATGTGCACCTTGGCATTTTAGCACCAAACAACAGCAAATCACAGAAAAGGGTAGTCCAAGCAGTATGGAGAAAGGCAGCTCTAGCAGTCAATGCCCACCTTCCCCACCCCATGAATAGCAATATAGTGCCAGAAACATTCTAAGGGCTTCAAAAGGTTGACTAGGGTGAGAAAAGGCACAAATACCCATACAAATCATGAAATGATGCTGGGAGCATAACAACCCATGTCCACACAGTGTAAAAGAAGAGATCAGCGAGATGGTTAATATTGCACAAGTGGCAGATTTTCAAAACGGTTATCTTCTTTGCTGTCCTTGCTATAGTTCCTGCCTACAGTACATAAATGTTACAATCTCTCTAATTAGTAATGAGAGCTGAGAGGAGAAATGGACTTGATCCAATGTGATAGCAACCAGACACTGATAAGAGAGAGGCCCAGTCTGCACTAAGTTTGCCAGTAAATACATACAGACTGACTGGACCCCAAAAAGCTGCTTTTCAGTGAGAAACACTTGCAGTTGGCATGTATGCTGGCCTAATGCTATGTCTAAAGGGAGGAATGGCAATGACTCATTAACCAACTGTGAAGCTACAGGGAACACAGTGCCTAGTTAATTGTATCCAAAACAAACCCTGATGGACATGTATCAGTGTCAGAGGATTGTGGTTCTGTAGGGGCATTCAGAGGCATGCAGCATATGTGCTTGGTGGAATAGAACTTCTTACATGAGCTGACTCTTGGCACTAGTGGAATGAATCACTGCTGATCTGTGAGGTTTTGGATTCCAGTGTCGTGTCTGCCTGTACCTGCTTTCAAACAAAATATGACTTACTTTGGAAATTTGCAGAATGGTTACAGCACAGAAGGAGGCAATTCAGCCCATTGCGCCCATGCCAACACTCTGCAACAGCAGTTCACCTAGTTCCAATCCCCCGCCCTCTCCCTGTAACCCTGGGATATTTTTTTCTCTTTGGGTGCTTAATCCAATTCCCTTCTGAAAGCCACGGTTGAATCTGCCTCCACCATATTCTCAGGTAGCGCATTTGAGATCATAATCACTCGCTGTATAAAAAAGCTTTTCTGTTGCTGTTGTTTCATTGGCTAATCTCCTTAAATTGGTCTCCTCTGGTTCTTCGCCCTGGGAACAGTTTTTCGCTATCTACTCTGTCCAGATTCCTCATGGTTTTGAACACCTCTATCAATTCTCCTCTCAACCTTCTCTTCACAGCTCTGAATAAGAGTCATACGGACTCGAAATGTCAACTCTGTTCCCCTCTCCAAAGATGCTGCCAGACCTGCTGAGTTTTTCCAGCATTTTCTGTTTTTATTTCAGATTTCCAGCATCTGCAGTATTTTGCTTTTATCTACATGAACATAAGAATTAGGAGCAGGAATAGACTATTCAGCCCCTTGAGTTTGCTCTATCATTTAATACGATCTTGGCTGATCTGACTGTGGCCTCTATTTTCCTGTCTACCCTACCCTACCCTTTGGCTCTCTTTTCAGTCAATAATCAATCTAACTCAGCCTTATAAATATTCAATGAACCTGCCTCCACTGTTCTCTGGGGAAGGGGATTCCACACACTAACGATCCGCTAAGAGAAAAAAATTCACTCATCTCCGTCCTAAAACGGAGACCTCATTTTTAAATTGTGTCCCCTAGCTCTAGGCTCTCCCATCAGGAGAAACATCCTTTCAAAATCCACCCTGTCACGTCCCCTTAGGACCTTATATGTTTCAATACGATCACCTCTCATTTTTCTAAACTCCAATGGATAAAAGCCCGACCTGTCCAAACTTTCCTCATAAAGCAACCCCTTCATCTCAGGAATTAGCCGAGTGAACCTTCTCTGCACTGCTTGTAATGCAATTATGTCCTCTCTTAAACAAGGAGACCAAAACTGTACACAGTACTCTATGTGGTATCACCAGTACCCTGCAAACTGTAGCAAAACTTCCGTATTTTTATATTCCATTCCCCTTGCAATAAATGATAACATTCAATTTACCTTCCTAATCACTTGCTGTTCCTACATTCTAACGTTTTGCGATTCATGTACCAGGGCACGCATGTCCCTCTGTACCACAGAGTTCTGTAATCTCAGCAAGCAATTAGGAAAGCTAATAGAATGTTATTGTTTATTGCGAGGGGACTTGAATAGAAAAGTAAGGAGATTATGCTTCAGTTGTACAGGACATTGGTGAGGCCACACCTGAAGTACTGTGTACAGTGTTGATCTCCTTTTTTAAGGGAGGATTAAATGCATTGGAAGCAGTTCGAAGAAGGTTTACTGGACTAGTACCTGGAATTGGTTTGAGCACAAAGGAAGATGGTTGTTGTTGTTGGAGGTCGATCATCTTAGCTCCAGGACATTACTGCAGGAGTTCCCCAGGGTAGTGTCCTCGGCCCAACCATCTTCAGCTGCTTCATCAATGACCTTCCTTCCATCATAAGGTCAGAAGTGTGGATGTTCACTGATGATTGCACAATGTTCAGCACCATTCACAACTCCTCAGACACTGAAGCAGTCCATGTCCAAATGCAGCAGGACCTGGACAATGTCCAGGCTTGGGCTGACAAATGGCAAGTAACATTCATGCTACACAAGTGTCAGGCAATGACCATCTCCAACAAAAAATAATCTAATCATCGCCCCTGGATGTTCAATAGCATTATCATCACTGAATCACCCACTATCAAGATCCTGGGAGTAACCATTGACCAGAAGCTAAACTGGGCTAGCCATATAAATACTGTTACTATAAAAGCAGGTCAGAGGCGAGGAATCCTGCAACAAGTAATTCACCTCCTGACTCCCTAAAGCCTGTCCACCATCTACAAGGCAGAAGTCAGGAGTGTGATTGAATACTCCCCACTTGCCTGGATGAGTGCAGTTCCCACAACACTCAAGAAGCTTGACACCATCCAGGACAAAGCTTGATTGGCACCACATCCACAAACATTCACTCCCTCCACCACCGACGCACTGTAGCAGCAGTGTGTACCATCTACAAGGTGCACTGCAGGAATTCACCAAGGCTCCTTCGACAGCAGTTTCCAAACCCACGACCACTACCATCTAAAAGAACAAGGGCAGCAGATAGATGGGAACACCACCACCTGGAAGTTCCCCTCCAAGTCACTTACCATCCTGACTTGGAAATATATCGCCGTTCCTTCACCGTCACTGTGTCAAAATCCTGGAACTCCCTTCCTAACAGTACTGTGGGTGTACCTACACCACATGGACTGCAGCGGTTCAAGAAGGCAGCTCACCACCACCTTCTCAAGGGCAATGAGGGATGGGCAATAAATGCTGGCCCAGCCAGTGAAGCCTACATCCTGTGAATGAATAATAAAACAAATGGGTGGGCTGTCTTATGAAGAAAGGCGGGACAGGCTAGTCTTGTATCCGCTGGAGTTTAGAAGAGTAAGAGGTGACTTGATTGAAACATATAAGATCTTGAGGGGTCTTGACAGGGTGGATGTGGAAAGGATGTTTCCTCTTGTGGGAGAATCTAGAACTACAGGCCACTGTTTAAAACTAAGGGATCGACGATTTAGGACAGAGATGAGGAGAATTTTTTCCTCTCAGAGGTTTGTGAGCCTTTGGAACTCTCTTCCTGAAAAGGTGGGGCAGAGTCTTTGAATATTTTTAAGGCAGAGGTAGATAAATTCTTGAGAGGCAAGGGATGAAAGATTATCAGGGGTAGGCGGGAATGTGGAGTTGAGGTTACGATCAAATCAGCTATGATCTTATTGAATGGCACAGCAGGCTCGAGGTGCCGAGTGGCCAACTCCTGCTCCTGATTCGTATGTTCATGTGCTCTCTCCATTTAAGTAATATGCTGCTTTTTTATTCTTCCTGCCAAAGTGGACAAGTTCACATTTTCCCACATTAGACTCCATCTGTCAAAATTTTTCCCATTCACTTAACCTATCTGTATCTCTTTGCTGGCTTAATTTCCTACCTAGCTTTTCATTATCACCAAATTTAGCAACCATACATTCATGAAAGTCATTGATATGGATTGGAAATCTATAAGGTCTATAAGATATAGCTACCTTTAAGGGGAAGATGTTGATGTGGCAATAATATCACTGGACTAGTAATCCAGAGGCCCAGGTTTATGCTCAAGTGACATGGGTTCAAATCTCACCACAGCAGCTGGTGGAATTTAAATTCAATTGAATAAATCTGTAATATAGAGCTAGTCTCAGTAATGGTAACCATGGAACCCATCACCAATTCTTATTAAAAACCCATCCGGTTCACGAATTTCCTTTAGGGAAGAAAATTTGCTGTCCTTACCTGGTCTGGCCTACATGTGAATCCAGACCACAGTAACGTGATTGGCTCTTGACTGCCCTCTGAAATGGCCTAGCAAGCCAGTCAGTCCAAATGCTGGCCTTGCCAGTGACTCCCACATCCTATGAAAGAATTAAAAAAAACTGATTCCTGTGGCACCCCACTTGTTACATCTTGGCAACCAAAAAATGACCCATTTATGCCTACTTCTCTATCCATGATAATATGTTACTCTCTACACCATGGGGTCTTATTTTGTGTAGTAACCTTTGATGTGGCACCCTGTCAAAAGTCTTCTGAAATCCAACTACACCATATCCAAATGTTCCCCTTTATCCAAGTTGCTTGTAACTTCCTCAAAGAGCTCCAGTAAATTAGTTAAATGTGATTTCACTTTAACAAAGCCATGTTGACTCAGCTGATTGCATTAAGATTTTCTAGTGCCCTGCTATAACCTCCTTAATAATAGATTCCAGCATTTTCCCTATGACAGATGTTAGGGTAAGTTGACTGTATTTTCCTGCTTTTTGTCTCCCTCCTTTCTTGACGAGAGGAGTTACATTCACTATTTTCCAATCGGATGGGTCCTTTCCAGAATCTAGGGAGTTTGGGGGATTAAAACCATTGTACATACTACCTCAGCAGCCACTTCTTTTAAGGCCATAGGATGATATCCATCAGAACCTGGAGACTTGTCAGTCTTTAGCTCTAATAATTCTCTCAGTACTCTTTCCCTGGTGATAGTAACTGTTTCAAGTTCCTCCTTCCTTTTCACTTCTTAATCTACAATTATTTCTGGGATATTATTTGTGTCTTCCATAGTGAAGAGAGATGCAAAATATCTGTTCAATGCATCCGCCATTTCCTTATTTTCCATTATTAATTCCCCAGACTCACTCTCTAGAGGACAAACACTCGCTTTGGTTACTCTTTTTCTTTTAAATACCTGTAGAAACTCTTACCACCCATCTAGCTTTCTATCATACTCTAGTTTCTCCCTCTTTATATATTTTTTGTCATTCTTTGCTGTTTTTTATATTTTGTCCAATCTTCTGACCTGCCACTAATCTTCATGGAATTTTACCCTTTTCTGTCAATTTGACAGAACTCGCCAAGGATTTTGTGTCCTTCCCCTGGAGTGTTTCTTTCTGACTGGAATTAATCTTTACTGAGTATTATGAAATACCTCCTTAAACGTCTGCCACTGCATTTCCACTCTACTATCCTTTAATGTAATTTCCCTGCTCTGTCTTCATACTCTTACAATGGCCTTTATTTAAGTTTAAAACACTAGTCTTAGGCCTATTCTTCTCTCCCTCAAACTGATGCAAAATTCAATCATGTAATGATCACTGCTACATAGGGGCGCCTTTACTATAAGGTTATTAATTCATCCTAACTCATTCCACAATACCTGGGGCAGAATTTTACGTCCGGCGGGTGGGCACATGTTCGACCCAATCGGGCCTAAAGTAGTGCACGAAGACATGGGGCAAGCATCCCGGCGTCATCATGCACTTGCGTGATACTTTGCTCGGCTGGCATGCGCAGGTGCCGGAGCGGCGTCCGCCATTAATTAAGTGGCCACTTAAGGCCTCTAAGGGTCCAATTGAATGCGATTTTTCCTTGCCCGTGCGATTTCCAGCTCATTGCAAGGGGAAAACGGGCAGACAGCCAGCCAACTTTTTCACAAACCTCATCCAAGAGCGGGTTAAAAAGGGTCAGCAGCATTGCCTGTGTGAGTAGTGAGGAGTTTTGAAGATAGTTTGTAGCTGGTTGCTTATTAGCACTTGGCAGCTTTATCTCTGTTTCTCTGTTCGGGGCTTCATTCTTAGCATTTCCAGGCTTTATTTCAGGACTCATTGCTGCTTGCAAGACCCTCGAAGGATTCAGACCGTGTCAACACTCCCAGGTATCAGACAACTTTCCCTTACCTTGGTAATGGGGATTGTGGTCTCTGCTGGTGGCACCTTCTCCTCTGAGGAGGAGAGGGGCAGAAGGGGAAGGAGGCCAGGTGTCCCAATGCAGCTTCCAGTGGAGGGACCTGTGGGAGGAGAGGCGCAGGTACAAGGGGTGCAGGGCCAGCAGGAAGTCCAAGGTGGAAGGGGCCGCAGAAGACGCCATTATCCTGTTGCCAGGGTTCACAGGTGGCGATGCAGCTACCTCAATATGTCTGAGGTGCAATGCCGAAGGAGGCTCTGTCTCTCAAGGGAAACTGTGACCTCAATATGTCAGGTGATTGGGCCTGAGATTAGCTCTGGCTGTGTGGGTAGACACCCCATGCCAGTGGCTCTGAAGATCACAGCGGCCCTCAACTTCAATGCCCCGGCCCTTTCCAGGGCTCAATGGGTGATCTTTGTGGAGTCTCCCAATCAGCTGTCCACACTTGTGTCAAGCTGGTGACAGATGCTCACCAGGTCAGGCGGGTACTGACCTTTATTCTTTACTGTCGGAAGAGGTCAACCAGGCTGAGCGAGCCAGAGGCTTTTCAGCGATTGCTGGGTTCCCCCGCATCCAAGGTGCCATCGACTGCACACATGTGGCCATCAAAACGCCAACGGTCAGCCAGGTGCCTTCGTCAACAGGAAGGGATTCCACTCCATGAACGTGCAAATAGTGTGTAACCACAAGATGCGGATTCTGCAAGTCTGTGCAAGGTACCCAGGCAGCTCCAATGATGCTTACTTCCTCAGACACTCCCAGATGCCAAGGCTCTTCAGTGCTCCAGCCTGACTGGATGGATGGCTACTGGGTGACAAGGGCTACCCGTTGAAAACATGACTCATGACACCTCTCCGCCACCCAAGAACAGAGGCAGAGCAACATTACAATATGAGTCATACCTCCACAAGATCGGTGGTAGGGAGAACCATAGGGCATCTCAATATGCGCTTCTGATGCTTGGACTGTTCAGGGGGAGCACTACAATTCCCCCCAGACCAGGTGTAACTGATAGTGGGTGCATGCTGTGCTCTCCACAATCTGGCACTGGCAAGGGGGGACCCACTTGTGGAAGAGGATCTTGACACAGCTGCACAGGCCACAGATGATGAGTCCAGTAGTGATTCCAAAGATGAGGACAGTGAGGAGAACGCTGAGGGTATGGAGCGAGACCTCAGTAACCTGCAGGGAGGCAGGGACACTAGGAGTACCTTGATCCAACGTTCCTTCAGCTAAGCTACCAAAGATCAGTTTCAAACACATGCCAGGGCTGCCTCCTCCATCCCAGATGTCTGAAAGGACCTTTTCATTTGAACACAAAGAACACTCAGTGCCTGTGCACTAAAGTTCAGAGCCATCTACATCCAGCATTACCACTGGTGTATCCTGCACCAATAAGTTAAAAAGGTAAAGCATTCGCAGGCCATGATGGCAAAAACAAATTTTATCTCCTTGTGACACTTCAAAACTATTTACATAAACATTTCTGGTCTTCAATCCCAGACTAGTATAGATAAAGTAAACAGATATGAACATAAAATCACCCGTGACCTGTCCCTCTTGTGCCCATGGTGCCTTTAACTTATGTTTGCGAGTGCTACCTCTAGGTCCTCCCCTCTCGCTGGCACCAGCATTGGAGGCAACCTGCTCACTCTGCTGTCTTGTTGGCCTTGATGACCTTGGTGGTCGTCCTCTGGCCAGTGGAGCTTGTGCTGGCCCCGCCTGGGAGGGAGCGGCCAGTGTCAAGGTTGGCATCTCCCCACAGTCGTCACAACCTCATCAGATGCCAAGGTCAAAGGCGGAGTGGCAGATGAGCTGCTGCCATCATCCAGAGCACCCAGAGAGGAGCCCTCAGAGACAACAGGCAGCTCACGTGCCAACGTGAGGTCGCTCTGGTCGTCTCTGCACATCAGTAATTGACGGGCACCTAGCAAGGACACTGGATGCTTCATCCATCCCCCACATTGACACTGACTACCTGAGGTCAGTGCCTGTGTGAGGGCTTGCAGGTCTGGGCACCCCAGGAACCCCTCATTCAGTCCCTGGAGCTGCCTCTCCATGAGTCACCACACTCTCAATGGAGGAGGCAGTTCACTTGCCCATGACAGTCAACATGAACTCCTCCATCATGGAGACCATGGCACGCTTACGCTCATGGATCTCCATCGGATCCCCCCGCACATCTCACTGGACATCCAGCATCTGCCGCCTAACGGACAACTTCAGAGGCTCATTTTCAGCCTTCCTCTGACTGCCGGTGTCCCGGGCACTCTTTGCCTCTGCCTGCACCTCAAGCGACTGTGAAGTGCCCTCACCAATGTGCTCTGAGATACAAGCCACTACTGTAATGCACACCGAGGAGCTGGTACCTGCGCTGGTGCCTGCTTCATAGAGCTGGTGTGACACAGGTGAAAGTGACGCCCGGTGGTCCTCCAGTGTCAGGTGTGGCACTTCGGGGTCTGTAGGTCGGACGCCTGCTGGCGAACCTAAAAGGGAAAAGAAGGACATGTCATTAGTTACAGTCATCACACTGTCACTGTGCATGCCAGGCATCCTGGTGAGACAATGGAGATCTGCATCATGGTGCCATCATCCTTCAATGACCAATGGGGACTCCAGGTTCGAGGCTCACATTGATGAAGAGACTGTACTAGAAAGGTTACATAATCTGAAACTCTCACCTCTTTGCTCTGCGCTCTTACCTTAATCTGGCTGCCTTGCCTCTCCATGTCTGGTTGCAGGGGGAGCATGCCAGCTCTCAAGATTGAGGGCATCCTAAGCAGCAGGAGGTTGGGCGGGCCTCCGCCTGTACGTGGCCTCTCTGATTGGTTATGGCTTCTGAAAGAACAGGGGAGCATTGATTAGTCCATTCTCTACCTGCAGCGCCATTGCAGCCTGGCCAACCCCAGCTGAGGAACACCTCCCAGGGCACATCTGAGTCATGGCCCTCGAGCCACAAGGCACTCAGTCCAAGCAGCCAGGGCTCACCCACTTGGCCAGCTCCAGCGTGATTGACAGTTGGCACTCAGACTCTAGCATCCCAGAGGTCCGGGGGGAATGGCAACACCTTAACACTTCTGCACACTGACCCATGCCAACACGGTACTCGTCCTTCCTGAGCACAGCAGGTCATTGAAGCGCTTCCAGCACTGGACCCAAGTGCGCCGCACCACCTCATGGCTGCTCACCTGGGTTGCCACCTCCTCCCATGCTCTCTTGGTGAGGTGCGGTGGCCTCCTCCTCCCATCCCTGGGGACAAGCGTGTCCCTCCTGGCTGCCACCTCCTCCAGGAGGACAGTTAGGAACTCATCAGAAAAGCGGGGGGGCCGAGTGCCCACCTGACCTGCCCTCCTGCCTGGCGTTTGGAGCTTCACTCGAGTCCATTGTTAGAACGGCAGACAGAAATCCTTCCCTGGCAGCCTTTCTGGGGCTGCTTGGGCCACTTTTAAACCAGCTGCCGGATCGCCATTAGACCCGGTGGCCGACAGGCCCTTGCCCCCGTTCAGCACTTCCCGGCCAGTGTGGAGCAGCATTTCATCCTGGGTTGGCCTTAATTGGCCCACCAGCGTGAAATCACGGTCAAGGCCTGATCGTGGGCGGTGTCGGTTTCACGGCCGCTCCCAAGCCCACCCACTGCGCCCACCCGACAATGGGAAAGTCCTGCCCCAAACCTAGGACAGCCTGCTCTTTGGCTGGCTTTAGAATGTGCTGCTCTAAAAAAACAGTCCCAAAAACACTCTATGAAATCATTTTCCAGGCTACCTTTACCAATGTGATTCATCCAATTTATATGTAGATCAAAATCACCCATGATTATCACTGTACCTTTCTCACAAGCCTCCATTATTTATTCCTGTATACCCCGTCCTATAGTGTAGCTACTCTACTGTTAGGAAACCTTTAAACTACTCTCACAAGAGACTTCTTACCTTTGCTATTTGTTATCTCTACTCAAACTGAAGCATTTTCAAGACATGCTCCTAATGCATAATTCAGGTCTCCGAAGTGAATGTCTCTAATATTGCTATATGTTCAGAACTGACAGCAGTGGGTTGATTGGTGCTCCATGACCTCGCTCATGTGGAATATACCAGTGAATATCTCCATACTATCCAGACCACCTTCCAATATCATATATAAGCAGGTAAATAATTTCCTAATACAGTCCTTGTGCTGTACTTACCTCCACTTGAAAACATGCCAACCAAGAGGAAGGAAAGAGCCTGTATATATACAATGCTTTATATTACCCTTTGCAGCCAGCAATTATTTTATAAAGTGTGGTCACTGCTAGAAACTATTGTTGGTGCAAAATCCACAAGTTGTTTGAAAAGGGAATTAGACAGTTGCTTGAAAAAGTGGACTATTAAAGGTTATGGGAAATGAGCATGAGAATAGGATTAAGTAAGGTACTAATGTAGTGAAAACATGTCACTATAGATTTTATGAGCTTAGTGCCCTGTTTCTGTGCTGTAACAGTTCCTGTGTCTGAGCTTATTTATATTGCAATACACAAATACAAATTCTTCTAGCCAACAATAAAACACAATCTCCTGTTAAACTTTAAGATATTTTTCTGTCTGCAAACTCAGCTTCAAGTTTACAGATATAAAACATTCAACTTCATTGAATCATAGATACTATAGCTATAACAAAAACAGTCGATGAGGGTGGGGTGGTTGGGTTCTGTAGAAGAGTCATATTCAACTTAAAACATTGACTCTGTTTCTCTCTCCACTGATGCTGCCAAACCTGATGAGTACTTCCAGCACTTTCTGTTTTTGTTTCAGATTTCCAGCACCCACAGTATCTTATTTTCATTTTAGTATGGCTGGTGTTGTGTTTACGGACTTGCAAAAGGCATTTGACAAAGTATCCCGTAACAGACTTGTTAGCAAAATTGAAGTCAATGTGATTAAAGGGATAGTGGCAGTGTGAATACAAAATAGGCTAAGGAAGAGAAAGTAGAGAACAATGGTGAATAGACTGGGAGGAAATATACTGTGGTTTTCCCCAGGGTTTGGTATTAGCTCTTTTTGATATATATTAATGAACCAGACCTGGTATAAAGGGCATAACTCCCAAGTTTGCAGATGACACAAAACTCACAAATGTAATAAATGATAAGGAATATCAAATCATAGAATGGTTACAATATAGAAGGATGTCATTTGTGCTGTTATGTCCTGTTATGGCTCTCTGAAAGAGCAGCTCACCTAGCCCCATTCCCCCACCTTTTCCCCATAGCCCTTATTTTTTTTTCCTGTTCAGATAATTATCCAATTCTCTTTTAAAGGCCTTGATCGAATCTGCATCCACCATTCTCTCAGGCAGTGCATTACAGATCCTAGCCACTTGCTGCAAAAAAAAGTTGTTTCTCAAGTTGCCGTTGCTTCTTTTGCCAATCTCCTTAAATCAGTGTCCTCTGGTTTTCAATCCTTCTGCCGATGGGAACCGTCTATCTACTCTGTCCAGACCCATCATGAATTTGAACACCTCTTTCAAATCTCATCTTAATCTTCTCTTCACCAAGGAGAACAGTCCAACTTTTCCAATCTCTAGTCACTTCAGGAGGAAATAGACAGGCTGGTGAAAAGGGCAGACATATGACAGTGAATTGATGCATTTTGGTAGGAAGAATAAGGAGAGGTAATATAAACTAAGTAATACAATCTTAAAGCAGCTGCAGGAGTACAGAGGCCTGAGTGGGTATGTATACAAATCTTCGAAGGTGGCAAGAGAAGTTGAGAAGGCTGTTAAAAAGCATTTGGATCCTTGGCTTTAGTAATAGAAGAATAGAGTAGAAAGGCAAGGAAGTTGCACTAAAATTGATAAATTCCTGGTTAGGCCTCAGCTGGAGTTTTGTGTTCAATTTTGGGCATTCCACCTTAGGAGGGATGTCAAGGCTTTGGAGAAGGTGCAGAAGAGATTCACTAGAATGGTACCAGGGCTGAGGGACTTCAAGGATGTAGATGGACTAGAGAAAATTATGTTGTTCTCCTTAGAATAGAAAAGGTAAAGAGTAGATTTAATAGAGGTGTTCAAATCATGAATTGCTTTAACAGAGTAAATAAGGAAAATCTGTTTCCAGTGGCAGTAGGGTTGGTAACCAGAGGGCAGAGATTTAAGATGATTGGTAAAGGAACCAGAAACAAAAAAACGTAGTGAGTTGTTATGATTTGGGATGTATTGCCTGAAAGGATAGTGGAAGAAGATTCAATAGGAAATTTCAAAAGGGATTTGAATAAATGCTTAAACGGATAAGAATTTGGAGTGTTATAGGGATCAAGCAGGGATATGGGACTAATTGATTACTTTTTGAAAGAGCTGGTACAGACATGATGGGCTGAATGGCCTCCTTTGTTATATGATTCTATAAGAACAGTGAAGATTAAGACACCATGCATTGCATCCTTTGCTGACCAAGCAATTCTAAGGCCCTCTAATGTAGGCAGTGCTATTGCACTGCTTACAGAAAAAGGTTTTAATATTTCACATTATTTAACCACAGGAAACCTCTGGTTTCATTAAAACAGGGAGTTCTCCTTGCATTCTATATAGTCACTATTTTTTGCTACTTGCTGACAGAGTTACCTTCACTCCCAAAGTTCAGTTGTCTCATTTCCACTTTTACAGTGGTGTCTTTGAATAACTTCAGCTTACTTTCTATTAACTATCGTAAATTACACGTGGGAGTAGAATTGACAGCAACATGCATACCAACTTACAAGATTCGGAAAAGCTGATGAACAGCTTCAAAAAAAAGCTGACAACTTAAAAACCAATGTACAACTGAAAAGCAGCAGTGAATAAGGCCTAATACCAAGGCAACTGAATAAATTACATTCCTTCTTATTGCATTCGGTTTCAGGCTGCTCATTAACATTGTGTGATTATTGTGCATTTCAGTTTTTCCTTTTCTTTTCTGTGAATACTGAAACCCAATTGCTTTACATGTGTGTATTCAGTACACAGTGCATTAGGATATGAACTCAGCATGACTTAGACTGCAGCAATACCCATATTCTATCAGGGGGAAACTAAAGTGTACAGAATTGCAATTTTTAGCTGAGGTGGATTTAGAAATTTTGGAAGGGAGGATTGAACTCTGATGATTTAAAATATCTATTTACTATGATGAATCTGGGGCAAGCCTCAAGGGAGTTTTGATTTTTGATTTTTTTTGAAGTGTACTGTAATTTAGCTGGACTATTGCAGAATGTTACACTTTTATCTTTTAATAATCATGCAAAACAGAAATTTAGGGCAGAGTCTTGGTGGGACCAAAGGGCAAGTTGACATTTCAGCCTGCCCCCAATTCCAGCAGTGCACAGGCTGCATATGAATTTTTACCTATCAATCCTTAGAGCCAAAATCATTTACAGAAATAATTTGCCTTGCTTTCAAAAATGTGAACATAGAACAATCCTTGGTCAAAGCATTGCTGCTGACAGCTAGGTTTGAACTTACAACATTAAGTGAATACAAGCAAGGATGTTCAAATATTTCATACTTTACAGCATTCCCTATGTAAGTGATGCAAGTAAGCAAAGGAATTGGAGCTTAACAGGAAATCGACACTTCAGTGGTTCAAATATGAAACTGCAAGTGATCAACTGAACCTGACATCAGAGGTTAAGGACCAGTTACAAGAAGTTAGGCATTAACAACCCCAATCTTCCCAGTGCCATCCCAAAGAGTAGTCCTATGTCAGCAGTCAGTGGCTCGAGGGCCAATCAAAGGATTTCCCACCACAAGGAGGAAATGGGGCTGCAGGCATTACTGGGTGATTTCAGCAAATTGTTGACTGCTGGGTCATGTTGTTATGCTGCAAATAGGAGCTGGAATTGTTGAACATGTCCTCATATAATGGACCTTTGGTAATTATGCAAAAAATGTGTGCATTGCATAGCTATCTAGGGTATCCTTATTCCCAACACTTGGAATATCTACCTTGAATAAGTAAATAAATCTGTATAACTCAAATTCTTTACTATCTATGCTGTACTCATACTTTTTTGCAATTATGGTTTCCAGATATTTCATGGCAAGAGACCATTCCTTGGTGTTTCATCTTGTGTTTGGGTCTGCTACCCTAAGAATGCTACCGTAGACTGTTATTCATGAAAACCATTCTTGTTTATTTACAGATCTATGTATATCTCAGTACTGTACATAAGATTGTACTCCTGCTTCCCACCCGATCTCAGTTACTTAATTATGTGATAATCATAGTTACATCAGCAGTTACATCAGTATCAGGTGCTCCTAATGTTAAGCCTTTACTCTACATCTTCCCCCAAGTCTTTATCCCAATTATATACATCTCCCTACATTTGGAAATTTCCAGTGTGGAGCTTGAGGACTTGCACATAAGCAAAGTGTGACCGATTCCTTGAGAATCTCCATGTGGAGCAGCATAGGGTGGAAGAAGCAAAGAGGGAGCATTCCTTGTCAATCTGGAACATGGAGATCAAAGTTGTATACAGGCACAAACTGCATTATTTGCCCTAGTATCTTTAATATGGAGAATGAATAGGGCACCCGCTATATTTTAATTGTAATTTGAAAGCAAAGTACTGCGGATGCTGGAAATCTGCAACAAAAACAGAAAATGCTGGAAAAACTCAGCAGGCCTAGCAGCACTTGTGGAGAGAGAAACAGAGTTAATGTTTCGAGTCTGTATGACTCTTCTTCAGAGCTGGAGAGAAGTGGAAATGTGATGAAATTTATACTACTTAAGGGGGGTGGAGCAAGTGAAGCTGGATAGAAGGCCATTGATAGGTGAGGACAAAGGAGAGATTGACAAAGATGTCATGAACTAAAGGACAAAGGGAGTGTTAATGGTAATGGTAAGGGCTAAAAAAAGGTGCTGATAGTGGCAAAGGCAAGAAAGTGTTGTCCTTTAGTTTATGACATCTTTGTCAGTCTCTCCTTTGTCCCCACCTAGTTGGCCTTCTATCCATATTAATTCTGTTTCTCTCTCCACAGATGCTGCTAGACCTGCTGAGTTTTTCCAGCATTTTCTATGTTTTAATTGTTCTGTGATTAGCAACTAAAAGAAAAAAAAATGTAATCCAGCACAAAAGTAAGGTTCAAATATGTGACCTCATAATGAAGATTGTGCTCATGTTGGTGACCAATCAACTCAGGGTGTTTATCTTTCATATGAAACTTAAGAAATAGGATCAAAAGATAGTTTCCCTGTTATTCAGTAAGATCATGGCTGATCCCTGACTTCAACTCCACTTTCCTGCCTCTGATTCTCTTAGAGTACAAAAATCTATTGACTTCAGTCTTCAATATACTCAACAGCTGAGCATCCATAACCTTTTGGGTTAGTAAACTCAAAAGCTTCACAACAGGCAGAAGAAATTTCTCTTCATCTTAGTGCAAAATAACCATCCCCTTATCCTGAGATGGTGTCCCCTAGCTCTAGACTCTCCATCCAAGGGAAACAGCCTGTCAGCTTTCCCCTGCCATGCCCTCTCAGCATTTTAAATGATTCAATGAGATTTCCTTTCATTCTTCTAAATTCCAGAGAGTATAAGTCCATTGTGCTCAAACTCTCCTCATAAGACAACCCTCTCATCTCAGCATTCAATCTAATGAACGTTCCTTGCATCTTCCCCCCAACCGCCCCTCTCCCCCATTGCCACCCCCTCCAAGGCAAGTAGGCTGTTCCTTAGGTATAGAGGTCAAAACTGTACAAGGTACAGGCGTGGTCTTATCCAAGCCCTGTACAGTTGCAACAAGACTTCCTTATTCTTGTATTCCAACCCACTTTGCAGTAAAGGTTAACATACCATATGCCTTCCTAATTGTTTGCTTTACTTTCTGTGTTTTAAGTACAAGGACAACCAAATCCCTATGGACATCAGCATTTAATAGTTTCACATCATTTATAAAATATTCAGCTTTTCTATTCTTCCTATTAAAGTGAACAACTTCACATTTTCCCATATTCTATTCCAGCTGCCACCTTCTTGTCAACTCACTTATTATCGATGTACCTTCGCAGGCTCTTTGTTTCCCTCCTCACACCTTACTTTCCCACCTAGCTTCGCATCATAAGCAAACTTTGATAGATTACATTTTGTTCCTTTATTTAAATCATTATTATAAATTGTAAATCAAAAAGACCCAAGCACTGGTCTTTGCAGCAGCCCACCAAATACAGTTTGCCAATCTGAAAATGTTATTCCTACTCCCTATTTTCTGTGCTTTAACCAATCCTCTATCCATACTACTATATTATCTCCAATCCCATGAGCCCTTATCTTGTGCAATAACCTTTCATGTGGCAGCTTATCAAAGGCCTTCTGAAAATCCAAATACGTTACATCCACTAGTTCCCCTTTATCTCTCCTGCTGGTTACATCCTCAAAAAACTCTAATAGGTTTATCAAACACAATTTCCCTTTCGCGAAATTATGTTGACTCTGCTTAATCATATTAAGATTTTCTAAGTGTCCTGGTAACATTTCCCAAGTAATGGATTCTAGCATTTCCCCACGACCGATATCAAGCTAACTGGCCTATAGTTTTACATTTTTATAAGATCATAAGAAATAGAAGCAGGAATAGACCATTTTGCAACTTAAGCCTTCTCTGCCATTCAATAAGGTCATGGTGGATCTGACTTTGGTCTTAACTCCTCTTTTCTGCCTGTGCCCCATAACCCTTGACTCCCTTGTTGATCAATAATTTGTCTAACTCAGCCTTGAATATATTCAAAGACCCAGCCTCCACTGCTGTCTGTGGAAAAAGATTCTAAAGACTATAACGCTCAGAGAGAAGAAATTCCTCCTCATCTCAGTCTTAAATAGGAGACCCTTTATTTTAAACTGTGCACCCTAGATTCTCCCATGAAGGGAAACATCCTCTCAACATCCAACCTGTCAAGCCTCCTCAGAATCTTATATTTCTCTCTCCCTCCATTCTCAATTAGCAGTGGTACATTTGCTACTTTCCAATTCACAGAGTCTATTTTATAATCCAGGCAATTTTGGAAGATCACAACCAGTGCATCTGTTATCTCTGCAACCACCTCCTTTAGTACCCTCAGCTGTAGATCATCAGGTTCAGGGGATTTGGTGGCTTTCAGTCTCATAAATTTTTCCAGTACTTTTTCTTTGCCAACATTAATTATTTTAAGTTCCTCACTCTCATTAGGCCTTTGGTTACCCACTATTTCTAGAATTTGTGTGTCTTCTATTGTGAAGACAGACATAAAATATTTGTTTAACATCTTTGCCATTTCATTATTCACCATTATAATTTCTTCTGGCTCAGCCTCTCAGGGACTCAAGTTTACTTTCACTATGTTCCTCCTTTTTTATATACTTGTAGAAGTTCTTATAAGCTGTTTTTTATATTTAAGGCTAGTTTACTCTAATATTCCCACCTTATTTTCACCCTTATAAATTTTTGGTCATCTTTTGCAGTTATCTAAAACTCTCCCTATCCTATGATGTAATACTACTCCTGGCAACATGATAAACCTCTTCTTTTAATCTAATACTATCCTTAGCTTTTTTAGTTAACTATGGATGGATCTCTTTTCCCATGGAGTTTTTATTTCTCAGTAGAATATAAATTCATTAAGAATTATGAAATATTTCTTTACGTGTTCACCTTTGCTCATCTACTGTCATACCTTTTAATCAAATTTCCCAACATCTTTCATAGTGGGCAATAATTAATCTTTTCTGCTATAGATACATCACTAAATACATATTTTTAAACTGTGCAGCTTTACTTGAGATTCATGTGGGAATGCACTTTTTATGAGAACTGAATTAAATATTGGTGATCTGTACATCATGAAATGATTTATTATCAAGTTACTAAATATTTTGTTATCAGAATGTTCATTTCAACTGGGAGGAAATGATAAGGATAGGTCCACTGGTTTACACTAATTAAAAGATTTTAAAAAGTTAGAATCGAAAGGGGAAAATATCCTGCTAAACTGCTTTATCTTGGAAGTTATGCTGTGCATAGTAGTAGTGTATAATTGGCAGGATGTGATATCTTTGTCTGCAAATCTCTCTATAAATGGAGCATATTTCAACCTTTATCTAGTGACGGCTGTTACCTGAGAGAATCCCAGGGCCATCTCTGAGGGCTTGTAGTGGCTAATTGTGCCTGTTAGGACTAGCAATTAGCGGTGAATATCTTGCACTAGGCAGATCCAACACCCACTAGCTTTCAGTTCCTTTCAACTAACTAGCTCTGCCTAATACAGAAGACAAAGGACAGGTGGGCAGGTCTTAAGACAGTACTGCATAGTTTCATCGAATGGTTGGAATAGACAAGGACAAGCAGAAAGAAACACAAAGACCCAATAATGAGAACAGACAGAAGCAATGCACCAGCATTTCTATACTGTGCACTTTGCCAAGAATAAAACCTGAAGAATATGTAAGTGACATGGCACATTTTCTCAAGCACACATGATACTTGAAGAC
The DNA here is from genome assembly GCF_964194155.1 of Cetorhinus maximus. NCBI lineage: Eukaryota > Metazoa > Chordata > Chondrichthyes > Lamniformes > Cetorhinidae > Cetorhinus > Cetorhinus maximus. The sequence goes on from NC_135884.1 coordinate 119,757,140, forward strand.
GCATTGACTCCGTATGAACTGATTAGCCTGAGCAGAAACAAGAAGGTACACAGCACTACAGCTAGTGGTGACTTAAAAGCTGAAACTTTAGGGAGCACAGGATGACAACATAGAAATACACAGAGCCTTATAGGATTTAGACTGCTTGCATATAGGGACAGAAGAAATGGTTCCCCACATTATAATTAAGAAACACAAAGCATCACCAACTGTTTTTATGATTGTGCACCTTAAGTGTCTAATAAAGCATTCCTATTGTGGAACTTATTTTAATTACCTCTGATTTTATTGGCAATATCCAGCAAAGGCTTGCTAGCTATGTGATGGAAGAATCATGACCTCAACAATATGTTGTTTTACTAACTGCTGTACTGGGTATAATGTACTATTTCCATGGAAAGGGGCACATCAGTTTTGGCAAGTTCTATTATCATTATAAGACTTTCTAAACTACCGCAGTTGACCATATGTTCTCCAAAAATGAGAGCAAACTGACAGATAAGCAGAAACACAAAGTACTCAGTGTAAAACTGCATATGCAACATGTTGACTTGCACTGTTTGTTTTAGAGCAGACAGGGACTCAAAATCAAGGCCATCGAGGCTGACCATATGGAAGGGCGGGATTTAATTGGTAATACTGGAGATAGCAATTGCTCCATCTGCACTACATCCAGGTGTTTTGAATGACTATCTTATTAGTCTTATCTACTAAATTCTTTCTTGATGGGGTTTTCGGTACCTGGGGCCTTACTAAGAATAAACAGAGTGGAACAAGAGCCATACTGCATACTTGTTCCTAAAGCGTGTGTCTGAAGGACCTTTAAATGGGAAATCTGCATACTCAATCTGGCATATTTAAATGAGGCAGCTTCAGGTCTTCAGTTCTCCCAACAGCAGGTTAAGGTTAACACAGTGACAACCTGCTTCAGAACAACAATTAACACCTAATTTACATTGGCAATGTCCGGTTTATAACAAAGTCTTGGTCCTATTTCTTGTCATAGGTAGTTTGGTTTGTAAAAATTATAGAACAGAGGTAAACACTTTAAAGTTTACATCATTGAAATTTGTTATTCAGTTACCTTATATTAATTATAAATCTTATGAAATCTCATTTTATAATATGCATATGTGCCTCAAAGTGTTCATTATACATTTCAATGATACATATACAGATAGTAGATGTAAGCAACTTGGATATTTTACTATGTTAAAGGTGCATGGACTTATATTTTGAAAGTGATCTCCTTGAAATACATTTTTCTACATAGGTATGTAAAAATTCATACTGTGGGATGTTTTTCAAATGTTTGTGCAAATATAATCAATTTAGTTTTTACAACTTAAGAGATTCACCAGAATATCCTCACATTAAGAAGTGTTGTAAGTAATTTAATAATATTGCTAAAAAGAGAAACATATTGTCACAGTTTTCCATCTTGCATTCATCAGGCCAAATGCAAGAATGCCAAATTTCAAATGATCACAACAATTTACACTACAGGAGAGAGGGGTGGTGATTGGTTGGCAAGTCGACTCTGATTGGCAGAGGTATTGCCATGAAGAAAGCAACAAGGAACTATAGGCTTCCAAAGCTCCTGGGTAATTCAAAAAAGACGCATGGCTTGAACATGTTCCTTTTGTTTTCAGAGAACGAGTCCCTGCGAATGAACGTATGTCACTTCTAGCAAGTGTAAATGTGTCATGTGATGAGCTGAACTGATTATTTTAAATTTGGTTGTTAGTATAGCTATTAGCACACTCAGGATTGTTTAGCAAGAGCTACCCAATCATGAGATCACATCTAACCAATTTAACGTAATCAGCCTAGTTCATAATGTGCAAAACAAAAACAGAATTACCTGGAAAAACTCAGCAGATCTGACAGCATCAGTGGAGAAGAAAAGAGTCGACGTTTCGAGTCCACATAACCCTTCAACAGAACTGAAGTATAGTTAGGAGAGGGGTGAAATATAAGCTGGTTTAAGGTGGGGGCCGGGGGGAGAGAAGTTGAGGGTGGGGTGGTTGTAAGGACAAGCAAGCAGTGATAGGAGCAGATAATAAAAAGATGTCACAGACAAAAGGATCAAAGAGGTGTTGAAGGTGGTGATATTATCTAAGAAAAGTGCTAATTAAGAATGGATGGCAGGACACTCAAGGTACAGCTCTAGTGGGGGTGGGGTGGAAAGACTGACAAGGTATTAGTTGTAGATTTAAAAATAATGGAAATAGGTGGGAAAAGAAAAATCTATATAAATTATTGAAAAAAAAGGGAGGAAACGGGGTGGGGATGGGGGGAGGGGGAGTTTAAGATCTAAAGTTGTTGAATTCAATATTCAGTCCGGAAGGCTGTAAAGTGCCTAGTCGGAAGATGAGGTGCTGTTCCTCTAGTTTGCGTTGGGCTTCACTGGAACAATGCAGCAAGCCAAGGACAGTCATAATGTGGCTTATTTATGCTTGCTGGAAGCGATACACATTCATATGCAGACTGGAAGTGATATATGCAGGGACCCATTCTCTGCAAACAAAAGGAATATGCCTGAGCCTTGTGCCTTTTTTGAAGTACCTGGGAGCTTGGGGCCTATAGTTCCCCATTGCTTTCTCCATGACAACACCCCGGCCAATCAGTCGACTTGCCAAGCAGTCAGCACCCTTTTCTCCTGTTGTATAAACTCTTGTGATAGTTTGAAAGTTAGCATTCTTGCATTTGTCCTCATGAGTACAAGACAAGATGCTTCAGCAATCTTTTCAGCAATATTCACATTCTGTACAAAAATTCAATAACGCAATTTTATGAATAACTTTTGTTCGCTAAATCTTTTGACTATTTAGAAAACCCCAAATCAGAAAGAAATGAGGCATATATTGCAGCCAGCATTACCAGGGAATAAGATGGGTATAATTTTCCTTCCCTCCAAAAGTACCACACCACCAGACATTTTAAGCACATGCAATTCCCTCCCCTCCTCGCACCTCAAGATCGCAACCCGACTGCTACAATTTTAGACAGGTAAAACTCTGCAGGCACATCAGAGGAAACCAGATATAATTCACTGCCAGACTATTACCAGGCTGCACATAAATTAGATGCATGTCAACCCCTCAGATTGATGCTCAGCTTTATGGGGACTAATGCACCCCAATTCGAGGCAGTTCAGCGAGGTCTGGTTCAGATCTCACTCCAACTGCTGACTGATGAAATAAAGACAGTGCCTCTTTAGAAAACCACATGATCACCCAACCAACATTTGCCTTTTGTTGGAATATATATTAAGGTACTCATGAAATATTATTGAGTGTGGTGATATGTTATCAAATTAACTACCGTTATGTCAGTGATTATACATCGCTGCTTGGCATTCTTCTAAATGCAGTGCTTTGATTTATACCATTGCATTGTTCATCTCCTCATGTGGCAAGAGGTATGATAGGAGATCAAAATACTGACTTCAGCTGTAATGTTGTATTTATAACCTCACACTACTCAATGACATCATGGTGTCATTTCACAATGTGAATCAACTTAACTCTTACTGTTCAATTTTCTATCATATTTTAAATATTAACTTTATATTTAAGATCTAATGAGAAAAAATGTAGACACAGAGTGTGTGTAATAATTAAATCATGGGCATCATTTATAATAATTACCATTGATTCTAACTTCCTGAGCAATGATCTGAGTTTACGTTTATCTACAATATTTAATGCATTTTGATGGGGTCTCCTTTTAACCTGTAATATACTGTAATATAGACCATAAAGATTAACTTTATCTAATATAAAAGCAAAATACTGCGGATGCTGGAAATCTAAAATAAAAACAGAAAATACTGAAAAAATTCAGCAGGCCTGGCATCATCTGTGAAGAGAAACAGAGTTAATGTTTTGAGTCCATGTGACTCTTCAGCTTTAGCTCTGAAGAAGAGCCATACGGACTCGAAACGTTAACTCTGTTTCTCTCCCCATAGATGCTGCCAGACCTGCTGCTGAGTTTTTCCAGCATTTTCTGTTTTTATTAACTTTATCTAATATTTCCTTATTCACTGACTTGCATGTAATCAGCCTTATTCTCTGTACTGCCTCCAATGCGCATATATTTATATTGTCGCATGGTGATTAAAAATGAGCAGACTACTTTATGTTTACTTTGGTTGCACGTAAAACATTGGCCGGAATTTTACGGTCCCGTCATGGCAAGGGCGGGGCCATAAAATGCGACGAGCCATACTGACTTCAGCAGGAACGTAAAAATCCCACTGCCGCAAAATTCTGCCCATTATAACTTCTGTAGCCTTGAACTCTACTATTCCAGCTGGATATTCTAACATTCTAATAGCCCTCTTAATTGTTTTGCCACATATTCTGGCCTGGATTCTTGTTTTAAGGGGCATTGTTTTAACAGGGCAACCTTTGCCCTGCTCCTCTTTGTCCATGTGAGCTCCAACACAATTTTCTTAGTTGGGGTTCATTAGAAATGCATGGTGGGCCTCCAATGGCAATCTTGCTGTCAAAGGGCAGCCTGCCAATACCTGAGGAATCCCAGGACACTGCTATCATTTACATATGGCAGCCAAGGAAGATTTATGCCACAGCAGCCTGGTAAGGAGGGAAGGGAGATCCCAGTCAAGCAGTGAAGCAAGCATTGGTCTCACTGCTTTACTTTTCCAGCTTTTTCTCCCACTACCTCCCCACTCCCTCCACCCCCAGTTTTGGGCTCAACCAGGGAGAAATTCCACCCTGATAGTTAAGTGACATGTTTAATATCATTCCCAGGTCTCTTCTGCTAATTCGGTTTCATTCGTTGTATACTTATGACCTAGATTTTTCCAGCCTTTATGCATCATAATGACCTTATTCTGTCAAATATGCCTGTTGGATTCATCTGGTACCTAACAGATGCTTGTCATATATTCTTGTTATATCCCTTTTGTCTCATAAAATAATTAACCCTCGCTGCATATAGTCAATAAATAAAAAGAGATAAAAACTTCCAATGAAATAAGTTATGGAGAGATATTAAGAGGGCAGTTGTTTACTCTCTGAATTGATTTATTGTGTTTTAAGTCAACATTCATATTTAATTCAATTTATACAACTTCTTTCTAACACATGGAACAGAAATACGTAAAGCAAATGAGTTGAATTTCCCTTATAGCCAATGGTGATCATATTCTGTCATTAGAGTGGTAAATGCCACTATAGCACAATTCTGGAATTTTCTTAATTACAGTGAAAATTAAACATCGAACTGACTGCCTAATGGACTTTGTATCATCCCTCTTGGCTCTAAGCTCTGGAATTGTTTCCCTATACCTTTTTGTCTCTGTACCTTCTTCTCCTTCTTGAAGACCCTCCTTGACATCTCTATCTCTTTGGCCACAGTTCTAATCACCCCCTCCTAATTGTTCCTTCCTTGGCTTGGTATCATTATTTTTCTAATTCTGATTCTGTGAGTGTAGATTAAACCAGAAGAATGGTCAAACACAGTTTTGTTTTCATATAAGGAGATAGAATTTAAGAACAAATGATAAGGTAATGATACATCTGAACAAGGTAATAGTTCAGCCATAGATGGAGTACTATGTCCTGTTTTGGGAACCCCATTATGGAATGGACATTTAAATCATACGAGAGCATACAACATAGACTCACAAAGGGTGAGAGATTATGGTTATGAGGTGCGACTTTAGGTTCTCGGAATTTTCCACTGAAACAGAAGATAACTAAGTGGAGATTTCATAGAGGGTTTAAAAATACTGAAGGATTTAGATTGAGTAAATCAGAAAAGACTACTTCCTTTGATTGAGGAGTCAGTGCTAAAGGATCATAAATTTCAAAATTTTCTAGAAAAGAAGACAAAATAGATTGTCTAGCAATTCCTATGTTTCCTAAACGTGTGGTACATCTTTAAGTGCTTTTCGGGCGTTGAGGTGTTCAGTATCAACTGGAATTGTCCCCCAGTGTGCGTGTCCATGTGTGTGCATGTGAGTGTGTGCCTTGTAATGGACTGGCGTCCCATCCTGGGTGCACTATTGCCTGTCAGGATAGGCTTTGACTCCCTGCAACCCTGAATTGGATGAAGTGGTTCTGGAAAAGTGAGTGAGTGAGTATCAGCTGGAATATCTCGTTCCACCGTTCCAGTTACTACCTCAAAGAACTCAGTCAGGTTACTGAGATAGAAGCTATATTTCCTAAAACCATGCTTGATATCAATAACTATTGCCAATCTCTCTTAGTGACCATCTATCACATCCTGATCAATATTTTCTAATGGCCTTTCAACTAGAGAAGTTAAACACACAGGTCTACGTTGGGTTTGATTTCTTACCTGGATGTTAATGAGCTATTGAATATATGAGCCAGTGGTCCACACTGCCCTATATCCCTGAACACTCTGGCATAAATGGCTTTGAGGTCTGCAGCACTATCAATTGCAAGTGCATTAACATTTTCTGAAGCATTTACCTGTTAACTTCTAAAGAATTAATTTTAGCTCTAACTCCATCCTGTAAGACTGGGTACATAGTGTCATCATCAGAAGTGAAAACTGAGGCAAAGGGGAGGCAGGTTTGGGTGTGTGAAGGAGATAACTTTACTAAAAGTGACATTGGGTCAGGATCCTGGCATCATCCTGCCCTCATCCAGGCTTCACCTGGGTAGGCTTGAAGGTGAGCAGGGAACCCATGAAGCAGCTGTCAGTTAAGGATGTTCAAATAAGGTGCTTGCAGGGAGAGGGATGAGTGGAGAATGTTAGATGTGTTGACCTGAGGCTTGCTGTGCAGAAATGCTGGGAATGCCATTGTGGTTCTTGCCACCTTAAAGTGTTATGCCACTCACCTGAGGTCCTGTATCCTCTAGGTGTACTCTCTCCAGGTAGGAGGGACCACACTTCTCCTGTTAGCATCCTCAGGCATTTCCATCCATGCCTGCTTGGTTGCAGAGACTGTCCTCTTCTTCCCATCCTCCTGATAGCTCACATCACTACAGTCTCTCAGATGCCACTGGAATATCTCTGAGTGAGAGTGAGAGACCCCAGAGTTCAGCTTTCCTTGGTCTCTTCTCCATTCAGTGGTTGTTGCAGCCTAAAAAATCCATGTCCAGTTGAACCATTGTAACACATGCCAGATTCCCTTTAATATTGACAGATTCAGTGTGTCAGTCCTCCCACTTTCCCTGATTTTCTGGTCAGGACACCCAAAAACGGGATGCTAATGCTGTGGTGTTGTTAAAGAGCCATGGCAAAGCCCAGTGGAGGTTTCACTGTATTTCCAACCTGCTAATGGTCCTGCCATTCTGCTGAAAGTATCTAGTTAACTCAGCAGCTGTATTTTTATCTTCATAACCTGTCCTGGCAAACTCTTTAAAGGATCTAGGCAGCACTCATTTGTGTTTTGAATTCTAACTGAAGAAAGCCTTTTCTCCTCCAATTATCCCCCTATCCATTTTTCCTAATTCCATTTTTGCATTCCTAATATTGGCTTTAATAATCCCCTAATGTTTTATACTTGTTTCCGCTTCTCTGACAATTGAAACATTCATACATAATGACTCAAAATTTGCTGCCAAAAAATTAAAATGGGGCGACTAATAGCACTTGCCGTTATTTATGTGCAAATAGCACAGCAACATCAGGCAAGAGTAGATTTGTGATTAAACATGAAAAGTGAAAAGTCTAAGATACACCACTCTGTTACTAGCTTTGCTAAAATGACATCTTGGTGTCTGGCTCCCCATTCAATTACATTGATCAGTGTGAAGTTCCTGTACTTAGGCATTACACATACAGCTGAGTGGATGATCCATCTTAGCCTCCACCTGAGGTCCCCAGCATCACAGATGCCAGACTTCAGCCAATTCAATTCATTCTACGTGATATCAAGTAATGGCTGAAGGCACTGGATTCTGCAAAAGCTATGGGCCCTGACAACATTCCAGCAATAGTACAAAAGGCTTGTGCTCCAGAACTTTCCATGCCCCTAGCCAAGCTGTTCCAGTACAGCTACAACACTGGCACCTGCCCGTAAATGTGGAAAATTGCCCAGGTATGTCCTGTACACAAAAAGCAGGACAAATCCAACCTGGCCAATTACTGTCTATTAGTCTACTCTCGATCATCAGCAAAGTGATGGAAAGTGTCATCAACAGTGCTATCAAATGGCACTTACTCAGAAACAGCCTGCTCACTGACACTCATTTTGGGTTCCACCAGGACCACTCAGCCCCCTGACCTCATTACAGCCTTAGTCAAAGCATGGACAAAAGAGCTGAACTCCAGAGGTGAGGTAAGAGTGACTGCCCATGTTATCAAAGTCGGAATTGGTAGAGTGTGGCATCAAGGAGCCTTAGCAAAGCTGGAGTCAATGGGAATCAGGGGGAAAACACTCCACTGGTTGGAGTCTTACCTAGCAGAAAGAAAGATGGGTGTGGTTGGAGATCAATCGTCTCAGTCCCAGGACATTGCTGCAGGAGCTCCTCAGGGTAGCTGTATTAGGCAACCACCTCCAGCTGTTTCATCAATGACCTTCCCTCCATCATAAGGTCCGAAGTGGAGATGTTCATGGATGATTACACAATGTCCAGTACATTTGTGACTCCACAGATACTGAGTGCTCCATGTCCATATGCAGCAAGACCTGGACAATATTCAGGCTTGGGCTGATAAGTGGCAAGTAATGTTCGTGCCACACAAGTGCACATCTCCAACAAGAGAGAATCTAACCATCTCTCCTTGATATTCAATGGCATTACATCGTTGAATCCCCCGCTATCAACATCTGGGGGTTACCAATGACCAGAAACTGAAGTGGACTAGCCATACAAATAACGTGGCTACAAGAGCTGGTCAGAGGCTGGGGATACTGCAGAGAGTAACTCAATTCCTGAGTCCCCAAAGCTTGTCCACCATCTACAAAACATAAGTCCGGTGTGTGATGGCATACTCTTCAATTACCTGGGGCGGGACTTCCTCTCAAGTGAGGGTCAGAAGTCCTGCCTCCAGACAATTAACTCTCCTTAAAGCATTAATTGGCTGAGGGGCATCCTGTATAAACAGGGATACGTTCCCTACTGACTTCTTAGGTAGCAGGGTGGGCAACCCTACCATCCGAAAAATCCCGGTCCTCATTTCATCTGAGATTCACCAAAAATATAAGCTGCTTTGTAAACCCAAAACCACCAACCAGCAGGTATTCAGAGGGATATTTTCTGTCAATTCTGCAGATGAATGCAGAGAGAAAATATAGGAAAAAGTTGGATACAAATCCCTCTAGGAAGCAGAGACTGGGCATCTTTTCCCACCATGGAAACAAATATCAGTACATAGATTTGTAGTCAAAGATTAAAATGCTAGATATTCAAAGGGCTCTTTTCAAGCTTCCACCGGAAGCCTTGAGGCAGCTAGAAATGCCTATTCCTTATGATACAAAGAAAATATCATCGCAACAATGCAGAACATCCAAAAGCTGCACTGTAGGATAAAATTGCCCTACTGCATCTGTACATGCACCTGTTTGTCAAAAGATAGATCATGATGAATAAAAGTGATCCAAGGTCAATCTACATTTGACTGAACATCATATTTTTGGCCCAGCTTTGACCAATTGTACAAACGTACTCGTTAGGAGCAGGAATAGGCCACTTAGCCGCTTGAGTCTGCTCCACCATTCAGTAAGATCATGGTTGATCTGATTTTAACCTCAACTTCACATCCCTGCCTACCCCCCGATAACCTTTCACTCCCTTGCTTATCAAAAATCTATCTACCTCTGCCTTAAAGATATTCAAGAACCCTGCCTCAACCACCTTTTGAGGAAGAGAATTCTAAAGTCTCCTAACCTTCTGAGAGAAAAAAAAATCTTCATCTCTGTCCTAAATGGATGACCCCTTATTTTGAAACACTGACCCCCGAGTTCTAGATTCTCCTGCATGAGGAAACATCCTCTCCTCATCCACCCTGTCAAGTCCCCTCAAGATCTTATGTTTCAATCAAGTTGCCTCTTGCTCTTCTAAACTCCAGTGGATACAAACCTGTCCAGCTTTTCCTCATAAAACTGACCATTCTTGGAGAATGCATCTGCATTCAGCCCAGTTGTGGGTTTTCGGGAATAGAATTTATCTAACGTGATAAAATTTTCTTCTGGATTAAAATAAACAAACAATATAAATAAATCAGTAGCTTACAAACCACATATAGAGCAGGGTATAATAATGAGAGTGAGTCAGAACCACGTCACGCCAAATAGTAAACTTACAAAAAGTTGATTTAATATAGTAGATTTAATAATGGTTCCAGAACTATGTTCAAGGTAGCTTTACACAATAGGCCCACTGCACGTTGGGTTTCATACAACAGGTAGTCTTTTTGAAGAAATGAATCTTTGGGAACTGGGTCATCTATGATCTTTTAGATATTATCTGTGCAGATTTTTAAAAATAAGCTATTCTGTAACCATTGAAAAGTTTCAAATAAGCTTATTGATTGTTAGAAAAAAGTATATAAAATGGGGTAATGCTCCTATCAAATTGATTTTACTAATGTATTACAATTTTTAGGAATTGCAGTTGACGTCATAATGGGACAATTGCCAGTATGTGAAATAAATAGCAGAATGCCAGGATGATGGCCTTCAAAGATCTGAAAGTTTCTAACCAAATTTTTTGCAAATTTTGGCATGTGAAGGTTTGTGGTCACTTTGAACATGACACAGTAAGCAGTTCCTCAATTTGGAGATGACTCAAATTATAGGAATGACAAAGGTGAATTGAAGGACAAGCATTTCTTCATCAGCCCTCAGTCTTACTAGAAACAATGTTAACTCTATGTGAATTCAATTTAACTTATGTCAAAAATTCTGATGTACAACAGAGGAATATTAGCCAGGTTGCTAATAGAACTCTCTGCTCTTCTTCCCGTAGTGCCTTGGGATCTTTTACAACCATGTGGATTGGCAGGAGGAGCCTCTTTCTCATCTGAAAGATAGAACTTCCAACAATTTGGCAGTGAAATGAAAATCAGGCAGTTTCTCTAAACTGCAACCAATCAGCAGTTTGAGTTTTTCACTCAGGTAATAAGTTGAAATACAATCCAGATGGGATACTTCTTGATTTCAACACAGTGGGGGTATAAGTCAGGGAGAGAAACGAGGAGATGGTAGAGAGCTTAGAGACAACCAACCATAGTGGTATCAATAACACGGGAAATAAGGAATGGGCACTGATGGAGACAAGCTGGATGCTAGAAGTAAGGGAATCAACTGACAGACACAGTTTTTTTAATATACTGGATATATATCTTTAGGATTTTATGCAGGATATTTCCCTATGATTTAGTGTTGCTGACTGCCATAAGCATACCTTAAATCCCTAGATGCTAGACTTTTACTTGTCCAGCATACCTAGAGTAACCATTTTGAGACCTGGGGATCAAACAAGAAACCGTATTATTATAATTTGGCTTATTTGGCACATCATGACCTGAATTTTCAGCTGGGCAGGCGGGTGCGATCGGCGGGCCTGGGATCGGCTGGGAAACGGACCACGGACTGCGATCAGCCTCCGACCGCAATTTCGCGCTGGCTGGCCAATTAATGACTAGCCAGCGTGAAACGCGCGCTGAAAAGCTCAGCGCTGCCAGGGTGAGGACGGGAAGAGGGCAGGTGATGATGTCAACACGGGCGCAGACCAGCACTGACAGAAAGCTCCTGAAGGCAGAGAGCTGCCTCAGGGAGCTGAAAACCTGAAACAGCAAAAAATAAAGGTTTCAAAAGCTGAAAAAAGTGACCATGCATCATACTCAGTCACCTGGAAATTTAGTTTATGAAAATGCTGTCCACAGAAATTTATTTATATTTTATTTCATCACAGAATTCCCACCCGTGGATGAGGTTTGTTGAAAAATGCAAAGGCTGCCTGGCCAATTCATCCATCTGCCAACTTAAGGTTGGATGGGCTATGTAAAATGACAGACAATTGTGTTATCATGGGCTTAATTGCCCTCTTAATTGTCGGCAGGCACGCTTCCAACTTTTGCGTGTGCCCGCTGACCAAAATATCGCGCAAGCACGGTATGATGTTGGAACGCTCGCCCGATGTCATCTCGTGAGATTTCACACCCGATCGGGTCAGGCGCGTAAAATTCAGCCCCATGCGTCACCATGTAATCTTGCTGACAAGCATAAGAATAACATGTTAGCATACTATGGTTTAGTTTATTAACTACTAGATAAATCTATTGAACAAAAAATAGAGAAAGGAATAGTGTCGGTATGAAGAGCATATTTACACTACTTTTACTACTCTTGTAATGTCAAATACCACAAAGATGAATCTTACTGTATGACTGTTCAGTATAATACTAAACCAACACATATTGTTGCACACAGATAAATGCTCCTTATGTAGCTGCTGACTACCAAAGAGTCCTTTGGGTATACTTGTGCCCCTGATAACATCAGGCTAACTGGTGAGTGGAGCACAGACAGCGACATATAAGTCTACAATCAGAGGTTCTGATTCCAGGACTGTCTGTCAGCGGGACCACAAAGAATCAGATGGCACTGACATACATCTTCACCTTAGATATAGCTGTCAATCAAATCTACTACTCTAGCATGATCCGTAAGATGTCAATCACTTAGCCAGTCTGAGTTGATTGAAATTGATTAACCAATAGGTTGGTTCCAAACACTTCAATCAACTTTCAATTGCAGGAAATTACTAATTGTCCAGTGAGATATCACAGCTATTATTTTGGGCAGGAGATTCTGGGTTAAATAGACAGTGGCGTGGATTTTCCTGCAATGGCGAGGCTGCTGATTTAGAGTGTAAATATAGCCCTCCGTTTGCCAATCTCATTGTCAGTAAGTTCCTCTATATTTTTATTTAGAAAATGCCACATCAAGAATGGTGGAAGTGCCACAGCCATTTTTCCCAACAATTCTATAAATATATTAACAAGATGGCAATTTTAAACCTTAAAGCGATCTTTTAATATAAGTATTGCACTTATCCAAAGTGCTACTCTCACCAAGCATATCTTTTCTCAGTGGAATTGGTTGGCCTGCTTCCGTTTACAGCATAGAGATTACACAGATGTGCTGGACCTGTTCCCCAGCCTCCGTACGGGCCATGTATAATCGCTTGAGCTTTTTATTTTTAAAAAATGATCTATTACCTATAAACCATGCTGCTGCCCAGTCACAAATACTACTCCTTCTTACTCTTGTTCATCTTGAAATGCTCAAATATAATACAATTTTTGAACAACTTTTAAAAGGTTTGCATTGTTTAGTCTTACAAATTGATAAGGTAAATGCTTGCACTAGTACATGGTTATATTTTAAGACCTGCATTTTTTAATGTTTTCCACTTATCACTGAAATTTGGAGACTTAAACGCCTTCTAATAAATCTCTTTGAACTTGAACAGTATTCGAACAGTGTTTGACTTTTCTTCTGCTCACCACCTGGGGGCAAGGGGCTAAATAAGGAATGGGGCTCATTGTGTGATAACCTGCACCACAAGTCAGGCTCTGACAACCCTGCCAAATGCTTGCTTCCTGAGCAAACAGCACGTCTCTCTGCTCCATATCCTGCAGGGCTGTGCCTTCCATCTGAATCGGCTCCTCTGCTGGAATGTCAAGGTCTGTTAAATCCTCGTCGCCAGTTTGTTGGATCCTAGTCACCAGTTTGTTGGATCCTGTTCACAAGCTTGTTGTAAGGGATGGCCAATTTGATACTAATGATAGAGTTGAGTAGCAGACACTTCATAGGTAGAAACTCTGTGTTTATTTACAAAGATACTCAGCAGCAACTAAACATGTACTATCACTTCAAACTCTGTCTCTATACTACTGCTGTTACTAACTACTGACTAGAGACTACTAACTGCAGAGGTAGCCCGCGCTACTCTGCTATTGGTTACTAAGATCATGTGATCTTGCATCATAACATTCTTCTTAAAGATATATTACACATCAGATTACCACAGGCCCTGACCTTCTACCAACATACATGAACTTGTGCCAGCTGGGTGCAGCGCACCATCACAATACTAACCACTCTCTCTCTCTCTCTCTGGGAAATACTGTAATGGACCCTCAGACCTCTCCAGGCACATGAATCAGCCATCCAGAGCTAAAATGTTCTCTTATCAACCTGCCTGATGAACATAAGTGCCTCATTGTACCTCTCCTCCTTGTCCTTGATTTGTGTTACCTGAAACAGTACCTTAAACTACAGCAGCCGGAGGGTAGGCCTTGTGCCCAATAAGCCATCTACTGGCAACAACCACTTGCGTTTATATAGCATTCATAACATAGTAAAAGTCCCAAGGTGTTTCAACCATTTATCCAACCATACATTGACTGGGTCCCATTATGCTCGAGCACGACAGATACTTGCGTGTTGTGTATTATTGTGCAGGATGTGAAGAAGGCATTGTGGACAATTTGCACACAGAGGGAGTGGAAACCCTTTCTATTCATGTAGTTCTTTCAAGAGGTGCCTTCAGTTTTGCATGCCTCCTGTTAATTGCTGTAAGCACCTTGGAGGAGCCAGCTACACAATAGAAGGTCAGTGTCTTTCATCTTTACTCCATCGGGGACATTTCCAGCCTTACAGAACAGGGCATTAGTCACCTGTGGAACGCTGTCCCTTACTGCCCATTGGCTGATCCAGTACAGGTCTGGAGTGGATACCTTGAATGATCCACACCTGTAGAAGTTTTTGTCCTAAGGCCTTGGTGACCTTCATCCCCACTATTATGGCCCTACAGCTTGTGGATCAAGGCATAAGTTTTTTTGTAGAATTCAGACAGTTGGCGGATAGCACCATTAATGAATAGTAGACTCCTCAGACAGGCAGCTCATCAGGCATCTCCTCATAACTCATTCAAGGCCTGCACACTGAAGGCAGGGTACCTGCAAGTGAGGTGCGGTCTTTACCTGTGGCACTTGACTCTTTGGGCCTCGAGTTTCCAGAGTTCGCTCACCTCTCCTTCCTCCTATTCATCCAGCGTTAAAAATAACAGTGACGCAGGTAGAGATTGGCCCTCCTTTAGGTTTTGAAATATACTGAACCCCCACAAACAAGCAGAATTGGAGAAAAAGCTGTCCCACACAGTGAATGGTCGGAATCTGGAATGCACTTCCTGACAGTGTGGTGGAGACAGGTTCAATTGAGGTTTTCAAAAACAAATTTGATCAATTTCTGAAAAGGCAAAATTTCCAGAGCTACGGGGGAAAAGGAAGTAGCACTAGGACAATCGCTCCTACAGAGGGCCAGCACAGACATGACAGGCCAAATGGCCTCCTACTGTGCTGCAACCATTCTATAATTCCATAACTTGCATTGTGGTGCTGGGTGTGTGGTCAGTTTTGTGGCTGGGGACTCTTATCGGAAGCAGGGTTCAATGGATGTACTTAAACAGGTCTGGATACTTGGGCACAAAGCAAGAGGAAACTCCGAGGCAAAATGCTTTTGTTAATGGATTTTTCCTGCTTACAATGAACAGACTAACAATACTTAGTCTTAACCCCATGCATAGTGTGACTAACAAGAAATAATCCATCACACACATGAATGCTACATTTTTGTGAGAATATAGAGAAGTCAAGGGGGTAGAATTTTGTCTTTACCTACACCTAGACATTAAATATGGTCAGGCGGGAGAGCAGTAAGGAAAATCTGCACAGCAGCGCTAGAACCAACCTGACTGAAATGAATGGAAGGTTTGGAAGGGCCATGTCATTCTACCACACCAGCATTTCCTTTCTGCACAATATCCAGCTAGTGGTTAACACCCAGGCAATAAAGACATTAATCTATCCAGGATGCTTTTAAAAAATTGGGTTTGAGAGCTGAAAATTATTGAGGAGGCAAAAAATTGATTGTGTGGTTGTCGGCTGACAACACAGGACTTCTCATTGTTTTTTCATGTGTGGAATTTACCCAAATATCACAAAAGGAAGCTGTAACTATATACTCATTTAACTTTACAAATAGCACCTTATGTTTTGCAGGGTGGTCTTTTTGCTAAAATGAAATAATCCCTATAAATTTAGTTACTATTTGTAGAAAACATATATTTTAGCCACATTTTAGGCCCCATAGTGTTTATATTATGTTTTATGTAGAATTCTGATAGAATCATTGTACTCGGTCGTCAGGTAGTTTCCAATTCATTACTGAAACTTTGCCACATTAAAGCAGCATATTTTAATGGTACTTTTACGTGAGATGTTAGTACCTCAGTTAAGAGTATAGTAAAACTGATACATAAAGAACATTTTCACATTATTACTGGGTTTGATAGACTAACATTGGATTAAGCATGTTATTTAGTAAATTTGTTACAGATGTTTACAAAATTGAAAGAACTTGCAGTTATGGATCACAGTCTGCTGGTAATGTTGTTCAGTGTGTAATTGTTATACACAGTAATATCCCAGAAGAAGCAATGACCTACTATTCCATTAAAAATAGTGTTGACAAAGAAAGAAATATCAGTCACAATGCACTTCTGCTCTTCTGATCTAGTGCTATAGGTTCTTTAACATACAACTAAATTTGGAGACGGGACCTTGGTGCAATCTTGATCTGAAAGATAAGGCTCAAGTGCATGAAGTGATCCCACCCAAACTCACCCTTGATCGGGCAGAATTTCTCATTGGCCTCAGGCTCATGAAGCCTCACTCAGAAACCTCCAGCCCACAATCTGAGCTGTCTCTTGTGAATTCCCTCCATGTCATTCTATCCTAGGCACAGGGTTTTCCTAGATTGGCTGCTTCTACACGCTCTCCATGTCCTCGATCTTGTCTTTTGTCCAGCCATGCCCTGGCATTATATCTTGCTGTCCCCTTGCTGGGGATCTCGGTGAGGACTCATTTATACAGATGTTCTCCCCTGAACCAATGGGGATCTGAGGTGCAAAGTGTTGCATAGAGCAGTGGCATCAAATATGATTTTAAGCTACTTTACAGACACCAAGCCACTTGTAAAGAAACCGTGTTTTGTGTGTAAATGGAGTGTGAGAGGCTATAGCCCTTATTTTACTACGTGGCTGGTTAGCAGCCTCTCTTCATAATGTCCTGTCTGTACTGGGTTGCCCCTGGAAAGGGAACAAGCTGTGTCCACCAGGAAACAGGAGAACTTACACAACTGGTGGCAGTGCATAGATTGCCTAACTGGCATGGGTAATATCATAATTGAGTATTATAAATTTATTTTAGTTTAATTACACCTTATATTTAAATTAATATATTAGTGGTACCTTCTCAGATGAGGGGGCACTTGTAAAGCTGTTTTTCTGCTAGTAACACCATGACAACCCGGCGTTACCCTTATTGGTCCACTAAGAATAAGTATCGGATGGATAGCAGCTCTGGCAAAGCAGCATTTGCTTAGTACTGCGCCAAGAAATCAGCTTATATTATGGGGATCATTTTGACTTTGACTGATAGTGTAAATTGGGTAATATTATACATCCATCCAATTTCCAAATGGAATCCAATATTAGGAGAGGTGTATAATGTATTGTCAATTCCATACCAGCCATTTTACATTATCATCCAAAGATACCATGGCTCATGTATCCAAATCTTAGAATGGAACTTGAAATCACTTCCTGCTAACTCTGAGACAAGGATATTGTCAGCAGAGCTCAGCTCCACTGACATATGAATGAAAATATAAACTGTTGTACTCAGCTTAACAAAATTAGTAATAAAAAATATGTTTTCAACTAACAACATTCCTGCATCTACAATAAAAATATTTTTTTTACTCATTGGGGCAATTTAATCAATTTCAGTGATCTGATTCAGTTTCTCAGTTGTATTTACCAATTAACCAAATATTCAGCATACAGAAATTAGTTGGAGTTGCTGTATGCCTTAAAAGGAAGCACAATAGGGCCAATTGTCTTGCTTTAAAAACAAAAGTATTATACAATTGGATTAGGCTCAATTACATTCCAGTAAAGATTTAAGATTTTTAAAAAATATTAACTGGTGGCCTCATATCGATGCCGCATGCAGGATGCAGCTCATGGTCTTTATGTTTGTGGCTCTCCCAGGCAGTGTAAAGGATAAAAATAAATTAAAAAGTCATATCATAAAGATTAACTATTAATCAGCATGTTTGACCTGTCAGTAAGATTGAAGGATCAGACAGCATTCCTCTTGCATGGTTAAAAATGTCTTGTTGATGAATCATGTGCTCTGAATTGCTGATCACAAGATCCGAGCTGCACCAAACAATAATGAAACTGTATGTACTACATGTTTTCCTTAACACACCAATAACCATCCATCTGCTTTTCATGTCGATGGTACTTTAGGCCCAAATGTAGCATTGACACTGGGTTTGCCGTGACAAATTGGAGTATGCTGTTATGTACAACTAACTTAGCAACAGAGCAATGGAAAAAAAAAGGCAAACCTGTCACATTTTTAATTTATTAGAAAGGATTTTATACATCAAGAATGAGCTTTATTCCTTAGTGTGAAGTTATAGTCTATAATATGATTCCCCCATGCTGAGATTCACCAGCATATCTCCCTGTTTCACTTCATAATCAATATCAAAGAGGGGTATAGTTGTTTTAGCTGAGACAAATCCCTAACTGCCTACATATAAATGGGTTAACAATGTTTTGAAAAAAATTCACATGCTACAGTAATATAAAGCACATGTAACTCTTTCTTTTAGTAATTTACAAGGCGATTGCAATAACAACTGTAAACGTCTGCTGTACAGCACAATGAATTAGCTGCACTTTTTGCGTTTTGCAATCAACAGCATATTGATAATAATCTGCCTTCAATTTTTTTACATAAATTTATTTTAAGATATGGAAGAAAATATAACAAGGAACAATGGTATACAGCAATTGAACAAAGGAACAGTGTATTGTAATGTAATAACCAGATTATCCATGCAGTTTAAGATCTAATCTGCATCATTATTGCATTTTATGGTTGATTATAAAATGTGCAACAAAGAAATAAACTTTCCATCATAAATGCTTGAGAGGCCAGACTCCTGAGTTCACTGATAACTTCTCATCCGGGTGAAGGGAAGCAAAGAAGGAAGGATATCTAACCATCTGATTTGTTCTGCTATAACATTCCAAATGATAGGACAAGGCTTTGCTAATTGGTAAAGGCATCTATAGGCTTAAAAACACAGAAAGCTAATTATTAAACAGGAACCAGAGGTTTGCCATCATTGAAAAGAAGAGGGAAAATGAGTAACCTCCCTAAATTATTAAAATTTACTGCATGACATATACCTCACTAAGAGTGCCAAGACTTGACAACTTATCACAATGGTTCAAGGGTAAAGCATACATTGACTACTGGCTGTTTGATTTGGTCCCTGTCGTAGTGCGTGCCTGCCCGGCAGTGTAATGTAAAAGTGCTCAGCAGAGCAAGGGTTAACAGGAGACTGGAGAATAGCACCGCCCATGGTATGTTGCATAGAGTCACATGGTAATAGACTGGGAGAGCAGTCTAGAAACAACACTTGGAAGTAAGCAGCTGGCCTGCACGGAGCAGAACCATGCATGTCTGTAATCTGGGATCTGTGAATAGTTAAATACTACCAATAAACAGTTCATGTTAAACATGCAAGTCTCAAGGACTCCTCATCCAAACATCTCAAGAACCCATAATACAATATGCGGTGGCAGCAAACATAATACAACAGTTCCAAACTCATTACCATTAAATATATTTGTAGGGCAGGAACATTATCAGGTCCTGCACTTAGTTTTCAAGAGAGAGTTGAACAGAATAAGTTTTCAGCAAATTATAGTTTTAGAATATAACAAGCTCAACCAAGTGTCAGTTGGACACTTAAATTCCTCCAGAAAATTGGTATAGTACAGGCCTTGGAATTATAGAGTTAAAATGATCATAGGAGAGGGAACCATTATTCGTACTATCATAAATAATGAAGGAGAGAGAAATTTTGTAATAAGGTTGCTTCCTTTATTTCAGTTTTATCCAGAGGGAAATGTCCTTTGGTGTGATCTATGTCCTAGTGAACCATCATTAGCGAATGGGGACTAAAAGTCACCATTGAAATATTTTGCAGATACCCGGACTCATGCACATTCTTTGTTTTGCTAAATCTTGGATTTTTGAAGTAAACAAAAAACTCTTAAAAGCAGCATGATTCAGCCACTTGAAGAACAAAGGATTATCGACCAGCAGTTTGCCTGAAGCTGACTTCACCCAATACTCAGTTGGTTACAGTCCAGCAATCAACTGTTACTTGGCCTGAATTCATCATTCCTACATAAATAAATTTCACTGTCAGTGTATCCACCAAGCTGTTGGTGCCTTTACTTTCAAACTACATGTACCATGTAAATAAAGGCTACCCTTTAGCGCTTCTTAACAAGAAGGAAACTAAATAGTAAAGTAGCACATCAGCCTCTTAAAGTGCAGAAAGATGAATCTGCAAAGCATCATATTTATTAGGACAACTGTTAAGGAAATCTTCATTACCATGAGGACTAAAAAGCAAATATACTATCCTGTAATGCAAAGGGTGTGAAAGCTTTTTAATGTTTGAAACTTAATGGTGCAGCCAAACAACTTAGGAGCAAGTCCATTCTGGTATCAGGAGTCAGACGGATGGGATGAAACCACCCAGCATCGACCGAGGCACTAGAAGCAACAATGTCAAACCCAGCCCTGTCGACCCTGCAAAGCCCTCCTTAGTAGCATCTGGGGGATAGTGCCAAAATTGGGAGTGCTGTCTCACAGACTAGGCAAGCAACAGCCTGACATAGCCATGCTCATGGAATCATAACCTACAGATCATGTCCCAGATGCCACTATCAACATCCCTGGGCATGGCCTGTCCCACCAGCAGGACAGACCCAGCAGAGGTGGCGGCACAGTGGTATACAGTTGGGAGGGAGCTGCTGGGAATCCCTGGCATTGACCCTGGCCCCCATGAAGTCTCAACTTGGGCAAGGAAATCTCCTGCTGTTTTTTTAAAATTCATTTCACTGAGCGTCGCTGGCTAGGCCAGCATTTATTGCACATCCCTAACTGCCCTTGAGAAGGTGGTGGTGAGCTGCCTTCTCGAACCGCTGCAGTCCCTGTGGTGTAGGTATACCCACAGTGCTGTTAGGGAGGGAATTCCAGGATCTTGACCCACCAACAATAAAGAAACGGTGATATATTTCTTATATATAGGATGGTGAGTGGCTTGGAGAGGAACTTCCAAGTGCTGGTGTTCCCATGTATCTGCTGCCCTTGTCCTTCTAGATGATAGAGGTCGTGGGTTTGGAAGGTGCTGCCTAAGGAGCCTTGGTGAGTTTCTCCAGTGCATCTCATAGATGGTACACACTGCTGCCACTGTTCGTCGGTGGTGGAGGAAGTGAATGTTTGTGGAAGGGGTGCCAATCAAATTGTCTGCTTTGTCCTGGATTACACGTACCTCACCCCAGCCCTCAATCCCACTCAGCTGGTGAATCAATGCTGCTCCATGTTGAACACCATATGGAGGAAGCACGGAGGGTGGCAAGGGTGCAGAATGTAGTCTGGGGGGGGGGCTTCAATATCCACCACCAAGAGTGGCTCGGTAGCACCACCACAGACCAAGCGGGCCGAGTCCCAAAGGAGATAGCTGCCAGGTAGGGTCTGCGGCAGGTGGTGAGGGAACCAATAAGAGGGAAAAACACATTTGACCTCATCCTCACCATCCTGCCTGCTGCAGATGCATCTGTCCATGAAAGTATCAGTAGGAGTGACCACCACACAGTCCTTGTGGAGATAAAGTCCTGCCTTCACATTGAGGATACCCCCCATCATGTTGTGTAGCACTATCACCATGCTAAATGGGATAGGTTTTGAACAAATCGATCAACTCAATTCTGGGCATCGATGAGGCACTGTGGGCCAACAGCAGTAGCAGAATTGTACTTAACTACAACCTGTAACTTCATGGGCTGGCATATCCCCCGCTTTACCATCACCACATTACCAGGGGATCAACACTGGCTCAATGAAGAGTGCAGGAGAGCATGCCAGGAGCAGCACCAGGCATACATAAAAATAAGGTGTCAATCTGGTGAAGGTACAACTCAGGGCTACTTGCACGCCAAACAGCATATGCAGCAAGTGATAGACAGAGCTAAGTGATCCCACAACCAACGGATCAGATCTAAGTTCTGTAGTCCTGCCACATCCAGTCGTGAATGGTGGTGGACAATTAAACAACTCACTGGAGGAGGAGGCTACAGAAATATCCCCATCCTCAACGATGGAGGAGTCCAGCACATCAATGCAAAAGATAAGGCTGAAGCATTCGCAACAATCTTCAGCCATAAATGTCGAGTGGATGATCCAACTCGGCCTCCTCCTGAGGTCTCCAACAGCACAGATGCTAATCTTTAGCCAATTCGATTCATTCCACGTGATATCAAGAAATGGCTGAAGGCACTGGATACTGCAAAGGCTATGGGCCCTGACAATATCCTGGCAATGGTACTGAAGACTTGTGCTTCAGAAATTGCTGCGCCCCGAGCCAAGTTGTTCCAATGCAGCTACAACACTGGCATCTACCTGGCAATGTGAAAAGTTGGCCAGGTATGTCCAGTGCACAAAAAGCAGGACACATGCAACCCAGCCAATTACCGCCCACCAGTCTACTCTTGATCATCAGTAAAGTGATGGATGGGGTCATTAACAGTGCTTTTGCTTAGCAATAACCTGCTCACTGACATTCAGTTTGGGTTCCACCAGGGCCATTCAGCTTCTGACCACGTTACAGTCTTGGTTCAAACATGGACAAAAGAGCTGAACTCCAGAGGTGATGTGAGAGTGACTGCCCATGACATCAAGGCAGCATTTGACCAGGTGTGGCATCAAGGAGCCCTAGCAAAACTGGAATCAAAGGGTATCAGGGGGAAAACTCACCACTGCTTGGAGTCATACCTAGTACAAAGGAAGATAGTTGTGTTTGTTGGAGGTCAATCGTTTCAGCTCCAGGACATCATTTCAGGAGTTCCTCAGCATAGTGCCCTAGGCCCAACCGTCTTCAGCTGCTTCATCGATGACCTTCCTTCCATCATAAGGTCAGAAGTGGGGATGTTCGCTGATGATTGCACAGTGTTCAGCATCATTCACGACTCCTCAAATACTGAAGCAGCCCATGTCCAAATGCAGCGAGACCCGGACAAGATCCAGGCTTTGGGCTGACAAGTGGCAAGTAACATTTACGCCACACAAGTGCCAGGCAATGACCATCTCCAACAACAGTGAACCTAACCATCGCCCCTTGACATTCAATGGCATTACCATCCCTGAACACCCCACTATCAACATCCTGGGGGTTACCAGTGGCCAGAAACTGAACTGTACTAGCCATATAAATACTATGGCTACAAGAACAGGTCAGAGGCTAGGAATCTGCGGTGAGTAACTCACCTCCTGACTCCCCAAAGCGTGTGCACCACCGACAAGGCACAAGTCAGGAGTGTGAGGGAATACTCCCCACTTGCCTGGATGAGTGCAGCTCCAACAACACTCAAGAAGCTGACACCATCCAGGACAAAACAGCCTGATTGATTGGCACCCCTTGCACAAACATTCACTCCCTCCACCACCGATGCACAGTAGCAGCAGTGCGTATCATCTACATGATGTACTGCAGGAATTCACCAAGGCTCTTTAGACAGCACCTTCCAAACCCACAACCACTACCATCTAGAAGGACAAAGGCAGCAGATACATGGGGACACCACCACCTAGAAATTTCCCTCCAAGCCACTCACCATCCTGACTTGGAAATATATCGCCATTCCTTCACTTGTCACTGGGTCAGAATCATGGGACTCCCCCCCTAACAGCACTGTGGGCAAACCTACACCACAGGGACTGCAACGGTTCAAGAAGGTAGCTCACCACCTCCTTCTTAAAGGCAATTAGGGATGGGCAATAAATGCTGACCTGGCCAGTGATGCCTGCATCCCGTAAATGAATTTTTTAAAAATGTGTTGAAATATTGTTCCATTACATGTGTTCTTATCAGATTATGTTAGAGAGGTGAACCAATTTTGGCAGCTCTTCTTAGTAGGAGTCAATATTCTGTTTTGGGATTGTATTATAATAGAGAAGCCGGAGAAGGTTTTAGATGGAACCATCTTTTAAATAAGAAATTGTTCAATTTCTATAAATAAGAAGCAGCAAGGCTAATGTACATTGTGAGATATTAGATGTAATGAAACTAAAGAATAGTAGTTCTGGAGACTGCCCACTTTATAAGATAACTCACTTTCAATCACAAGGCCATGCAATTTCAAAAGCAAAGACTTTGTAGTGTACTTTGGCATATCGTGTTATTGTAGTAAAGTGGAGTGCTATGTACCTTTAAGAGAATATAGTTAACTGACCATGTGACTGTATCAACCACTTGCTATACAGCAGGAGCTACTTGAGTAGCTGGAAGCCTGGAGCTGGAGGTGATTGAAGAAGCACACATTGTGTTAGTGCTCTGTTCTTAGTTCCAATAAACCACCAGTGTTTGTTCAGTTAATTGGTCTCTCTGCCTATATTGTTTCAAACACCAACTAATGTGTTAATATCAAGGGCGCAGCTCGCATTTGCTGGACAGAGCGAACCTGATAACCTAAAACATAAAAGTTATAATGACTGGATCCAGGCAGGGTGGTGTAGATTTAGCTATATTAGCAACAAAACCATCCAGTTTGGTTTCTTCTTTAATTGGTAGTTCCTTTTCATGCTTTACTATCATGCCTATGCTTGGATTCAGCCTAGCTTTGCCGAGGTTCAAACTGCAGTTAGATGTGTGAAAAGAGTGTCAGCAGTGAGTGTGGTCTTTTAATCCAGCAGCCATGGTTAAATGCCAAAGGCAGTGGTGAGTGTGAGGTAATTCTGTCTATTTAATTGGTTGTGACAAATCCTGGTCAATATCTCTACATTGCTTTGGCCATGCTAGCAACCTAGAACAATGCAATGGTTTTTAGGCACAGAAATAAAGACTTAAAAGATTAAGGCTGAGAAGTTTGGCTCTGTAACACCACTAGAGCCAGCACTACAGAAGCCAAAGGCACCTCATGTGGGGCATACAGTTCTTCCGGCCGCTTCTACCACAGCCCATGTGGCACTCCCTGACAGGAAGGGCACTGGCATGGGCATGCCATGTGTGCACTGGAGGCTTCCCAACTGGCCAAGTTGCGATACTAACCAGCTGTTCCAGCTGATTTGATACACATATTCCAGATTTGTTATCTTTCAACTATGGGTCGCTCTGCTCACGAACAGGTTGCACGCTTTTCTGTCAGCAGGCGAGTGATTACAATATACGGCTGACGCAGAGACCAGTATGAAATGAAGCATATACTATTTACTTATAAAACAACGGAGCATTAACATGATGTGTGCTTCTCCAGCCAGACCCTACTCCAGACTGATGTTTAGCCCATGCTACACAGCTATTGGGTCTTACAGTCACATGGTCAATCTGCTCACAGTTTCTTAAAGGTTTATTACATCTCAGATTATCACAAAGCTGAACATGTGTTTAGCTGCCAGAGTGAAGCTTCACTGATGCTGTTTAAAGTGCCAGTCATTCAACCTTCAGGTGAAGTGCTCATGAATAACTTCTGCTATTAGAAAGTTTATGGAAGTACCGTGGAGTATTTGGAGGTGTTGTGGTGAGTTGTTAGATTTGGCCGGGAGTATTGCTGCATCACATCTCACCCACCTAACATGGAGGTCAGAGGATTTGATGACTTGTCCACATAAGGGTGACAACAGGGTGGAAGGCTACTGACTTTCACTGGGGGAGTCTGCAGATCACCTCAAGCAGCTCTGCACCTTGAGAGTCCACTTTGACAAGGCAGCAGCAGCCAACTTGGGAGAGGACAGCAGATTTATGCTCCATGGAGCCACTGCCACCAACCCCTCCACCCACCACCCCCCACCCCCAACCCAAGGGGAAGCATCTCAGCAAACCTAGCAATCTGTTGGATGACAAACTGCTAGATGTGCCTGCAAGTATCTTTGACCTCTGAGCTTTGCAACCATGATGGTTGTGTGTGTTACTCTTGATCCTCCTCCTGAGGCTGCTGTGCCTGGGCAGGCACCAGTTCTTGGCTGTCTAAAAGCAGGAAAAAGTTGAGGAAGGTTGGTGTGAGGAAAGGGAGGTGGGTGGGAAGTAAGTGGTGCATAGTCTTGCCATCAGCAGCTTGCTCACCATGCCATGTGGCAGCTTGAGGGTAAGGTGGAAGTTTAAAAGGACAGGCACATACTGTCATCCTCAATGTTCTCAATGATGTTAGATGCCACTGGTCCTGTCACAGCCAGCTCCATAATGAAGAGAACCATCTCCTCCATAGAATGCAGGAAATGCAGGCTTTTTTGTCCCCCACTGGTTTTGCTCTGCTCCCTACAGTTATGGGCCACCTTGTCCTGCAAGAGAGAGAGCAGAATGTCAGTGACTATTTTGCACTGTGTCTGGGTGCCTGCCAGAGCTAAGGAGCTGGAGGAATGTGGAAGCAGCCAGAGGTGGGCGTAAGGCTGATATCATTGGAATGTGTGTGAAGATGAGGTGGAGTATTAGACCTGAGTTATGAGTGCTAGTGATTGCTGACTGTTGAGTGATGAAGTGTGGTGCATTCAGCAGCATAGGAGATTGGTTGCGTGGTGGGTAAGAAATGTGATCTGAAGATGCCTTCACTGACCTTGACACCTACGTGAGGGCATTGAGCTTAATTGTGCTATTGTTGCCAGGTCATTGGGGCCAGACTCCAGGCATTAACCTCCCTGGCCAGATGCTCCCATTTCTCTCAGAGGGTATTTCAGGAGGGCATTCTGGCCTCTGCAGCACCATAACCTCTCTCCTGCTGTCAACCTCCACCACCAAGACCTCCAGCACTGCATCTATAAATTTAGGAGCCCTCTGTCCCCCCTGGTGCACCTCCTACTTGCAGTCAATTTTGGTAGAGGTAGTCAGCAGCAGCTCCCTTCCACTGAGTACAGCTTCCTTTAAGAGGTGCAGAGTTCCTTTAAGAGGAGCAGATGAGCTGCACCATGTGATACCAGCACACCTTGCTCTGGCCCCTGTTGTGCTCTTTGGCAGCTGGCAGCACAAGATCTGCACGGGCCAATGCTACAATCATCTTAATTAGGGGGCAGTACCAAATTTACATGCTGCCTGCCTCAACAAGATCTGACACAGGTAGATTGCAAATCATGGTCCCTGCTCCAAAAAACCGGCCTTAAATTTTTAGCCTTGATCACATCATGTGATGCATGTGACATATAGAAAAAAAATGATGGTGGGAGAACAGGAAACTAGCGAACTTGAGAAAAGGCAAAAGGAAGTGGAGAACTGAAAAATATGAACATCTAGTTGTTGCTTTACCTTCTTCAAGATCATAGCTTGAGAGTTCTTTTTAATCAAAGTGTTGTGTCATCCATTGATACCTACCACTGATGCCTTCTCAACCAATTCACTGTGTATATATTATATAGAATTTACAGCACAGAAACAGGCCATTTGCTTATGTTCCATGTGAGCCTATACATAGTGAAGCTACCATGAAGATGCTATTGTGTAAGTTATTGACTATTAATATACAGGACTTTGAGTTCCAGTAGCATTTCAATAAATGTTACCAGTCCATACTAAATCATCAACCCCTTGATCTAAGTATTTGCCTTTGTGCGCTCCAGAGGGAAAGATAAGATTGCTGCAAAATGGAGCAATCATGTTTAGGCAAGCCAAGGTTGTGGAAGAAACTTCTCTCATTTGTATCCACAAATCAGACATACTTCTTTGCCCTCAGTTGATAGCAGTGGTTTATTTATTAAGTGTGGGAAGTGAGAGTGGAAATTGCAGGGTCAGGAAGTGAAAGTAGAAATTGCAGGGACCCTGGCCACAATTTTTCAGTCTCCCCTAAACTCAGGAGAGGTGCCAGAGGACTGGAGAATTGCAAACATTACGCCCTTCTTCAAAAGAGGTTGCAAGGATAAGCCCAGCAATTACAGACCAGTCAGTTTCACCAGTGCTGAGCAAAACTCTAGAAACAATTATTCGGGATAAAATTAGTCATCACATGGAAAAATATGAGTTGATAAGGAAGAGCTAGCATGGAATTCTAAAGGGGAAATCGTGTTTAACTAACTTGCTGGAGTTTTTTCAAGAGGTCAGAGGAAAGGACAATGTTGTTGATGTGGTGTACATCGACTTTTAAAAGGCAGTGCCACACAACAGACTTGTGAGAAAAGTTATTGTTCATGGGATAAAAGGGATAGCAGCAATGTGGATACAAAATTGGCTGAGGGATAGGAAACAAGAGTAATGGTCAATGGACATTTTTTGGGCTGGAGGAAGGTTTGTAGTGGAGTTGCCCAGGGGTCGGTATTGGGGCCCTTGCTTTTCCTGATATATGTTAGTGATCTAGATTTTGGTGTGCAGGGGACAATTTCAAAGTTTGCAGAGGATACGAAGCTTGGGAGTATTGTAAACTGAGAGGAGAACAGTGTAGAACTTCAAAAGGACAGAGACAAGTTGGCGAAGTGGACAGATAGAAGGCAGATGAAGTTCAATGTGGACAAGGGTAAGGTGATACATTTTGATCAGAAGAATATGGATGGACAATATAAAATAAGGGGTGATGTTTTGAAGGAGCAGGAGCAGAAGGACCTGGGTGTATATGTGCATAGATCATTGAAGGTGGCAGGACAGGTGGAGAGAGCAGTTAATAAAGCATATAGTATCCTGGGCTTTATTATTGGGGGCACAGAGTTCAAGAGCAGGGAGGTTATGCTGAAATTATATAAGACACCCATTAGACATCAGCTGGACTATCGTGTACAGTTCTATGCACCACATTATAGGAAGGATGTGAACACATTGGAGAGAGTGCAGAAGAGGTTTACATGAATGGTTCCTGCGACAAGAAACTTCAGCTATGAGGATAAATTGGAGAGGTTGGGACTGTTCTCCTTGGAGAGAAGAAGGCTAAGAGGAGATTTGATAGAGATGTTCAAAATCATGAGGGGGCTGGACAGAGTAGATAGGGAGAAGCTATTCCCACTCGTAAAAGGATCAAGAATGAGAGGGCACAGATTTAAAGTGATTTGCAAAAGAAGCAAACGTGACGCGAGAAAAAAACCTTTTCACACAACGAGTGGTTCAGGTCTGGAATGCACTGCCTGGAAGTGTGGTGGAGGCAGGTTCAATCGAGGCATTCAAGAGGGCATTAGATGATTATTGGAATAGAAACAATGTGCAGGGGTATGGGGAAAAGGCAGGGCAATGGCACTAGGTCATAATGTTAATTTGGAGAGCCGGTGCGGACATGATGGGCCGAATGGCCTCCTTTTGTGCCATTAAAATTCTGTGATATTAATTACAACATAGGGTTCCCCTTACAGTTCCTTGACACTGCAAGATCATCATCCCATCTATGAGAGGCGGATATGAACCCATGGGCAGAATTTTACCAGTTCCAGGGTGACTGGCTGGGAGACAAGGAGGCTGCTAAAATAACAGGAGCCAAGTCAGAACGGCTCTCCGACCACTGGGGAATTTTCTAGGGAGGTGGGCAGCTAATTTATAATTAAATGCCCTATTGAGGACAATTTTATGGAGCCATTGGCATTTTGCTAATGACGGGGCAACTCCCCAGCATGTGGGGAGGTTGCTAGCTTCATGGAGGTGGCCACTCTCAATAGCCTGGGATGCCATCAGAGATAGAGGCTGCCTCACCCAAAGAAAGGGCTGTGGGCAGGGAAGGCAGCTCTCAGGGTCCCACAGATCTTCCTGATAGGACTTTCCCTCTGGCTCTCAACCACCTTGAGTTTTTTTTTATTTTTAATTTATTCACCAGGAGGTGATTCCATTTTGGTCTCCAACTTGCCTTAGCAGCAACTACCTCTCCCAGTGGGGCTGCTGAGGCTTCCGAGGTGCTGGCCTTTTGACTGAGCCAGCAGCATCATGCTTGCCATCCTTAATTGACGGATGGGTCAATTAGGAGGTAAAATTGCCAAGTCAGTCTGGCTGCTGTGGGCTTGGGACCCATTTTTTGCCTCAACGTTTGCCACAAAATTCAGCTTCTTATGAATACTGGTGTTTTGCTATTTATAGCTATAACTGAATTTTATAGTCTTGATATAACCCTTTTGTTGCTTTGAGCTACTCAAGACTTGAAGCAAGATTTCATTTTTGGGGTGGGGGAGGGGTGCATGGGGTCAAAAAATCATGTGAGCACATATTGAATGCTTACCATGCAGGAATGTGGTGCATCAAATCCTACTCCTTTCCCTGCCTCTAAAATGTGACTTTGTCAACTCATTTTAAAACTGAGATGCTATTTTTGTCTTGCCCACATTTTGACTAACCCTCACGTGAAATAGCAAACATCTGGTGAGAACTTTACAAAGTACATCAAGTTTAGCAAAAACTGGAAATAAAAATCAAACAAGTTCAAAGGACTTTGCATTCACAGAGGTAAGTCAAAATCAGACAGTTAGATCATGCACAGTCATAATGGCTTAGATCACCAAAATACTAAATGAGGGTGTTAATTTTCATTTGTTAAATATGGATATTTTAAGACTTTGTACATCCTGTTCACGTGGAATGCCTTTGTTCTTTAAGCATAGTTCCATTAGTATCTCACCTTTGTTCTCTGCTGTAAAACAGTATTTAGCGTTGAGGAACTTGCTGATTTACAGGCCCGACATTGTATTTTGTATATCACAAGCCATACTCAATATCAACTGCATCTGATTTACACTGTAACTAAAATTGGAATTTAATCTATTTCACTCCATATGCACTGGGCAGTAAATGTTTCATTTAAATTATATGTAAAAAGTGGCTTTCCTTGCTACTCAGTGTCAAAACTGCATTTTGTCTACAATTCAGAAAGGACAGTAATTTGAAGAGGTCTTTTAGGTTTAAGTTTTTTTCTATTTTTCTTTCCAACAGAATTGGATGATTTCAGGTCTTTTTTGTTTCTTCTGGAATTGAATTTTCTTCCAGCATTGAAAATACAAAAAAAGTAAATCTGTGGCAGAGCTGAAATTGTGCTTACAGTGGGGTAACATTTCATCTTCATTGCTTGACAGTAATCTGCTGCCCATTGCCCCTGTGGTTCAAGGCCCTCTGGATGTCCTCCCCAGCCTGAAATCTCCACCATGCCTCCCCTCATGCCCTCCATGATTTTATCCCCTCCTCCCCGATATCTCGATCCATCCTTCATGGCCTTTTCTCTTTCTGCCCCAATTACTCCAGCACCTTCTGTGATCTTCTACCTATCTGCACTGTTCTCTCTGAACCCCCATTGAAGTTCCCAGGCCCAAGCCCAGAGCTGTCACTACCTGGTTGCAGCCTGGTGCTACAGGCCTACTGCCACAGGCCTACCCATCTGATAGCCAGCCTGGCTCTCAATCTCGTTGTGTAAGGCTCAAAAATGGATTTCAAAAATGGTAACCAGGCACTGCCATTAAATTCATCAGAATCCAAGGGATTTCTTGGATTTCCCTACAACAAAATTGGCCCCCACCCCCACCCACTCCCTCTCCCCCTCCCCATAAATGTCAGGGTCTCAGATTTGGTATCTATCTCTACAACCTCTCCAGCCTCTGGGCCAAGTAGACTTTTTAAAGATTTCACAACACTATTTCTACATTTTCCATGACATTTTGTTATGTGCCAGCATCGTTGACATAGAAATGGCGACTGTGATGACTCAATGGAGCAGACAGGTTTCATCAAAAAACAGTTCACTTTATCACAAAGAGATTTACAGGTGTTTTCATGCTCGACCAGGCCTCTCATGAGGAAGGTTATGCTGAGCAGGGAGGTTATGCTGAGCTTACATAAGACACTAGTTAGACCTCAGCTGGAGTATTGTGTACAGTTCTGGGCGCCACACTATAGGAAGGATGTGAACACATTGGAGAGATTGCAGAAGAGGTTTACAAGAATGGTTCCGGGGATGAGAAACTTGAGTTAGGAAGCTAGATTGGAGAGGCTAGGGCTGTTCTCCTTGGAGAGGAGAAGGCTAAGAGGAGATTTGATAGAGATGTTCAAAATCATGAGTGGGCTGGATAGAGTAGATAGGGAGAAACTGTTCCCACTTGTCAAGGAATCGAGAACCAGGGGGCACAGATTTACAGTGATTTGCAAAAGAAGCAAATGTGATGTTAGAAGAAACTTTTTCACACAATGAGTGGTTCAAGTCTGGAATGCACTGCCTGGAAGTGTGGTGGAGGCAGGTTCAATCAAGGCATTCAAGAGGGCATTAGATGACTATTTAAATAGAAACAATGTGCAAGGGTACGGTGAATAAGCAGGAGGTTGGCATTAAGTCATGATGCTCATTTGGAGGGACAATGCAGACACAATGGGCTGAATGGCCTACTTCTCTGCCGGAACAATTCTGTGATTCTGAAGCTTCGCACCCCCCCACCCTAGATTGCTCATGCTATCAGCTCACTGGTCGTAGCCCCTGTAGTACATCGCGTGACCCCTGATTGACAGAAGGGAGGGACTATACCCCCAGTTACCATATTCCCTCCCCCTTTAGTTTTTTACAATTTCTATTTACAGGAAGACATTTGAACAATCCAATAAACATATATACAATTTCAGGTGAATATAAATCAAGTCTCTGAGGTGCTCTTTTTATATGACTGGAGCAGCGTAACTCTAACACTGGAGGTTCCTGAACAGGATCGACAGGGTCTGGAACTACAGTATGAGACACATCATCGGAATGTGGCAGTTCAGGA
Source organism: Cetorhinus maximus (assembly GCF_964194155.1). Taxonomy (NCBI): domain Eukaryota; kingdom Metazoa; phylum Chordata; class Chondrichthyes; order Lamniformes; family Cetorhinidae; genus Cetorhinus; species Cetorhinus maximus. The sequence goes on from NC_135884.1 coordinate 119,789,936, forward strand.
TTTAGCAAAATCTGCAAAGACATTTTGCATGTCTATTTTAGGTCGATCAGATACCTCAGGAATTGACGGTTCGACATTAATCACAGTTGGAATGTCTCTCTGGCACGAATATGATCTACGTGCTTTCAGAGTATTCTATCTCCCACTTGTACTTGGTAGGATAGTGGACCAGTCTCTGAGACAATGGCTCCAGGATCCCAACAAGGTCCACTGCCGAAATTCCATAAGTATGCCATGTCACCTGCACTGAAAGTGTGAGATTTACAGTGTATGGCATGGTTAAACTTCTGATTACTCTGGTTCTGCACCACCTTCTTCTCTAAGTTTGGAAACACAAGATGTAGACATGTAAGCAGATGGCATTTCATTAATAACTCCAACGGCATTGAACCCATAGTCAAATGTAGCGTTGTATGATAACTGAAAATAAACCGGTCAAGATTCCAGAGTGCTTTCAGATAGCTTTTTCATACCAGACTTAAAAGTTTGTACTGCCCTCATGGCTAGGCCATTCGATGAAGGATGGTAAGGGACTGTTTTAATATGTTGGTTTCTATTCAGATCCATAAATTTCTAAAACTCTGTGTTGGTAAAAGCGACACCATTATCTGAAACGACAATTTCAGTTAGGCCACATATGCTGAAACTGTGATGTAGCTTCTCGATGGTTGCATTTGACATTGTTGACTTGATTTCAAATACATCCAACTATTTGGAATGTGCATCTACAATTAACAAGAACATGGTACCCAAGAATGGTCCTATGTAATCAATATGTAATCAAGTCCAGGGTCGACCAGGGTACTCCCACAGATGGAGGGGAGCCGGGACAGGCAACTTCTGTTCTTGCTGACAGTGGAGACAGTGCTTGACCAAGTTTTCAAAATCTCCATCATTGCTGGGCCACCATGCATAGCTTCGCGCAAGCATTTTCATTTTTGATATGCCTGGATGTGCACTATGGAGCTCTGTTAAGAGTGGCTCTCTGTCTTGTGGTGGGACCACCACTCTTGACTCCCACAACAAAATCTCGCCTTGGCAACTCAATTCCGTCTGTCTGGTCTCAATGGAATGGTCTCAATTCTTCAGATACAGGCAACTGTGGCCATTCTTTTAAGACAAAGCCTCTGACTTTCAATAATGTTGGACCTCTGTTTGTCCGATTTCTAATTTGTTTGGCACACAGGTGAAAAATCTAAGAAGTTCAACTTCAGCCCACTGGTCGGTGACCCCTCAGCACATCACATGACCCCCAATTGACAGAAGGGAGGGAAGAGATCCCCAGTTATCACAGTGACTGGCTTCACAATTTATTTGACAGCAGTGCAAACCTGATTTTACACTCATATTCAGCAGGAAAACATTCACCTATTTTCTTATCTTGTGCTCAGCTTATGATTTATTTTAAAATAAAATGTATCATTAATGCTGTATCCACTCATTATCAAGTTATCTGGTTAATGTGTTTTACTAAATAACTTCATTCAGTCAATGAGAGTTGGGTCTTTGCAAATGACTGCCTTTGTCTTAAAAAAAGAGGCTGACACAGAGCTAGTTGCCCTTGTTGTGATGGCTCTCACCATCAGTACCACTGAATATTCACCTTTCAAGAATGTGTTTGTTTGGGGATGAAAAGAAAAATGCTTGCCTGTCTCAAGTTGATAGGAAACAATGCCTTATGTAGTGTTGCCAAGTTTAGTTTTCACTTGGCAGATGACTTGCAAGTGTTCTTTGTTGCTAGTGGAACTGTTTGAATTTATTGCAGTGGTACTAAGTCTACTGTATATGTTTATCCACTGTAACTTCATGACCAAGACACCTTGCAGAACATCAGCTCTGGTATACTGTGGAACTGCCTCATAGCTATATTCAGTACTAAGCCTCTTAAAACATACTTAGTATACCTGTTGAATATACATAGTAACGTTTAAATGCTGTTGAGTCTAAATTAGAACACATAATTCAAAATTAGTATTCTGCGATCAGTCTTCGGCCCCAAAAGCAATAGGGTTTGACACCCAACCTCTCAGCAGATGGCAATCAGCTCCTAACAAATAGGTATTAGATTCTCAGTTGTTGGGCAGAGCACTTCAGCAGTCTCCTAAACGAACAATCCAATGTGTTCAATGGTACCACTGAGTCACTTCCACAGCACCACACTCTGGAACAGCCTGCTATCAGTTCTTCTCATGCAAAAGTCATGAAGGCCACCAAGCAGCTTTCTATGGGCAAGTTGCCAGGAACTAATGACATCCCACCTGAAGTATTCAAGTATGGAGGGACTCACATGGTTAGGAAACTGACTAGTCTCTCCTGCCTGATCTGGAATGAGAGCACTGTGCCCCAAGACTACATGGATGCCTCCATAACTCAGCTCTACAAACAGAAGGGGAGCAAGTCCATCTGTGACAATCATTGTGGAATATCACTTCTTTCAACAGCAGGAAAAATTCTTGCAAGGGTTATTCTTAATTGGATTGTCGCTCACCTCATTGACTTTGTGTACTCAGAATCCAGTGTGGCTTCCATGCAGGATGGGGAACAGTGGACATGATCTTTGCAGCATGTCAAACTCAAGAAAAGTCTGTGAACAGAATGAAGGCCTCTATGTGGTGTTTATTGACCTGACCAAGGCTTTTGATACAGTAAACCAGGAAGGTCTGTGGAAGGTTCCCCCAAATATAGCTGCCCTGAAAAAATGATCATTCACTTGTTTCACAATGACATGATGGCCAGCATAATGCAAAGTGGTACATTATCAGATACCTTTCCTGTCAGCAACGCACCAAGCAAGGCTGTGCATTGTCTCCAGCTCTGTGTGCCACACACATCCTCACCGTCCTCCACTACACAGTCAAAGATCTTGACATAGGAATACACATTCAATTCAGGGCAGGTGGTAACCTCTTCAACTTGTAAAGGTTCAAGGCTTGCACAAAGGTTACTGAACAACTACTGAGTGAACTCTTCTTCGCAGAGTATGCGCTCTCAGCACATACTCAGGAGGACATTCAGCTGCTTGTTGATCACTTTGCAGCCTCAGAACATTGTGGCCTGACAATCTGTCTGGAGAAGACGGAGATCTTGTATCAATCCGCCCCTGGCCATGTATGCCAAGACCCCACAGTTACTAACAACAACACACCCTTCCATTCAGTACAGAAGTTTTGCAATCTTGGGAATATCCTCTCCAATAACACGATGCTGGATGAGAAAATCAACCAAGATCTGGAAAAAGCAAGCTCAGTGTTTGGCAGGCTCACTCACAGGGTGAAATTTTCTGTGCCCATTGATGTTGGGCTTCATGGTGGGCGTGTGCAGACAATATGGCATGAAGGCCAAAAAATCGGTTTCACAACGTCATGAAACCAGTTTATGATTGTCCGCTTCGTCTGTCAATGGCAGGCCATGTTTCCCACTGCCGCACGGTGGGAATATCATCTTAATACATCTGCATATCATTATAAGCCCTGCTCACCGGATTCGTCCCCCCATGTCAAAATTACCACCCACCTTGGCAGGAAAACATGCCGGTGCAGAACGCGTCTTGACAAGTGTGACATGCAGAAGTCAGGACTTACCATCAGGGCCTTGTTCACATCGCAGACATCCACGGAGCGGAAGATGCTGGAGCCCTACACCAATCGGAGACAGCCTGTGCAACGCTTGGCCCTGTTGCCTCTGATGACTTCGGCATGGGCCCTCTGAAGAGCTGAGGCCTTGGCAGCCCCCGTTTGCTTTGTCTGCTCCCTCTGCAGTGGGAGAGGATGAGATTGAAGGTGTCACAGGCAAAAGGGACTCAGAGGAAGAGGACAGCCTCTGAGATTCCTGAGCGGATGGCCCATTGGTTTCCATCTGCCGCTCCTCCTCCCTTCAGGTGCCCCAGGGCCCCGGCCTGACTCCTTGAGGGGATGGAGCACCTGGAAGGACGTCAAGGGAGTCCCATTACCCTCTTGCATTGCCACTGCAGAAACTCACCCATTGCTACTGTGATGGAGTACAGGTCTGTGCGCATCTCCATGTTCTGCTGGACCACGGTCTCAATGGCGTCCACCATCCTTCCCATGCATTCCATTCATGCACATTTAGGAACCACTTCCTCAGAGAGCAGGCAGATGCACTCCTCCGACTCATGTGCCACTCTGTTGCGGGCTTCCAACAGCTCTGCGTGATGTTCCCCACCTTTGTTTGACTCTCCACAATGAGTTGGAAGGCCGAATCCAGAGGCTCGTCACCTGACTCAGACCTCACAGATGCTTCTTCCTCAGTAGTCCTCCGAGTGCCGGAGAGCTAAGCTGTACCTGCCTCCTGTTGCTGGCACATGTCCGTGCGGTGACCACCGGATTGCAAACTCAAGCCTGCTCTAGATATAGGTCCCACCAAGGTGTGTGTCTCTGCGCTGGTGGATGGTGTTGGTAAGCGCTGTGCCAGGTCTTCCAGGCTGCTTATTTCCAGCTCTTCAGTGGAGGAGCTGTCCTCTTGGCTGGTGATGACCTGAATGGAGCTGAGGGGCTGGCCGGCTGAGGGTGTCGGTCGCTTGGCAGAGCTCCGTGTGAACCAAAGTGGAGATAATTGGTGCATGGCAGCAGAATCAAAATCAGGAGAGAGGGCACTCACAGTTGCATTGAGGAGGGATGATGTGTGCAGGATCCTCACATGGGTGTTCACCGCTGACTTCAGCATCACCGCAGGCATGGTCCATTGTCCTCACCAGTCAGCATGATGGCACACTCCTCGAAGTGAATGAAGGGCCTAATGTGGGCTACTCCGCCCTCCCTGCTGTTGTGAGCCAGCTTCTCCTGCATGAAAACAGATGGAGAGAGTGTGAGCAGGACACATGGCACTGCATGGAATGTTTGTGTGGTGAGCGGAGCCATAGGCGGTATGAGGACTCGAGCTCCAAAGGATATGAGCCTGATGAAGATGGTGTGTGTGAGAGTTAGTGTTGTTGCCCCTTGAGGTTTGAGATCCCTGTGGATGTGTGATGGGTTTGTGAGTGCGTGAGTTGACAGTGATGAGAAGAGTGACTTATCCTGGCAGAACGGATGAGACCATTCATCCTCTTTCTGCACTGGTTGGCTGTCCTCTTTTCCAGGGCGTTTGGCAGCCATCAGTTCACAGCAGTTTCCGATCCCTTGAAGAGTGCTAGTTCTTTGCAGGGGCGGCCTTTAAGTATGGTGTCCAGTTTACTGAAGGTCTGATGTGATGGTGGGGCAGGCAAATGAGAGGACAGCAACCCGGCACGTTTCTCGGGAATGCATGATTAATGAGGCAGGATTGGGACGATACATCGTGAAAAGCTGCCATTATAGGCAGCGGGTAAAACGTCCTTTTTCCCACCCACTACTGCACTTAGTGCAAATCTGGGAAGGTTCCGCCCACACAGACTTTGGAAAGAACATGGAGTTTTTCTCAGAACAAAGATCAAAGTCTACCAGGCAGTGGTTCTTACATCACGTCTTTATGTGTGTGAGACTTGGACAACCTACCGGCATCACACAAAACAGCTAGAAGCATTCCACCTTCGCTGCCTGAGATCTATTTGTAACATCAGGTGGCAGGACAAAATCCCCAACAGTGAGGTTCTTGCAAAATGCTGCATACCTGGCATTGGGAGTATGCTCATCAGAGCTCAGTTTTTCTGGGCCAGCCATACGTTTCACATGGAGGATTTTTACATACTAAATGTAGTACCCTGTAGCCAGCTGAGCATGGGAACCCGCACCACAAGACATGCCAAACTTAGAAATAAACACTCGCTTCCTAACAGCACTGTAGATGTACCTACACTGCCTGGACTCAGCGGTCCAAGAAGGTAGCTCACCATTACCTTCTCAAGGGCAATTAGGGATGGGCAATAAATGTTGGCCTAGCCAGTGATGCCACATCCCATGAATGAATAAAAAAGAAAAGAAAACAAACAATCTGAAAGCCAACCTCAGGCCTTGAAATCTGGATCCCAGTAGATGGGAAAAAAACAACGTTGGACAGACCCAAATGGAGAAGTTTTTGTCATCAAGTGATTTCGACATTTGAAGAGAACAGAGTCAAGCTTCAGGACAAGCGAGCATGGTGCAAAGCCTATTCCTCCAAACATCCCTCCAACACTGACGTCATATGCAGTATTTGCAGTTGATTATTCAAATCGAGACTTGGTCTATCAGTACACATGAGACAACATCAACCTCGGCTGTAAACCAACGTTTTTTTTTTACTTGCTGAACACTCATCTGTCAAAGCGAGAATCCAGCATCACAGTACTTATTTTTGAACTATTGTCCCAAATGTCAATGGTTTGTGATTCCAGTGATTACAGAGGTGCCCTCCAGTGCTGTCCTTGCTGGCATTTACTGGGTCAGTGGGAGGACACTTTGCACGGGTTAAGTGAGTTTTCATGCTACTGTGGCCATATTTCTGGTGCCAACCTGCCCCATACAACTGGAAAATCCAGTAACTATCTGCCATGACTGGGCTGCACAGGCTCCATGCACACACCAAGCATGTCCCTTTTGGCCCGTGTGTAATGCTTGCCTGGCCTGTATTCTGAATGACATGGTGCTCAGCCTGGCAGCAAGATTCAGTACAGGCTTGACACGGTGAACAGTCCTAGATCATGCTACGTGGCATGAGATGACCCTTGACGTTTTGGTCAGACCGCAACGGAATCGAAGCATCAGAGAGTGTTGAGGATGCAGCATGCTGAATGTGCAGAAAAGCTTTGAAGACAGAGTGCTGGGATAGTGCTCAAATAAAGAGCTGGTAAGCAAACAGATCCCCTGTGGTGAGATTGCAGAGCATAGCCTGTCAGTTCAGTGAGTAAGACAGTGAGTCGAGAGGAGCAGCACCTGGTTTTGGGTTGGATTGATAGTGAGCGTGGGACAGTCAAACAGAAACAGCCCAAGGCCTTCATAAAAATGGGACCAGAGAAGGTTACGATCAAAGTGGGCAGAGCTTTGGAAAAGCATGCAAAAGCAGCTTCAGCGACACTCATCCCAGGTACTATAGGAGAAGGAAGGTCAAAGGGATATTGTCAAAATGTCTGCAAAATTCCCCAGTTTGAACTGGGATGCAGCTGACCTACTATCCAGGTTCAAAACGCTTAAACAGCGTGCAGAGCTATGGTTTCTTAATTCAAGTGTGTCTGAACCAGAAAAGCAAGCCATAAAAATTTAACTAGCAATTAGGAAAGAAAATCTAAACAGGTTGAACACATCAGGATTAGCAGCAGAAGAGCTAAAGCCTCCCCAAACGATACGGATTACATTGAAAGATTCAACATCAGGTTAAACTCGTATTCATCGTCTAGAGTTCATGACATTTCGACAACAGCCTACAGAATCCATAGACCAATTTGTCAACAGATGCAGAGAAAAGGATACATAGTGTGATTTTTAAGACATAGAATGAACAGGCAGAATTGTTGAGTTGGTGAATGCTTCCACTCCCATGGAAGAATTCCAAAAAGATCTCCTAGACAAGACCAAAATGTATAGCATCAAAGAGCTACTCAAGGATGGATGTAAGAATGAAGCAATCTTCACAAGGATTTGTTCAGAACCAAGGTCCTATGAAGTCATTACACACAAAGGCTGAGGCATAACCAAGGACAAATTCCCGCTCCTCAACTACCATGCGGTCCTAGTCCAAAGAGGACAAGATCCCAAACGCAACCAGGAACAACATCCAAGAATGACAATCCCACAGATCACTGTGAACAATTAAAGAAACTTCCAGACAAGGTTACCAATGCAAGATCTGGGCATACCAGCAAATTACCTCTATGCTTTAGAGACTCATAGATTCAAATGTTCTATACACTTATATAATGCTAACTAAACATGAGCATGAATTATAAATAGTTATACTTCTTTGGAAAGGGGAAAGTATATTTAAAAAGGGAGATGTTGTGCTTTGCCTTTAAGGGATTGCAGTATGACATCACTAGAAATGAAATGTGTCATGCGATCCAGTTTTAGTTTCATTTTTGTTTTCAGCAGAGCACACAGACACAGCTCTGCTGATGTCTTCAAGCTTTATGTCCATGTATATCTGTTTACATGTGCCTAGTCTTAATAAATAAATCCACAACATGTTCACACATTTCCTTATGAGTGATTTAAGAAGTATTTAGATTTTCACTTGAATCTCCAGGGCTATGGGCCGAGCATTGGAAAAGGGGATTAGTGTAGTCAGATCTTCGTTGACCGGCGCGAACACAATGGGCCAGATGGCCTCCTTCTGTGCTGTAAACGTCTATGAGTCTATGGTTGGTGCCTTTATATCATTATAAAAAAACATGATAACCTTACCCACATACTACTCATTGTGCACTCCTAACTCTTTACCATTTGAATTATGCAATCCCTACACCGGAATTGAGATTATATATTACAAATAAATCCAAACATAATAAAATGAAAAACTGCAAAGCTGTGACATAAACAGAATACAAATCAGCTTATGGTTTATGGCTTTTATACTGCCCATGACCCCAAATAACATAATCCACTTGCACCGGTGAGTTATGTGGTCAAGCCACTCGATGATATAAAAATTGTAGTCTGAACCACTGCCCTGTGATGTGTATACTGTATTTGCTGATTTTAACTTGATAGCGTAAGCTGCACACTGTGAATAAATTCTAAACCATGATTTTTTTATATGTGGTGTACAAAACATGTCATTCAAAGGTTACAATCTCCAAAAGTAATATTTTTTATTCAACTGGTTACAGTAGCAGTAGAATAAATGATATTTCTCCAAAGACTACAAAAGGTAAAGAGGAATTCAAATAACTGAAGCAAGCAAAATGGATACTGTCAAATAAATAATTCAATATTCCCCAATCTTGAAGTTGGGATTGCCCTAAAGAAGGACAGGGATTGTCAAAACTAGTACAGCCACTATAATATAGACTAATATAGCACTTTGAGCATTTTAACAAGTAGTTACTTTGAAGAAAACGGCTTTAAAAACAATGTTAAACATTGCTTTTCTAAATCTTTGGATGATGGAGGTTGCTGCTTTTTAGGAATAAGGGCATAAATTCTTTGGCATACACTTGAATTAGCATAGTGGAGAATTATACATAGATAAACTAGTACAAAGATATACTACTCTAGGTAATCATTTTATTTTAAGAAATTATTACCACAATTAAGGTTCCATGTCAAAAATGAAAAACTCAGTAAAGTTCTTGTGAAACAGTTTTATTACAGATGTAGGCATTACTGAATGTATTTTTCCATATTTGTTCTGTTGTTCATGCTGTCACCTCATTTTATAAAATATTATTGCACAACCACAATTTAGAGCCAGGCATTCAATTACAGTCATTTAAATGACACACCATAAAGCTATGAGGCAAACATGACCAAAGCATTTGTTATTTTGCCCAGATTATCCATAACTAGTTATGGGCTGACTAGAGTAGAATGGTGCATTGTGATTTCGGGACAATTTGGCTATATCCAGTTATTTGGAAGAATATTACAAAATAATGGTGCCTAAGTAAATATGTCAACTGAAGGAGGAAAATAAGAGGCTATGTAGTATACATCTCACCATTGTAATATATTTTATATTATGGGATATTGTGAAAAATTACTACTCTAATCTGTGAATTGATTTATAACCATGAATCTATTCATATTACAAAAAAGTAGTGCATTTAAAATTCTGGGTAATGTAGAAAGCTGACACCAGCATGCTTGCAGCTAATATTTATTAATTTTGGAGAAAGAGAAAAGAGTGGTGTGTCTATTGGTTTGCTTGATATTTCATAGTCAATACAATCACTTGGGAAATATTTTATTGACATTTACAGTTATGTCCTTTTCAAGATTATAATTTGGATCAGGATTCTCACTCCCAATAAAAAAAATTGGACCTGTGGACATGTGCAAAAACTTGGCTGGTGTTTACAAGGCTGAGATGTAATCCAATTGAGGTGTTTAAAATTATGAAGATATTTGATAGGGTCGATACAGAGAAACTATTTCCTCTAGCCAAGATCAAGGGCACACAACTTTAAAATTAGAGCTATACCATCGAGGAGTGAAATCAGGACACACTTTCCTTCACACAAGGCCTAGTGGAAATCTGGAACCCTCTACCTCAGAAGAACGCTGGGCCAATTGAAATTTTCAAGAGTGAGATCGATAGACTTTTGTCAGGTAAGGGCATCAAGGTTTATAAGTCAAAAGTGAGCAAGTGGATTGAGTTAAGGTACGTATCAGTCATGATCTGACTGAATGGTGGAATATGTTTAAGGGCATGTATAGCCTACTCTTGTTTCTATGTTCCTATATAGTGGCTGCCTATTCATTTCTCAATCTCTAAATTAGACCTTAATTGATAGCCGCCCTTCCCTCCACTGCACACTCATCCCCCCACCCCCACCCAACACACACACACGCACACACCCCAAAAGTTAAGTCTATTTAGGTTCAATTCAGAACATGTCCCTAGTTCATTCCAAGGCAGGTTTGCTAACTCTTCATCCATACTTAAAGTGGATATTGTATTCACACTAGGGATTGTTTCACCAATGTTCTGGTGCAAATTACTCAATGACACCAATCATCAGTAATTTAAATGCAATGTGAATAGTGTTATGCATTATTTTTCCTCTACAAAAATGTTTCAAGAGATTCCATGTGATAATGACCTACATTTAGAAGAGAGAATGTTTTATTCAATCAAGATCATTATTTATGTTACTAAAAGGCTGACTGAATTCTATTACATTAAACCACGACCACTCCATGAATATCTATGGTTGTAGCTAATTTGCACACAGCATTCTGATTTAATACTACGCAATTTTTGCATGCATGACCTTATAAAACCAGAATATCTAGGGAGTCATATATAAAACTTGTTTGGTATCTATATTCTCCATATTTGGGCCTAGACTTATAATGAAGTGACAGAACTCATAAGCAAGTAAATTCAATTCCAGATTTTTGCCGTATCTTTTACATTCATGGATGTACTGCACAGACACATTTTACCTTTTTTGTCAAAGGCCTTAGAACACTTTGACTGTCAACTTTGCACAACCTTCTTTTCTAACTTGAACTCTCAGTCAGTATATTTGCATGTAGTGGATACACTGGCATATTTCTCTCTTTTACATATCTCGATGACATCCAAAACATTTGTAAGCAGTCCTGATTCTTGGAGCCAAGATGATTATCTTCTAAGTCCACATCCTATGTATACCCCTGAGTTTTTTTCCCCCATCTGGCGCCTTCATGCACCTTCTGTGGTTCACAGAGGGGGTTTAAATGGCCTGCTGCCATGCACCTCATGCAGCCAACTAGAAGGAGCTGGGCAAGAGCTGGTTGCTGAAGGTTCATGAACTAATTTGCCCTTCACGTTGAACTGAAAAAGCTTCCCTTTACTCAGCAGCTTTATACAACATTGCAGCAGAAAGCAGGGGGGTCAACAATTGGATTTAGATGTTATTGTTCCACACAGCCACAAATTGCTGCTCCAATGTCAGGTTCCATTATACCATCTGTGCCATTGTACTATCTGCTTCATGTGATTTCACCAGAAAAGGTATAAATTTCATCAAACCTAAACCTGAAATTTCTTATGGTCAGCAGTGAGCCATCATGTGGCCATATGGAAAACATTTATGTTTTTACCTCCTTTCTTAACCCCAATGTTCTCCCACCCTCTCTTGCAGGCAGTGAGGTAAGCTGTGGTGAAGTTTCATGGATATCTGCAGGCTACCAATAACTCACCTAAAAAGTCACACTTCAAGAATGAGCTCAGACTGCGAGCATTGAACAAGCTGTTGGCTTTAAGAGTAAACTCCTCGTGGTGGTCATTGGGTAGCAGTGACATAATGAAGCCCTGGCTGAACTTTGTCCTCCGTAAATCAGGGACAGTGATGACAATCACAACATCCCTACTGCCAGCTTAGCTGAACAAAGGCAACTCAGACAGATTGAGAACTAAATCTGGCATCTTCCTTACCTACAGGGCCCAGTGCACTATCACACAGGGTATTTACCCACTGAGCCTTTGCTGGAGCTGTCTACATACATAGACAAATTGACACAGTAGCCTGCAAATGGTGATGCTATTGTACAAATATTGAATATTGTAATGGAGATGTTAACCAATTTAAGATAAATTGGCTAATGCCTCTATTAAAATAGCAAAGAGAGGACTTTGATAGAGAACATTAAGCATTTGTGTGATAACATCACCAACAGTAATTTCTTACCAAATGTGTTTGCATATGGTAGATCATTGCACTGGGCTTGGAGAGTACAATTTGGTATAAGGAGTTTTATTAATGTACTTGTATTTTTGAATCAGAATGAAATGTTCCCTTTTTCTTTTAAAGGATACTTGGAAAAATCAAAAATGAATATAATTTTTAATAGCTATTCTAGTGCCCCCTAATCCTTCTCGATCTTGTTTCCCCCTGATAAGCTGCAGTGATTAACGTTGCTGTTAAAAAAGGAACACAGATGCTTCTGTTTGATAGCTCAAATTGATGTTCATTACACCATCTTTCTTAGCCACGTGCTCATAGCTCACCCACCCTGCTCTGTATTTCTTCCAGTCTTAATTACCTAGCTGACTGCATCTGTCACAAATTATCGACTGGAATCTACTGAAACTAATGAAATGGATATATCTATCACAGAATATGCAGCAAAAGGTATTGGTAGGGAGAACACTGAGCCAACTAGAAGGACTGTGTTGTCACAGAGTTCCAATAATAACTTTTCAGTTTAGTTTGTACAAGCCATTGCTATGAAGGGTGGTGGAGGAGAAAAAAAGGCAAGTAAGCTACTGTGCTTCTGTGTTTAAACAGATACTGCAGCAAATATACGTTAGCCAATTGTCTGCAAATATTGGCCCAATTTTGGGTGCAAGAAATAGATGCACGGTTCAGTCCCTGGTGTGGCCCATTGCCTGCCTGATATTGGGATTCAGGCCTCAATACATTCAGGCAGGCAGCTGGCCAATGTAGCAGGGTCAAAGCTTGGGCTCTTGTGACACCAGCAGCAGTCCAGAGTGATGAAGTGAGATGATTGGGTCAGAAAGGAAATAGTGGCTGGAGGTGGAGAGTGGTAGGAAGGTCATGCAGAAAAGAATTAGCAGTGATTGGCAGGGCATGGGTTGGTGGGGTGGGGGGGGGGCAGTGATGATCAAGGAGTGGTGACAATTGTGGAGGTGACAATTTGAGGAGCAATCGGGGAGGCTTGTTAATGCAGGGGCGGGGGTGGTTGATGACCAGGGCTGATTGAGGTTAGAGCTTACAATCAACAGGGGGGGGGCGTTAGTGGGGTGGGTGCTGGTAAATGGTGAAGGATGGTAGTGGTGATGATCAGTGGGATAGCAGCCAATGTTCTTTATATGTGGGTGTCAGAGGCCACATGTGGACCTGGATTTCTGAAACAGCTGGCAACATTTGCCTCAAGGAAAACCAATCCTGCAGTGTGGGCCTCACTCCATTCCTACTTTGCATATGGAAAGATGAGCATCTGTTTCAGGAGTGGGCATTGCAGACCAACTTTTGACCTTTACCTGCCCACTATATTGGAGGCTGAGGAGGCCATTTAGCAGCTAGAAAACAATGCAGCCTGGATGAATTTCTAGGCCACGCTGTTTAATCAGCAATACAGTTCTGACTTAGGTGATATGCAATTCAGATCAACTTTAGTTCTTTTCCTCTACTTCATGGTTTCCCAGGATGGACAGAGAGAGTATTGGTGTGTGGAGAATATTGCCTTCAATGCTCCTTCACCCATCTTTTGGCTCAGTTTCAATTGAGCTGAAGTGTGAACTGCTGCAGGCTATTGAATCTGGAGATTTAGTGGTTCAAGGTGTTTACAGAATAGTGGAACAAATCAGAAGGGAAACTGAAAATATGTAAACCATTACAGAAATGGGCCAAAATTACTAGAGACAATAGCCATTTCTATACTAATGAGTTATTCATAATTCAGCAGACAGTCTTAGGGAACTTTCTCTGCATGTTAGGAGAATGGGCAAAGAAGTGGCAGATGGAATACAACGTGGGGAAGTGTGAGGTCATGCACTTTGGTAGGAAGAATAGAGGCATAGACTATTTTCTAAATGCGGAAAGAATTCAGAAATCTGGAGTGCAAAGGGACTTGGGAGTCCTAGTCCAGGATTCTCTTAAGGTTAACTTGCAGGTTTACGCGGTAGTTAGGAAGGTAAATGCAAGGTTGGCATTTATTTCGAGAGGACTAGAATATAAAAGCAGGGATGTGCTGCTGAGGCTTTATAAGGCTCTGGTCAGACCACATTTAGAATATTGTGAGCAATTTTGGGCCCCATATCTCAGGAAGGATGTGCTGGCCCTGGAGAGGGTCCAGAGGAGGTTCACAAGAATGATCCCAGGAATGAAAGGCTTAACATATGAGGAACGTTTGAGGACTCTGGGTCTATGCTCGATGGAGTTTAGAAGGATGAGGGGGGATCTGATTGAAACTTACAGAATACTGAAAGGCCTGGATAGAGTGGACGTGGGGAAGATGTTTCCGTTAGTAGGAGAGACTAGGACCCGAGGGCACAGCCTCAGAGTAAAGGGAAGACCTTTTAGAACAGAGATGAGGAGAAACTTCTTTAGCCAGAGAGTGATGAATCAATGGAATTCATTGCCACAGAAGGCTGTGGAGGCCAAGTCATTGAATGTATTTAAGACCGAGATAGATAGGTTCTTGATTGGTAAGGGGATCAAAGGTTACGGGGAGAAGGCGGGAGAATGGGGTTGAGAAACTTATCAGCCATGATTGAATGGCGGAGCAGACTCGATGGGCCGATTGGCCTAATTTCTGCTCCTATGTCTCATGGTCTATATGGGCAAAATACAATGTGAATATAGCTATTTAAGTCATTAATTTTAAGTTGGATTTATATTTTTAGAGTTCTTTTCACATTTTCAATTGACTGCAATGGTTTCAACTCATGTTCTAGATGTAATGCTCCACACAATGACATTACCTTCATGTCTGCTATTACCAGCTACAAAATCTGATCAACAAATATTTTTTGAAGGTTTCCAAATCCTATTTTTACCCGAGTTGACCCAACACTGGGAAAACCTTCATTAAAAATATACATAAATCAGGCTAAATGTGAGGATTCTATTCAGAAAAATGTACCTGGTGTTAACTCATAAATCTCTAAAATATTCAAAGACGTGAATATTTAAATTGCACCATTTTCACTTTTGCAGTCTATACTGCTGGATGTAGTTTAAATTTTCACCTGAAGTTAGCATAATTGTCTCATTTTACCCTACCCGCAGAATCATTACAGTGATGAGCCTGACACATACTGACATATTTTGGCAGGGAAGTAGCCTGCATGGCAGTTATATTACTTGTCTCCTTTTAACACTGTTTCTTTGAATGAGATCCAGGTATATAGTCTGACAATGGTGATATTATCAGAATGGACTATGGTACCCGTGTAAGTCATTTGCAGAATTGTGTCCATGTTTTTATGCTAATTCAGAGTCAAACAGCAGTACTGTCCCTTGAATGACCTTTTGATGGCACTTGAGACTGTATAATGTTGGGTTATTATAAATTCCATAATGCACCCCATTTCTCTCGATTCTATTTATTTGAAAAGTAAGCCCTCAGGCTAGTCTACCAAATTCCAACAGGTTACAATAAGGAAATAATACCGAGGAGTGAAATTGTTTTGGCTTCATAAGTACAGAGTACTCAAAATATTGCAGTAAAATGTCATTACTGTTCATTTTTAATGAATTTGTCAACTAAATTTTATGTTCAACATAGTGTGCAACCTTGTTTTAATTACAAATTCAAAATAGCCTAATTCACTAACAATGAAAATGGCCATACATTTTAATATGTAATTATTTATTTTAATTTTCACAGTAATAAAAGCAATCAACTACAAAATTACAGTGCTATGAGGTCAGCAACCACAGATGTCCACAAGTACTGTTGATAAAACCTGCAACTGTTAAAGTTTGAAAGCAGCCTGAAATACTTCAACTGCAATGCCTGGGTTATAATGCACAACATTTGAATTCTGAATTAAAATCAGGAATCCATTTAGAACAGTGGTTATATGTTACCTGGCAACAAAACAGAAACTATATTAGCTCTACAGAAACAATAAGCAGGCCTAAAAATACCAGTGGAAAAACTTCCAGTTCCTCTGCTAAATAGCCAATCATAATTGCGCCTGGTGATGCTTTTTCAGTCAAAAGCCAACATCTTTAGTACAGCAAATGTTCAATAACTGCCACCATAGCTTTAATTTTAAAGATTTTTTTCTTTCAGTTTTGTCCTTGGGGTTCCATTCACTATTCTACTTTAGTCTTTCAACTCCACCATTTCAAGCCTCTTGCCAAATATTGTGGTGTGATCCAGCCATAGGACTATATGCTCCTTGTAGTTACACAAATGGCCACCTAACATTGGGGTTCAGTTAAAAGCAAACAATATATGCATCTTTGGTGCTGATCAGCTTAGAAGGTCACTCTTGCTTCCAGTGTTTCAGGTTCTAAAACCCACTCAGAGAATGTGCTAGGTATATGTGCTGGGGCAGGAGAACTGCTGATGCCCCAGAGAAGCAGGATCTATGGCACTTTTTCCAGGATGTCCACAGATTTTCCTAATGCTACAGTGGATCTGAGGGCAAACCCATGCAGTAAGTGGCATCTGAGGCCCCAGTCCAGTGTTAGAAAAATGCTACTCTGTTGCTCTCAAGGTCACATGTCCTCATGGATAATAAACATCACATGACACAGATTGTTAACCCTAGTTACAGAGCTGCCAAGGCTGGCCCACAAATAGTTGCCCATTCTATTGCTCCTCTTAGGGTGTCAATATTAATGAAATGTGCAATATCACTGGGCTACTCTGGTTTAAAAACCTAATAAGGATAAAATGTGATTACAGTATGTTAGGATGAGTACCACTAGACAGATGTCTATTTCTAGCACTGTAAATAACATTCACTTATTTTTACAGTATTTTAACATGAAACGATAACTATTTTGTTCTGTTAACATTAAAACTGAATCTATAAAAGGATATTTGTAAGTGAGTCCTGCAGATGCCACACACAGAGACACACTGACATAAGGAGAAAAGAGCTCTAAAATATTTTAAATACACCCCTGTTTACTGCACAATATTGTCCTCCACTATTTTCTGTCAAGAACAGTTGGTACGGTTATAATTAATGCTTGAGCTGCCTTGGTAGCCGATCGAGGCTGGTCAATGACAAGTGAAACATCAGCCCACTAATCTCACTCAGCGCCAATGCCAGGACAGGATGGAGTTTGTGAGGAAAGACAGGTCAGGGCAGCTGCAAATTAAAATCCCGTTTTGTGGCCATAAGGAGGTTACATGACGCAGTGCCCAACAGTTAGATTTCAATGACATGCTGACTTGAGCAGTGTTTAATTTTTTAGACTCAATCACTGAAAGTCCCACGTAGCTGAATCCACAGCTGCACACTAAACAACAAACAAACCCATTTTCGTCATTGGCGCTGATGCTAGAATAAAACTGCTTGAGCAGAACACATGCACAGATGCAAACTCTCACCTGAGCCTCATCCTGCCCTCCATTTGGCCCCACTAAGTTAATATCGTTGTTACAAAGCTATTGGTCTCTTGGCATAGTGTTGGCTCAATAGTGAAGCTGCTTTTCCAGCTAATCTGACAACTCTGATCCAAGAAGCATCAAGGGCCCAATTAAGAAGACACATCTTATCAAAGAGCTTATTTTGCATAACAGAATACAAATGAAGAATAAAAATTTAATGTTTTAATAACTTCAGACAAAGAGGACCATTGATATGGAATGCTTAGAAATTTTTATGGCTGCTGTCAGATTCATGATGAAACTGTTATTTAGGAACACTTGGCAAAACAGTGGAAAATCTTGCAGTAATGGTGTGTGCATGATAACACATTAAATCTTGATGGACGTGTATCTGCGTGCATGGCGCTCCAGCAGCTTGTTTATCTGTGCAGCATTTTTTCTCTTTGTTAAAAATGCTTCCACCTAATGAGACTGGCACATTCAATTTTTAAAATCATAATCAATAAAGCCTGTTTATGATTAGCTTGCAAAACCGTCAGTTTAGAAGTTAAAAAATAAAATTGGCACATGACTGCAGTTCCCTTAGCAGAATGCAAAAGTGCTAAATCTTCCGAGCTAAAGTTTTACTGGTGTGTTATGACTGAAAATGCCTTGTCAGCCATCTGTCAGTTTCTCTTCTAACAGCCATATTTTCAAACCTACTAAACACCGAGAACATTTGGCCATGAGAGGCCACCTCTACAATTAAACAGGCAGCTTCCACTGTGGTGGCGAGGGCATGTTGGAACGTAACTGTATTATTAATTTCAAAGTCCATAAAGAAAAGCTATGACCCTGTCATCTTGACGGACTGGCAGTTTAATGTATTATAAACTGCTAAATTCTGGAAAAACACAATGCACCCACATTGCAGATTGGAATAAATGCTAATCAAGGCTGATTAATCAGCTGCTAATTCCACTGATACAAAAAGGTTAAAGAGTCAATGGTGTAAAATTAGCTCTTTCTCATGTGTCCCTTTGCATTTGGAGAAACTGATTGTTCATTTGCATCATTTCTGAATGTTTACACAGTGAATAAAGAAGAGACCCTTTGTGTGATATTTGCAATTCATCTTTCATTTCTGTCTGTTCCTGTCGAGCTTTGAACCGTGCCTTCTTTGAAGCTATTTGTTTCAGAAGCAGTTCTGAAAGTTTCTCTGACTGTTTAAAATCCCAAGCTAAAAAAAGGCTTGAAGTTTAAAAGCAGTTCAATGCTTATGGGCTTGTTTTGAGTCCCTGGTTTTCTTCAGTGCACTGTTCCATTGTACAGAACCTCTAAAGGAATGCTCTCCAGTGGACTGCAGCCTGTCACAGCTCCCTGTCATGCGTCTGATAATTAAAATCTGACTGATTTATCGACTGGCATCAACAATCTCAGCTCAAGAGTTATATGATGTTCATCCTTCCCAAGGCTAAATTTACTTGGCAAAGGAGGGACCCTTTGCTCTTTACTTGAGCTGTCATTTAGCTGCTGAGGAGGTACAAAGACAGCTAACAGAGATACAGCTGCACTCTTTATTTTATTCTAATATTTACTACACCCCAGCAAATAAACAAACTGCTGTTCAGCCAGTCCTGACTACATGGCATCAGTGATGTGTACAAGATAGTGATGTTTGGAGCAGGCCTGCTGAGTGACCGGAAAGCAAACAGCATACAATGAGAAAGAACAATTCCACCTAAATATTACTGCAGTGCTAAATCAAAATCCAGGAAAAGAAATATGGGGTCTGAGTATTATTTCTATATAAAAAAAAAGCTGAAATTCATTTTATGTTAGCTAAAATGCATGATTTAAACATTCAATTCTTGAATATAATTTTGTTAGTGGCAACATAAAATAATGCATTTGTAATAATCATTCTATGCTTCCCAAGAAGCTTATGATATTACAAAATTCATTTATCCAGCTCTGGAAATGTGCAACTTGTTGTAGGAAATGGCTGAATATCAAATAAGAAAATCCTAATTTACCCACGAGGCACTATGTGCTCAGACTATTAGCAGCACTCTTGACTTTCCTCATCAAGGTTGGCTAATTTTTGACACTGAAAGCAGTTCCTATATAGCAGCCACATCAAACTATTTTGACACATGATCTTGAAAATCCAAGTTTCACTTTGTTGCCGTAACAATGGTGGAGCTGGAATTCTGATGCGACCCCGAAGCGTCTAACCTCATAGGCTTTCCTAGGATCCTATGGGTGTTCCTACACCACAGGGACTGTAGCAGTTCAAGAAGGCAGCTCACCACCGCCTGCTCAAGGGCATTTTGGGATGGGCAATAAATGCTGGCCTAGCCAGCAATGCCCAGATCCCATGAACGCATAAATTTAAAAAAGCATCAGGCGATTTGAATGCAACTAACGGGTGCTCAGGCTATATGAACACGGGGGGGAATGGGGTGGTGTCACCCATTGAGTGGGTAGTGGTCAACTAAATGCAACTCGTGCCAACCACTTGGGGGCAGAGATGGTAGATCCAGTTGAAGTTTAAGGAAGATGAAGGAATCAACCCCTTTGCAGAATGAATGCTGCCCAAGTGCCCCAGACTCCTGACTATCTCAGATCTTCAAACTAATCTGAGACAGTCCTGTAAGCTTTACTTCTACCCTGCAAGGTACTGTATAACTGCTTCTGGCAGGTGCATGATAGCTGAGGGCACAAGAGGTGGGACCAGTCAGAAAACTGAACTGCCTTCTAAAGTGTTTCTGCTGGATATTGGAAGTGTAGTAAAGAGTTAAAGACCTAAATTTTCTGCTGGGGACATAAAATAATCTGCTCTTACTAGCCAGTTGCTTTCAAGGTGAATGTTGTGAATTTCTAACTTATTTTTACCTACTTCTCTCTTAGTGTGTTCCATACCTCAATACTGGCCACAGAATGGATCTATCAGCCAGTGCCTAGTGATACATTGGAATCTTCACCTTTGCTGGGGTATGATATACATATTTGATATAGCTGTGTGACTTTGGCATGTTGTAAGACTTATCATTAATTGAACATTTGACAAGCCTTTAAAGATAAAATGTCAATGTTTTTAACTTATTCTTTGCATTGTTCATGAATCCATTTCAGCAAATAGGAGTGTCAAACAGCACTATTTATCCTATAATCTCAACATTTAAATGGTGTTTTTTTTGGCTGCAAGCTTCTCACATTAGCGAAACCATTGCCTGATAGACTTAGATTGTAGGGCATATCCAAATCATGGAAAATCTTACCCCTGCTCCAGATGAAACAAGCTGATGTCTCTCTTGAAGACTAAAGTGTTTATGTCCAAATGATAGTAAATCTTACCTTTCTTTTTCAGGAAGGCAGAAAAAGCACTTTCATTGTGTGAAAGATATATCACTGTTTCAACCTGCCCATCATCATTCTGTAGCATAAATGACAATGCCATATAAAAGAATGAGTTACCTATGTGCAGAGTTTTGTATAATGGACAGAAGTAACAAAAAATAATTCAACAAGCACTTATTATAGTCCAGCCTCAAATAGTTTGTGTTTTGATGTCTTGTCTTAACTTCAAGCTTCCATTTTCAGGAACAAGTCTCCAAAAGCTGAAACCCAAATAAACTGGAATGCCGGATCTTAATAGTTGCTGTGGACTTGCTCCTGATTTCTGACTATTTCAGACTAAATGTAAACATTGAACAAAGTTAATCTATTGATATATCTGATTGATATCCAAATGGTGTTGTGCTGTTACATGAGGCTGAATCATAAGCACTGAGGGAGGGTAGGAAAAAAGAATACAACTTCTTCCAGCTAATACGGTAGGTCATTAAGGTTGACTGAATTGCTGTACCCCATTGCTTGCCAAAAATAGCAAACCCCTTCTGCGAGGTCAGGTCATTTATATAATGAGGCCAATTTTATGAACGTGCACTCCTGCAGCATAGTCTCACCCACTGGGAGCACAGATCAGGAAACTGTAGGCAGCTCCCATGATTTCCCAGGAGGAAGCCAATAGGCAACACTTTCATCCAAATGTGACTTTGTAAAATAAGACCTGTATAGGTAAACACCCAACAAAATGTTCACATGTGGGCATGTGTTCTCCAAAGCAAGGGGTGGGTAGTGGGGTTGGGGGAGGTGTGGAGGCAGCATGAAACCTCAAGTGAAATTGGAGCCCTTGGGGGGCAGCTGAGAAATTTAAATAGATTTAGCCACATAAAGAAATACATATTGTTACTTTTTAGAAAGGCTTTAAGATATAAACTGTACACATTAGCCTTTAAACAAACTGTTTAAGACAAAAAAAATCTTATGGCAAAATAAATTTGAAAACACAAACAGAGCTAGTTGGTAAATGTCGGAGCAGAGCAACATTTGAACCCTGTTTGGTGGTTGGCAAATGATGTGACTGATGGGACCAAGGACAGCTATTCTTTTTGAATCTCCAGTGCTCTCTTCCTAGAGGACTCAAGTGGGCCATGCTTGGCAGGAGATAGTACCAGGCACAACTATGAACAATATCCAGTGCAGGAGAAGGTAGCACACTTTCAGGAATCAGGCGAGGTAAGACTACTTAATAGTAATGTATATCAGGTCTTTAGCCCAGGATTGTAGGTCATTAAGTGTTGCCTGCCAACTAGTTCCACATTTCCTGCTCAGCTATGCAAAGTCCACACATCTTTTATTGCATCTCATGTGACCTCATATGCTACCAGGCTGCACACAGTCAAGCTGAAATTTATAGTTGTAATCCCTGACAAGGACAATCTTTCACACATCAAATCATTAATACAACCTAACAGGACCCTGATGCATGGCTACTTTGCTGGGCTGGAGGTTGGGCATATATCTCCAACTGTGTATCTGCTGCTTCAACTTACGCCAGTATCATTGCTGGCACAAATAAAAACAGAAAGAATAGAAAAACTCAGCTGGTATGGCAGGATCTGTGCAGAGAGAAAGAGTTAACGTTTCGAGCCCAATATGAATCTTCTTCGGGACCGAAACGTATTGGACTCAAAACATTAACTCTGTTCCTCTCTCCACAGATGCTGCCAGACCTGCTGGGTTTTTCCAACACTTTCTGATTTTTATTTCAGATCTTCAGCATCCGCAGTGTTTTGCTTTTATTTCGTTGCTTGCACAATCTGGTGTGCAAACCCCAATATTGTTGTCCTGCTTTTCCTGGCCTACAAAGAAAGCTTGCTTTGTTGGGCCTGTTCCAGTCCACGATCCAGCGCCCGGCAGATATAGCTTGACAGGGAAGCCATCACTCTTCCCCGACTCAGATCTTTGGCTTAATTGTAAGGGCCTGCACACTTAGAGTAGGACCTCATTGCCTTCCTGCAGGTATCCCACACACCTGTTCAAAGGAGCTGATTAGGATTGAGATAGGGTGGGAAGGCATTGGGATCAGAGGGGTTAAGTAACTGGCTTCACTTTAACTGCCATGCCTTCTGATAAGCGGCAGGGATTAAAATCGGGGTCATCAGGTCTCACTCTCAATTTCACGAGTTTGGACATGATCATTTACCCCTTTGTATTTTGTTTTATTTTGGTTCCCTGCTGCCGCCTTTTTTTTCCCAATTACTATTCATCCAGCATTGCACTTGTATTTAAAATGGCAAATAGCTGAATCAAGACAAGTAGCAGCAGGGAAATTGGGGACCATCAGGCTTGATGGCCCAAAACTTTGATTGTGCCCTAAATCAGGCATGTTGGATTGGGGTGCTGCTGTTCACGTGGTCGTAGGGACTACCAGCCTAGTATAATGACTGAGGCATGCAGCCAGTGCTACCTGCGCTAGTTAGTGATTGTGCCTGCCTGTTTGAGTGGGGTGACGGGTGAAATTGATTACTTAAAAGAAGGAGACACCTCTTAAAGGGAAGGAACAGTCTGGATGCAGACAGTAAAAAAGGCACCTGAAGAAGGAAGTGGCTGCAAGACCTGTGGATTGGGCTCCCACTTAATTCTTCAAGAATTGGAGGTACAAGTCCAGGCAGGAGGGAGATTCTGTTACCCGCTGGTAAGAAAGTGCTCTAGGCAACACGTCTGTTGCCAGTGGGAAGAGGTTGCAGAGGTGGCCATTGACAGATCAGCCTCCAGAACATGGTTGCAATGTAGAAAAACATTCAGTGACCTCACCAGAATTATCAAGATAACAATCCTGCTCTCTTATTCACTACTCAAACCTCCAGCCTCATTACTCATAATACTTCCCTGCCCCACTTCACTTCACCCTCCAATTATTGCACCACATTTCAATCCATCAACTTCTCTTCAGGCTCACACACTCTGCATGTTTTATTCTCACCATTTTTGCAATCCTGTCTAACTCTCATCTCGCGTGTATGCACTACTTACAAACTATTTACCATGAGAGTTACTTTCTCCAAACATCTTGCAAGGGTCAACATTAATACATTTCGATAAAAGCAAAAAACTGTGGATGCTGGAAATCCAAAACAAAAACAAAAATACCTGGAAAAACTCAGCAGGTCTGGCAGTATCTGCGGAGAGGAGCACAGTCTGTTTCTTGCAGGAGAAAAGTCTTGCACAATATGTGACAGCTGCGCCTGGAGGAAGACAAGCCTGCCTGCGCACCCTGAACTCCGTTGTAGAAAACATGCTGCTGACCATCTGAGGCAGGGTGAGAGTCACGGCCATGATGAATGCAACGTTGGAGAAGATGCTGCTCATGGTTTGTTGAATTATCCTCTTTGTTGCCTCATCGTTCTATCCCACAAAACAATGACAAAGTACAGCTGTTTCTCCATCCCCTTCTCTTTCTGTCCTCCCTTCACATTAAAAGCTAACCCTTGTCCATGTCTTTCACTTTAGGTGATGTAGATGTGGAGACACCACTGCCTCTTCAGGAACAGGAGGCTGTCCATCCTCCAGCTGCATCAATCCTCAAACAGCTCCACATGCACCAGAACCACATGTACTCTAGAGGGTAAGGTAGAGAAGGTGCAAGGGGATTGGACACTGTGGCTGCCAGCTCGCTGGAGAGCAAAGTCAGATACTAGCTTTGGCGCAAGGGTCTCATGCAGACTTTGAGGACCTAGGCTACTGAACAAGAGTGATTGGCATACACTAGGAAATGCTAAGTGTACTGGGCAGTGAACTTGGATGCAATGGCTCAGAGGAAGGAAGAATCCAGCTCCAACTTGTTACAGGAATTTACTCAGAGCCTGGAAACCATTCTGCCTAATATAGAGTGAGTGGCCATTGGCACATCGCACAAGAGCATAACATTGGTGCCCGCTATCATGGATCTTCTCCAGACAACTCACACTGTTGTTATGGCAACTCAGATAGCAACTATTTTGCATCTGGTGGTCAGTGTTGACAGTGACCTCCAGAGCCACATATCAGTCATGTACTTTGTTCCCGCATAGAGTCTGAGAGTACTGGGAGAGTGGCATTTGCTCCGTGAGAGAGGAATCTGCTGTGTTTTCTTAGGATGATGGCATGCTGCTTTCCTGCCACCAATTCCTCTCCCTCCAATTCCAAATACAGACCAATCAGACCACCCGTGACAGCAGTAAACTGTTATGGAGGCAGAGAAAAGCAATCCAGCACCAGGAGAATCTTCGGAGCAGGTTAGAAATCAATTGTAGGAGGCTGAAACTAGGTATAAAATGCCCAGAAGTTAGCCAACAGCCCATAACGAAAAACAAGCGACTAACATGTATGGATTGGATGAGCCCTTTAAATAGCGAAGCTGAAGGGTCTGCTGAGTTTCTCATGTTGCAAATCAGGCACTGGGGTGAACCAATATCACAAAAGGGTCCTACAATAAGCTAAGGAGCCTTATTTAAGTATTATAATGAGAGTTTTAGATGATTCTGGTCGTGGCCTGGACATCGACAGAAGAGGCAAATGCAATATGGCAGGAAACATGCTCATTCCAACAGACAACTTCAATAAAGCTAGCATAAATTGCAAAAACTCCAGCGCTTTAGAGTCAGGGAGTTGTTAAATATACTGCAGGCCTGCTTCATAATCCAGGGCATCTGGGAAGCTCATCTCGACCTGGTATTCACAAATGACCCAGACAACATACACATTATTAAGTCATGGCACCCTTGGGAGAGTGTGACCACAAAATGATCTAAGATTCTGAAATACCAAAGACCAGGAGCTGAACATATAACTTTAAAATGGCTAATTTCAAAGAAATGGGGAAGTAACTTAAACAATTTGTTTGGGGAGATTACTGCATTCAACAAAACATCAGTAGAGAACAAATACAACAAAAGCATAGTTTTAAGCATGTAGGATAAATGTATACCTAAATCCACCCAGCTTAGACTAAATAAGCATGTGCAGCTCCAAATGGATTAATAAACATAGCAAAATGATTTTCCATCACTTCCTGTCTGGCAATGATGGAGTCCAGTATTTTGATGTTAGTCACGATGTTCATAAATGAACATTCATCTGCAATTGGTCCCTTTTGCTTTAAGGCTCCTCTTAGATGACCATATAGATGTCATTCATTCCATGGAATTCTGTTTAAGTAAATTCATCCTCAGTACCACAGTAAAGTCCCAGGTGCTATCTTGCATTTCTGAGACAGCTGCTGTATGCTTCTCAAAGTGAACATTGAAGGTCTTATCGTCCTGCATCAATCTACATCTGAAGACAGACTCAGCCATATTCCAATCCCCCTCCATCATGGAACCAACATAGACTTTAAACTTGGTCAGATCTGTACTTTTCCTCTCCTGCCTCCTCCATCTGTTCCTTGTAACTTGACAACATGCTTCGCCTAATACCTCTCCCCGAAATTCAGTAAACACCTTCTCCAGCTTGCTAGCGGATGGCTGATTGTAGGTAAGAGGACTACTTCAAGCAATGTACAATGATAAGAAAGAAATTCAGCTGCCACTGTGGCTTGGGCCTCACTTTGAAAAGAATATACAATAAGACAAAAGGAAATTCACTACAGTGCATCCTTTAATAATGCCCAAGAGAAATAAAAAAGAGGAAATATCTTGAGGAACATGAGTGAGAGATTGTTTCATGAAGTCATGGGTGTACTTGAATCCAAATTTATATTCTTCAACTCCAGCTTCATCATTGTACTTCTCACCTTCCTAATCATCATCATAGTTCACAAGGAGGTATTAATGTTCTTTCTCCTTGTCATCATATTCCTTCTCTTGTGAACATTGTTGGTGTGGTGGATCAAAAAGAAAGGAGGGAAGAGGCCAAGAATGGCTGAGCATTAACACCTTGGAACTAAAAAGATGCACAGGCAGTGGGAACTTGTGTCTGAATGGTGCTTTGCAGGGATGCCGGGATAACAACATCAATGTTCAATCACTAATTAGCACTGGTAATAGCCCCCTACCTTACCATCTCCTTAAACTACAGAAGAGTGTCTCTGCATGAATCCCATGGCCTTTTCATCATAGGACATGAGGTGGTTTATGTTGGGGATGCCCACTCCAGTTGCCTGCCACTCACGGATATATTGCACCAATTTTGCACAAATGAGGGGAAGCCTATATGTTGGGGAGTGTGTGCAATGTGGTCCAAAGAGCTGAAGTAAGAGATGTGAAGTTATCAGCTTGTATAGGTGGTGAAAGGGGTTTTAGAGTTGTAAATATAAGTAATTACCATTGATGGAGATGGGCAAGACTTCAAGTTAGAATCCCTGTAACCAGATTGTGATGCAAAAAGTTAATTGGGTAAATGTTCCTTTAAGAGGATGAAGAATGTGCTAGCCAAAAAAACGGGATTATAGTGTTACCTTACCTTTCCTGGTGGTGTCAATTAAGTTGTTTCAGCATTGGTCTGCAATCCTGTGAATGAGAGTTTTCACTCAGTACCAGTGCCACCTGCCATTGTAGCTGTTGCACCAGGTCTTGTAATTGGCAGCCAGTCAAATTGTAGGGCTGACTTAATGAGATCACTTTACATGTATAGAGAGTCTAGGAAATGTAGAAGGTATACGGAATATTCAGCACAGTTCCTGGCACAATAGGGGCAGATATAATTATGCTATATGTTGTGTAATCCCAATTTTTCTTGAATGTTTATAGCAAAGTTAATAAATAAGAGAACATACCTGAACTGGGAAAGGGTTTGGAATTCACAAGCTTTCAAATCTCATATTAGAACCCACTCTTGATATCTTTACATATAATGGAAACCAAAGACACAAAGCGAAGTTCAGAGTTAATGCCATCCAGGTCTTCTATACCACTCTACACACATTACCAAATTGATATTTGCATCCACACAATTAGTAGCAATGCAAATTCAGTTTGAAGGTATGTGGTGTAGATAGTTTCTAAAATTTGTTATTTCTCTGTCATTACAGTTTTACTGAACAGCTGACCAGCATGTAACTGGACCATGGCAAGACAGCACCACAAATGCCCCATATCCCTCTCATCATCAATTGCAAGCACCAGCAAAGCTATATACATCTCAAAGGATATAGATAAGGAGCCTGAGGTGGTAGCATTAAATGAGTTACAGTGCAGCAGGGAGAAAGTGCAACTGGTGATGGCAGAAGAGGAGTTGCTATCAATAATCCCTTGCACTTTCTGGGTGAAACAGGAGAGTAAAATTATGCAGCTGTGTCCTGTTGCTGTTTCATTTCAGTG
The DNA here is from genome assembly GCF_964194155.1 of Cetorhinus maximus. Taxonomy (NCBI): domain Eukaryota; kingdom Metazoa; phylum Chordata; class Chondrichthyes; order Lamniformes; family Cetorhinidae; genus Cetorhinus; species Cetorhinus maximus. Next base: position 119,818,158 of record NC_135884.1, read on the forward strand.
GCAAAGGAAGAGGGTGAAAAAGAGCAAGAGTTAAAGGGAGGGAGTGTAAACAGTAAGAAATGGAAGAGTGAGAACCGAAGGAGAACAATTTGAACACCTTACAATTATATAGCAATTTAATCTAGAAAAAAAATTCTAAAGTGCTTTACAGAAAGCAAAAATTCAAAGAATACATACTGATCCATGGTGGGGCGTGGTGGGGGTGGTGGTGGGGGGAGAGTTTGGAAACGTAACTACAAAGAGGAGCTTTGGAAGATTTCTAAAGATGCTAAGAAAAGTAGAGATGGAAGAGTTTAGGGACGGAGTTCCTGAGAAATTTGGACAGAACAACTGAATGCTATTCCACTAAAAGTGGGTAAAGACAAGGTGTAGTGCAGAGAGAGCCAGAGTTGGAGGATCTAAGGGATCAGAAAAGGATAAAAATCTGTAGGAGGTTACAGGTTCAGGTGGCTCTTGATGATGCATAGATTTGAAGTTGAAGGCAAAAAAGCTTACCTTCAATTAGTAGAAGACACCTCAGTGAGTTCTAAAGTGATGGGCAGGTAGGATTTCATGAGACAGGGTGGAAACGGCAGAGCTTTGGATGAGTTGGAGTTTATGAATGTTGGATAATGAGAAGTAATAGTGTCACTGGAAGAATTAACACAGAAGTGACAAAAGTGTGGATAAAGATTTTGGTGATGAAAAATTAGGTCAGGATGAATGCATGCAATGAGTTGTTTGAAACCCGACTGAGCCTGAGTTATTGTCCAAGGAAGGGGTGAAGTCACTGGCAAAGGAATGGTGACTATGGTTCCTTTATAGACATCTAGGGTCAAATGGGTGTTAGCTTTTGCATAAGGTCTGTTTGAGGCCCCCCTTTCCAAACTTCATGTCTGACTGACAATAGAGCACACTGTTCATGTAATGGTCAGTATTCTCAGCACTTGACAAAACTGTTTGCTACATTTGGAATCATGACTGTGCCTATAATCTGTGATGGTAAGTTAATGAGGCTGGCCAATCAGAATTGTATGGTCCTACCAGCAGCCACATTAGGCATGCGCAGCTCGGATTATTTCTTAATTCATGCATAATCCAATTTTGGGCCAACAACTTGTTAAAACTACAACCATTAGAGCAGTACAAATCTTATCCAGTTTTGTGAAACAAATTGAATAAAGTTTTTTCAACTCATTGGAAGGGGTTTCAGGGTGAACGGGGTGGGAAGGTCCCAGGAATTGACATCAGGTCAGGCTGCCATTGTGATCCCACCCTCTTCTGGCTTTCCCCAGGGTGGTATTGAAGGCAAGCAGGGAACCTCCTTGGATCTACCAGCTAAGTAAAATTCTGTAAGTATTGAGATTATTCAGAAGCCAATTGTGTTGTGTGTTAGCCCTGAATCCTGAAATTTCCAGTCCAAAACCTGTTTTATGGCCTGTCAGCAACTCCCGGGACCATTGAGGTGAGTGCAGAGCAGGAAACCTGTTTTTTGACCTGACGGCAACTCCCAGGGTCATTGATGTGAATGCACAGCAGGAATTCTCTTCCTCAAAAGGCAGAGGTAGATAGATTCTTGATAAGCAAGGGGGTGAAAGGCTATCGGGGGTGGGCAGGAATATGAGGTTAAAATCAAATCAACCAAGATCTTATTGAATGGTGGAGCAGGCTTGAGGGGCTGAGTGGCCTGCTCCTGCCCCTAATTCATATGTTCATACTAAGAGCTTCTTCAGTGAAACTAACAAGCTGGGAAGATTTTGATCAGTTGCACTGAAGAGCTCCAGCCATGGCCATTGAGTGACTGCTGTTCAAAGCACGTTTTTCTCTCAAAGAGTGCTTTCACGGCTTCACAGGTGATTGTACTTCTTGGAAGGTACTTCACCTATCTACCATTTCATTCACTTGCAGTGGCACAATCCTGCTGCCAGCATAGGAGCAGCTCATGCAGCTCCACCTTCCACCTCTGATGAGTGTCAAAAGCAGAGGCCACACCAACACCAACTGCTCCAGCAACAGCAGGAGCAACATGAGCAGCAGAACAGCTGCCTTCTCCTCAACCCATGCCCTTCCACAGGGAGGAGGGGATGGGCAACGAGATCGAGCTGGAAGGAGTCGAGTCTCCCAACAGGGGGCCTACAGGCAGAGAGTCAGCTCTTTTGACATGACTGAGCACCAGTGTCTCAGGCTTTCACGACAAGTCCCAGCTGACATCTGCAAACTCCTGGAACAAGACCTCCTTCCCAGTGGGCCAGGCGGGCATGCATTGCCAATGGCTGACAAGGTGCCAGTCACTGGAGCCACCCACAACCCCAGTCTCTGCCTCTCACCAAGTTATGTGCTGTCTTCTCCTGAAAGGTTAGAAAGCAGAGAGGTGTGAGTGTTTGGAGTGAAGTGAATGACAACATTAATGGAGGTTGACTGTTGGGTGCGAGAAGACAACGACCTGAGGGTGAATTTGAGTGTTTGCTTATCAGATGGGGATATGAGGTGCCTGCAGGGAGGCAAATGAGTGGGGCTATAAGGTGTGTTCCCCTGAGGCGTGCTGTGAGGAGAATGCTTGGGCTTAGCACCTACAAGTGTTGTGCCACTCACCTGTCATGCCCTCCTGAGGTCCTGGATCCTCTTGCTGCACTGTGTCCAGATTAGAGGGAGTACACACCTGCTGCTGACTTCCTCAGCCACTTCCATCCATGTCTGCTTGGTTGGAGAGGTTGTCCTCTTCCACCCCTGCTTTTTAGAGCTCACCTCACTGCAGTCCCTCAGATCCCACACTGGACCTCCAGCTCAGAATGAGTGATCCAGGGGGCAGCCCTCCTTCTCCTCCCAATTCCGATTGCTGCAGCATGAAAAATCCAAGTGCTGGTGAGTTTCTCTGATACATGCCGTGGTCTCTTTAATCATAAATCGTTCCTTTGACAGAATGGCTGCGTCATTCCATCCCACTCCCCTAATTGACCAGGGAGCCCAGAGGTGAGAAGTCAATTGGTTTGCTATGATAAACAGCTGGGTGTACCATGCAAAGAGTTGGGTTCCACACCAGAAAATGATCCCGTGGTTGCGGCAGGGACTATGATGGTAAAATTTTGTCCATTATTTCCAAATATTCTGAAACAATGAAGGACCTTTCCAACCGAGAATGATAATGAACTAAAAATAGTTTGAACTTCTTTGTTTTCTAAATAATAGACAAATGACCATTTTGACGGTCTGCAGTATTTAATTGATAGGATGTGTTCTTTTTTGGTATTATCAGTTTTCCTTAAGACTTGGAATTAAGTTCTCCCTACTCAAATTAACCTCAAACATACAGAAATTGATAGATCCTCCAGGATTAATTATAGGGCAGCAATCACACTGTCAGGATGCTTAATGCTCCACTTCAAGGATACTTATAAGTGTGACATGAAGGCCCTAAACATTGATTCTCATATTTGGGAGGCATTAGCTGACAACAGAGGAAAATAGCAACATCACAGGTCATCCAACATGCGCCATCATGATGATCAGTGGCTACAGCGACTTGGCAACAGTCACCAACACCGAAAACGACAACCTGTAACAACACCTGATAACCACTTAAAATGTGACACTTTTGGCAGAATCTGCCTCTCATGGATTGGTCCCTTTAACCATCAGCAAAAGTGCACCATATGAAACCACCCCATCATCAACGGATTTGATTTGCTGCATGTCCGTCATCTCTCACAGATGGAAGGATGCTGATGACTAAAGTCGATAATTAATGTTGGGGGGACTGAGCACATTGTGCTGATTTCGCCTGATCAGAGAGAGAGACAGTATAGATTTGTAAAGGTGAGGTCATGCCTAACGGATCTGATTAATTTTTTTTGAAGAGGTGACTAAAGTAGTGGTCAGGGGAATGTCTATAGATGTGATTTATATCAACTTCCAGAAGGTATTGGCTAAAGTCTCTCATAAGAGACTGTTAGTTAAAATTGAGGCTTATGGAATTGAAGGCAAATTATTGACTTGGTTAGGAAATTGGCTGGACGAGAAGAGGCAGAGAGTAAGGAAGTGTTCAAATTGGCAGTTGTGGCTAGTGGTGTTCTGCAAGTTTCTATGTCAAGCCTCAACTAGTCATATTTATTAACTTAGAGGATAAGGCAGAAAGTAACATATCCACATTTACTGATGACACCAAGATAGCTGGCATTGTAAACAGTATAGATGGGAGCATAACATTACAAAGAGAAAATGATAAGTCAAGTGAATGGGCAAAACTGTCCACTTGCCTGAATGAGTGTGGCTCCAACAGTACTCAAGAAGCTCAACACCATCCAGGACAAAGCAGCCTGCTGGATTGCCATCCCATTCACTTCCTTAAACATTCATTCCCACCACCACCACTGCACATTGGCCGCAGTGTGTACCATCTACAAGATGCACTGCATCAACTCATTTAGAAGGACAAGGGCAGCAGACATATGGGAACACCACCACCTGCAAGTCCCCTTCCAAGCCACACACCATGCTGACTTGGAACTATATCGCCATTCCTTCACTGTCGCTGGGTCAAAATCCTGGAACTCCCTTCCCAGCAGCACTGTGAGTGTATGTATGTCAGATGGACTACAGCATTCAAAAAGGCGGCTCACCACCACCTTCTCAAGTGCAATTATGGATGGGTAACAAATGCTGGCCTTGCCAACAATGCCCACATCCCGTGAAAGAATAGTTTCAATCAAATGGGGAGAGACAGCAGCAGAGACATGACGCTGCGATGGCACGCTGGGAGGGTGCATGGGGGTACTAAGGCAGGCCAATGTTCAAATAAAGTGTTATCTACCTCAAAGAGTATACAAATGTTTAGCATGGAGATGTCAGGCCATCAGCATCTGACAAAACATGCTGTCGTTGACCTATGCAGAATGCTGGAGGAGGAATTGGGCCACATTGTTTTTATTCATTCATGGGATGTGGGTATCACTGGCTGGGCCAGCAGTTATGGCCCATCCCTAGTTGCCCTTGAGACGGTGGTGATGAGCTGCCTTCTTGAACTGTTACAGTCCATGTGATGTAGGTAGAGCCACAGTTCTGTTAGGAAGGGAGTTCCAGGGATTTTGACCCAACGACAGTAAAGGAATATAGTTCCAAGTGAGGATAGTGTGTGGCTTGGAGGGGAGCTTGCAGGTGGTGGTGTTCCCATGCATCTGGTGCCCTTGTCCTTTGAGGTGGTAGAGGTGTGGGTTTGGAAGGTGATGTCAAAGGAGCCTTGGCAAGTTGCTGCAGTGCTGCCCACTCGACACCCATTGCCTGTGGCACTGAAGGTGACAGCGAATGGCACTCTCATCAGGCTTGTTTCAGGGATCACCTGGAAACATTTTTAGGATCTCTCAGTCAGTGGCTCACCACTGCATCAAGCAGGCGATAGATGCCTTGTACAGAGGGCAGGGCAATACATCAGGTTTCACACCAATTAGGCTAGTCAGGTGGAGAGGGAAATTGGATTCGAGGCCATGGCAGGATTTCCTGAAGTCCAAGGGCTATAGACCCCATGTATGTGCCTATTAAGGCTTCCTCAGATCAGCCACACACATTAATTAGCAGGAAGGAGTTTGACATGCTCATTGTTCAAATTGACTGTGACCACCAGAAAATGCTCTAATCAGGCTTCTTTCGGTAAATACAAAGAAATAACAGATCTATCATAAAACAAACTACTTTTTAAAAACAAGTTCGTCAACTGGTTAACGTACAAGTTATAGTTTAGAAGTGTAAGAAAAGAATCCTCTAAGCATGTGCAAGATTCTCGGGAAGCTGCTGTGACGGGTCATCATGAGGTAAACCCAAGTGCCTCAATTCTTCAGTCCACCTGAATGCCTTCATGCCTGGGTCCTGAGTGACAAGAGATATAAATATATGGCTGCTTATACCAGTTAGGAACTTCAACACCGGTACAGAGGAGACCTACAACTGCTGCCATGTGACTGCAAGTGTGACCAGAAAACAGGCAGTTGGATTGCTAAAAATGCAGAATGATTCTTAGATAGATCCGGGGCAGCTCTCCAACATGCCCCATCAAAGTCACCTGAATTGAGGTGGTATGCTGCACCCTATCCAACACGGTAATTGCCTTGGAGATGGATGACCACATTGAGAGGTCTGCCTCCGACCCTGAGGAAGATGAGGGGCATGGGCATTGGCACCTGGCAGCCAATGGCTATGCACTTATGAGACTGATGGCCATGGCCATTGATATGTGTGCCAGCGAGACATGTGACTCCCTCATCCATGCACACTTTTCTTGAGATTCCCTGTAACGTCAGTGAACAGGAAATAGGGTGGTAGCCATGGTAACCTTTCATGAAATGTCCTAAGCAGGTTACTGGCCTTGTCATGAGACCATTCCAGGTCCTCCACTCACCACTGGCCTACATTCAGCATCCACCATTTCAAACCTTTCATCTCAATGCCCCATCATCTGGCAATGACCCATTGGGGTAGAAATAAATAGACAAGCCGTCAAAGGATGCATTTGACCAAATTTTGAAGTTCACAAAGCAATGTCACAGTGGCATCCAGCAAACACATATCACACAGTGACACTCCAAGTGTTACTAGGTGCCCTTATGTGAAGTTTTCAGCTGCTCCTCTGCTTTCCTGGTGGCTGTAACTGAGATGGGAGAAGGCTGCTGTCTTTGCAGGTCCCGTGCATGAGGTGCCTGCAAAGGATGGCCTCTGGATGGCTGAGCCCTAGAGGGGCCCAACACAGGATGTGCTACCTGCATATGTGCAGGGGCAGCCTCGGACCTCGGGAGTACATGCAGCAGTCACATTCCTATCAAAAGAGCCGAAGCTCTACCATCAATGTAAGGAGTGCCTTGAGATGAGTCCCATAGCCTTCACAAATGGGGACCTACATTCTTTCAAGGCCCAGCTGCACTCCCCTGCTTACCTGGAGTGGGACAACCCCTGACAATAGGTCCCCATGTCTCTAGGCCATTTCGCCTACCCATCACTCAACACAGCTCATAAATGAGAGTATCCCATGGAGGCTTGTGCAAACCTCCTGGATGCACTGGGTGGTCTGTTGCAGGTGACTCACAATGAGGGTTGCCACTCAGTGGAAGAGGCCCTGCACGCCACACCAGAGACATGGCATTACTCAGGCAGCAGAATTTTTTGTCCCATGGGCGGGCATGTGCCCGACCTGAACGGGAGTAAAATAGTACGCGATGACATTGGGTGAGCGACCTGACATCATTGTGTATTCGCGTGATATTTCGCTCAGCAGGCACGCGTGGGTGCCGGAGCAGCGCCCGCCTTTAATTAAGCGGCTACTTAAGGCCCTTAAGAGCACAATTGAATGCGAATTTTCCTTGCCCTTGTGATTTCCAGCTCATTGCACGGGGAAAACTGGCAGGCGGCCAGCCAACATTTTCACAAACTTCATCCAAGAGCGGGATAAAAAGGATCAGCAGCATTGCCAGTGTGAGCAGTGAGGAGTTTTGGAGATAGTTTGCAGCTGGTTGCTTATTGGTACTTGGCAGCTTCATCTCTATTCGGGGCTTCATTGTTAGCATTTCCAGGCCTCATTTCAGGATTCCTTGCTGTCTGCCAGGCCCCCTGAGGATTCAGACCGTGTGAACACTTCCAGATATCAGACAGCCTTCCCTTACCCTGGTAATGGGGATTGTGGAGGCACCTCTTCTGAGGAGGAAGAGAGGGGCAGAAGGGGGAGGAGGCCAGGCGACCCCATGCAGCATCCAGGGGAGGGACCTGTGGGAGGAGAGGCACAGGCACAAGGGGCGCAGGGCCAACAGGATGTCCAAAGCGGAAGGGACTGCAGAAGACTCCACTATCCTGCTGCCAGGCAGCGATGCAGCTACCTCAATATGTCTGAGGTGCAATGCCGAAGGAGGCTCCGTCTCACAAGTGAACTCCATTTGCAAGATGATCGGGCCTGAGATCAGCTCTGACTGTGTGGGTGGACACCCCATGCCAGTGGCTCTGAAGGTCACAGTGGCCCTCAATTTTTATGCCTCTGGCTCTTTCCAGGGCTCAGTGGGGGATCTTTGTGGAGTCTCCCAATCAGCTGTGCATAGTTGCGTAAAGCTGATGACAGAAACTCTGTTCAGGCGGTACTGACCTTTATTCTTTACTGTTATGAAGGAGGCCAGCCAGGCTGAGTGACCCAGAGGCTTTGCGGCGATTGTAGGGTCCCCCCGTGTCCAAGGTGCCATCGACTGCACACGTGGTCATCAAGGCACCAACGGGTCAGCCGGGTTCCTTCATCAACAGGAAGCGATTCCATTCCATAAACGTGCAGATAGTGTGTGACCATAGGATGCATATTCTGCAAGTCTCTGCAAGTTACCCTGGCAGCTCCCATGATGGGTACATCCTCAGACACTCCCAGGTGCCGAGGCTCTTCAGTGCTCCAGCCCGACTGGATGGGTGGCTGCTGGCTGTTAAGGGCTATCCATTGAAGAGGTGGCTCATGACGCCTCTCTGCAACCCAAGAACAGAGGCATTATAGCAGGTTACAATACGAGCCATGTCTCCACAAGGGCGGTGGTAGAAAGAACCATAGGTCTTCTCAAGGTGCGCTTCCGATGCCTGGACCATTCAGGGGGTCCACTACAATACCCCCCAGAGCGGGTGTCACTGATTGTGGTCACATGCTGCACTCTCCACAATCTGGCACTGGCAAGGGGGGACCCACTGGAGGAAGAGGATCTTGAGGCAGCTGCACAGGCCACAGATGATGAGTCCAGTAGTGAGTCTGAAGATGAGCACGGTGAGGAGAACGCTGAGGGCGTGGAGCCAGACCTCGGTAACCTCCAGGAAGGCAGGGACACCAGGGACACCTTGATCCAACACTCCTTCAGCTAGGTTACAAAAAATCAGCTTCAAACTCATGCCAGGGCTGCCTCCTCCAACCCAGATGTCTGAAAGGACCCTTTCATTTGAACACAAAGAACACTCAGTGCCTGTGCAATAAAGTTCAGAGCCACCGACATCTAGCATTACATACTGGTGTTCCCTGCACCAATAAAATAAAAAGGTGAAGCATACTCAAGCCATGAAGATAAAAACACAATTTATGTCTTTCTGACAATTCATTAATCTTAACAGAAATATTTCTGGTATTCAACATCGGATCAGTATACATAAAGTTAACAAAAATGAACATAAAATTACCCTTGACCTGTCCCTATTGTGCTCATGTTGCCTTTAAATTACGTTTGCAGGTGCTATGTCTTGGTACTCCCCCTCACTGGCAGCAGCATTGGAGACAGCCTGCTGACTCTGCTGTCTTGTCAGCCTTGATGACCTTGGCAATCGGCCTCTGGCCAGTGGAGCCTGTGTTGGCCTCGCCTGGGAGGGAGCGGCCAGTGCCACGACTGGCATCTCCACAGTTGCCGCAGCCTCATCAGATGCCACAGTCACTACCGGAGGAGTGGAGGAGCTGCTGCCATCATCCAAAACGCCCTGAGAGGAGCCCACAGAGATGACAGGCAGCTCATGCGCCAATGTGAGGAATGGAGGAGGCAGTGCGCTGGGCCATGACAGTCAATGCTGTGCTCACACTTCGCATGGACTCCTCCATCACGGAGACCATGGCACGCAGACCCTTATGGATCTCCACGAGATCCTCCCGCACATCTTACTGGACATCCAGCAGTGCCACTTAATCGACGACTCCAGAGGGTCATCATCAGCCTTCGACTGAGCATTGTCCTGGTCTCCAGCAGTCCTCCGACTGCCGGCACCCTGGGTACTCTCCGCCTCCACCTGCACCTCAAGCGATTGTGAAGTGCCCACACCAATGTACACCGATATACTAATCGCCGCTCTAATGCCCACTGAGGTGCTGGTATCTCCACTGGTTCAGAGAGCGGGTGTGACGCAGCTGGAAATTACGCCCAGCGGTCCTCCAACGTCGGGGTGACCCTTCAGGGCCTGGAGAGCGAATGCCTGCTGGTGAACCTAAAAGGGAGAAGAAGGACATGTCATTAGTTAAAGTCATCACACTGTCACTGTGCATCCCAGGTACCCTGGTGAGACAACAGAGATCTGCATCATGGTGCCATTGTCTTCCAATGATCAACAGGGTCTCCAGGTTAGAGGCTCACATCAATGAAAAGACTACACTAGAATGGTTGCACAAGCCGAAACACTCACTTCTGTGCACTGCGCTCTTACCTTCGTCTGGCACCCCCACCTCTCCACGCCTGTTTGCACATGGGGAATACCGGCTATGAAGCTGCAGGGCTTCTTGCTCATACCTAAAAAAGACTAGGAGGCTAGCAGGGTTTCCGCTAGTCCGCAACCTTTCTATATTGTTGTGGGCAGTCTTCTCCTGATAGAACAGAGGAGCATTGATTACAAGGCACTCAGTCCAAGGAGCCATGGTTCACCTCCTTGGCCAGCTCCAGCGTCACTGACAGTTGGCACTCAGACTCTAGCACGCCAGAGGTTCACAGGGGGACAGCCACAACTTAACACTTCTGCATACTACCCATGCCAACATGGTACTCACCCTTCCTGAGCGCAGCAGGTCATTGAAGTGCTTCCGTCACTGCACCCAGGAGCGCCGCATCACATCACGGCTGCAGACCAGCGCTGCCATCTCCTCCCATGCCCTCTTGGTGAGGTGCGGTGGCCTCCTCCTCCTCCCATCCCTGGGGACAAGGGTGTCCCTCCTGGCTGCCACCTCCTCCGAGAGGATCGCAAGTCACTCATCAGAGAAGCCTGTTGTCCCACCAGGGTACCTGGGATGCACAGTGACATCGTGATGACTTTAACTAATGACATGTCCTTCTTCTCCCTTTTAGGTTCACCAGCAGGCATTCGCTCTCCAGGCCCTGAAGGGCCATCCCGACGTTGGAGGACCACCGGGCGTAATTTCCAAGTGCCAACCCGACCTGCCCTCCCGCCTGCCGTGTCCAGCTGCACTCAGGTCCATTGTGCCGGCTCAGGGAACACCCTCCGTGGCAGCCTTCCAGGGATTGCCTAGTCTGCTGATAAACCGGCCGCCAGGTCACCATTGGACCCGGCAGCCGACAGGCCCCCTCCCCTGCACGACCCTTCCCAGCCAGTGCAGAGTGTGAAATCATGGTCGGGGCCCAATCGCGGGTGGCGGTCTGTTTCACGGCCACTCCCAGGCCCGCCCACCACGCCCACCCAACAAAAGGAAAATCCTGCCCTTGGCATTGAAGGATTTCTCCATCGTCTGCCCATGGGAGTGAACAGCCTCTTGGCACTCTGACGGATATCAAAACATTTCCCATTGCTGTTCCAGTATCTGCCACTTCAATGAGAACTCAGGGGACTCAGCATCTGTGGGAAGCTGAGAATTGCTGGGCCCATCCTCAAAACTTTAAAGGGGAATGGCCAACGCTGTCTCCATGGTTCCTATACATGTGTGTGCTGTACTCACCAACTGGCGCTAACCATGTTAAATGCCTGTTAATGCCCACTGACATGACAGTATCTATGCTGGATTGATCAGATGACGGCTCCTCCTTCTCTGATGTCTCATGTGGGTCTGATGGCATCAGCAGCATCTCATCCACTCCTGGTCCTGCGGGAGAGACAAGAGCGCTGTTAACTACATCCGCACCCACGCACATTTTCCTGTTGACCTTGAGCTGGAACTTCCTGAGGTCATCAAGGGCCACAGAGATGCCTGTGCTAATGCTCATCAGATTTGGTGCCTCGATCATCGCTTTAGTTATTCCCTGTGGGCTCCACACCTGACGTACCCTCTACAATAGGCTACCCTGCTGCAAACCATCCAATCTCGATCGCTTCCCCCTCCATCTGCATTATTAGAGCAATGAAGGGCATACCAACTCCCATGTATCTCCACTTGCTTCATTATGAGCTTGCTTCTCCTGCAATGACAGAAACACACAGGCCAGGATTTTCCGGTCCCGCCAGTGGCTGCCATCGTCTTGGACAGGACGGAAACATTTGGAGAGCGGCCAAGAGTCAACTTTTGGTTTCTCTCCAAGTTGTCCAGTCCCACCCATGACAATTCCCATTGCTGGTGGGACCGGAAAATCCCACCCACAGTCACGCTTGTCTCATGGTCCAGCTGTGCTTATCAGTCTGTGTTACTTAAATGTCCAAAATCATGTCATGTGGATATCAGTTGCAAATAACTATTCAGTCTTGTCATTGCAGCAATCGGACTGACCATGATCTCTATGGCTCACTGTGCACAGTGCTCATTCATTGGTCATTCCCTATGCATGGGTCAGCCACTTTGCCTCTCAGGAGCATCATGTGAGGCTTACAGGGCTGTTACTTTGCCATCACAAATGCCTCTCACCATGCCAGGCTTCACAAGGTCATTGAATCACTTCCAGCACTGCACCCATGTTCATGCGACCATCCCCCACTGCTGACTTCCTTGACCATGTCCTGCTTTGTCTTCTTCATGAGGCTAGCTGGCGTCTTCCTCCCTTCACTGGGAACAGAACCTCTCTCTCTGTTCGGTCACCGGCTGAGGAGCACCTCCAGAGAGGTGGCGCTTAAACATGGAGCCAGCATTTCTCTGATTCCAGCCGTTCCTGCACAGGCTCATTCCACTGTTGTACCCACTGCTCTGCCCTCTCTGAGTGCAGCCTGTATGAAAGCTGCAGATTGGTTTTTAAACATGGCTCCCACCCGCCACCTGTAATTGGACGGCTGCCCGCTGGCTGGACTCTAATTGGTTGCATTCCGACCACCTGCATGTGTGACCATGTGACCCACAAATGACCTCTGCGAAGGGCTGTTAACTCATTTGGTAAAATCCAATCCTTGAGAACCTAAGCTGACTTTCCATTGCAGTACTTGGGGAGTACTGCTCAGTCTGATGTGCTGCTTTCGAATGAAAGGTTAAACAAAACTCCTGTCTGCCTTCCCAAGGGGTGTAACCTAGTTTCAAGAAGAGCAGGGTTTTCTCCCTGGCGTTCTTGCCGATATTTATCCCTCATAAATGCCATAAAAAAACCAGATTATTATCACTTTGCTATTTGTGGGAGTTTTCTGTGCATAAATTGGCCATCACATTTTCAACATTAGATTTCTAAAGTGCTTCATTGCCTGTAAAGTGCTTTGGGGCACCCTGAGGCTGTGAATGGTGCTATTTAAATGCAAGGCATTCTTTTTTAATCTGTTGCGGGCACAGAAGAGTCTTTAAGAAGCAAACTCTAGCTGGAGATTGCAGCAGCAGGATGGGGGAGCATCAGGTAGGTAAGGGATGTTAGACCGGAATTTGTGATCAATAGCGAATGAATAGTACCAGCAATTCCTTCAACTTAAACTTGTCCACAGACTTTCCATGGGGTTTTGCACTGGAACTCGCTGTGATTAGAAATGCAAATCAGCATGGGACACTGTACCGGGGATCTGGGATCTGTGTGAACAGGGCAGTCAACTTAGTATCTCCTCAACCAATCAGACTGAAGAATTCTCACTGAGGCACGCAGGGGGGATCTTCCAGGTACCACGGGGATGGGTTTGAAGGTGGGAACTGGGAGAAAATCAAAATATCCTGGCAATTGGGTCAGTGGTCCTATGTGTTCCTGCCCCCGGGCAATCTTTCTGAAGGGGGCCTTCACCGGCAACTGCCAGGCCAGGCCACTTTTATGAGGGGAAAACCTGCCACAGGATGGCCGACAACCACGGCTGCGGCTTTTGATCAATGTTGCTCCTGTGGGGAGGTAAAAACAGGAGGCTTCACACACCCAGCACCAAAGATCCACCACAACCACGCTGACCAGTTGCTGGCAAGCCACCTCTAGGCATCTGCCAGGTTTTGCCCTCAGCAAGGAGGCCCGTCTGCCGTGAGTAGTCAATTTGAATAATTAACTGCCTATTTGCGGGGCGTCTGCAGGGGTCACCTAGCAGTGGTGGCGAGAGTTTCTTTTTAAAAAAATTCGAATCTTGTCAGAGAGTGCCTCAAGATGGAGGTCATCATCCTGCAGCAGTAGTAGCAGCGCCCTCCTGCCCTATGATTGGGCCTGCAGTCTCAGGAACATGCCCACCATCGTTAATTGGGAGGTGGGTGAGATACCAGCAAGGTCCAGGTCTCTGCCCAGAGTCTGACTCAGGGAAGTTTAAGTTAGATGCTTGAGATCTTGCAGCTGATTTTCTTAACTACAGAGGGCCTATACTCATTGGAATTTAGAAGAATGAGAGGTGATTTTATTGAAACATAAGATTTTGAGGGGGCTTGACAGGGTTGATGTTATAGATGGGAGGATGATTGGTCTCATGGAGGAATATAGAACTGGGGGTGCAGTTTAAAAGTGAGGGGTCTTCCATTTAAGGTGACAGTGATGAGCAATTGCTTCTCTCAGAGGGTTGTTACTCTTTGGAATTATCTTCCACAAACAGTAGCAGAGGCTGGGTCATTGAATCTATTCAAGGGTGAGTTAGACAGATTTTTGATCAACAAGAGAGTTAAGGGTTATGGGAGGGACAGGCAGAAAGTGTAGTTAAGGCCACAATCAGATCAGCCATGATCTTATCAAATGACGGAGCAGGCTCGATGGGCCGAATGGCCTACTCATGCTCCTATTTCTTATTGCAGGGAAGGTTAAATTTTGATGCATAAATGCACTATGACAGCTTCCAGCATTGATGTAGAGAAGCCTCTACATTTGGTCATGCATCATCTGTATATTCAGGGAACAGAAACCCCTGAATAAGTAGCAGAGGGAGTTTCCTGTAGGAGCTCGCAAAGCAACGTGGATGCCATTGATTGGAAACTGTAACCCTGAAAATCTCGATTTCCCTATCTCGCCACTGCCCTTTTCTGATGCTAAATGTGCTGAGTTATCTTGGTTTCCCAAGATAATCTGATGAATGTATGGCCATACTGGAGCCTTACTGATATCACCAAGATCCCAGTGTCTGCCTGAAATAATCCTAAGCCATAAAAGTTGAGTGTGGTGGCCATCTTCACAGACACAGATAAGAACAGACTCCCATTTCTGCAGGCCCTCAAACAGTTGGTGGGAGATCTGACCTATTGCCCTTTTAGAGGAGCTCACAAAAATATCTCTGCAATAAGACCCTATTGCACAGGTAATAAGATCATAAGACATAGGAGCAGAAATTAGGCCATTCGGCCCATCGAGTCTGCTCCGCCATTCAATCATGGCTGATAAGTTTCTCAACCCCATTCTCCCGCCTTCTCCCCGTAATCTTTGATTCCCTTACCAATCAAGAATCTATCTATCTTGGTTGTAAATACACTCAATGACCTGGCCTCCACAGCCTTCTGTGGCAATGAATTCCATAGATTCACCACTCTCTGGCTAAAGAAGTTTCTCCTCATCTCTGTTCTAAAAGGTCTTCCCTTTATTCTGAGGCTGTGCCCTCGGGTCCTAGTCTCTCCTATTAATGGAAACATCTTCCCCACGTCCACTCTATCCAGGCCTTTCAGTATTCTGTAAGTTTCAATCAGATCCCCCCTCATCCTTCTAAACTCCATTGAGTATAGACCCAGAGTCCTCAAATGTTCCTCATATGTTAAAAGCCTGTTCATTCCTGGGATCATTCTCGTGAACCTCCTCTGGACCCTCTCCAGGGCCAGCACATCCTTCCTGAGATACGGGGCCCAAAATTGCTCACAATATTCTAAATGTGGTCTGACCAGAGCCTTATAAAGCCTCAGCAGCACATCCCTGCTTTTATATTCTAGTCCTCTCAAAATAAATGCCAACATTGCATTTGCCTTCCTAACTACTGCGTCAACCTACAAGTTAACCTTAAGAGAATCATGGACTAGGACTCCCAAGTCCCTTTGCACTCCAGATTTCTGAATTCTCTCCCCATTTAGAAAATAGTCTATGCCTCTATTCTTCCTACCAAAGTGCATGACCTCACACTTCCCCATGTTGTATTCCATCTGCCACTTATTTACCCATTCTCCTAACCTGTCCAAATCCTTCTGCAGCCTCCCCACCTCCTCAATACTACCTGTCCCTCCACCTATCTTTGTATCATCTGCAAACTTAGCCAGGTTGCACTCAGTTCCTTCATCTAGATCATTAATGTATAAAGTGAAAAGTTGTAGTCCCAACACTGACCCCTGCGGAACTCCACTAGTCACCGGCTGCCTGAAAAGGACCTGAAAAGGATCCTGAGAAGGACCCCCTTATCCCCATTCTCTGCCTCCTGCCAAACAGCCAATCTTCTATCGATGCTAGTACCTTGCCTCTAACACCATGGGCTCTTATCTTACTGAGCAGCCTCCTGTGCGACACCTTGTCAAAGGCCTTCTGGAAGTCCAAGTAGATAACATCCATTGGCTCTCCTTTGTCTAACCTACTCGTCACCTCCTCAAAGAATTCTAACAGATTTATCAGGCATGACCTCCCCTTGATGAAACCATGCTGACTTTGCCCTATTTTACCATGCACTTCCAAGTATTCTGAAATCTCAACCTTAATAATGGACTCTAAAATCGAGGTCAGGCTAATCGGCCTGTAATTTCCCATCTTTTGCCTCACTCCCTTCTTAAACAGGGGGGTTACATTAGTGATTTTCCAATCCTCTGGGACCCTCCCTGACTCCAGTGATTCCTGAAAGATCACCACTAACGCCTCCACTATCTCTTCAGCTATCTCCTTCAGAAATCTGGGGTGTAATCCATCTGGTCCAGGTGATTTATCCACCTTCAGACCTTTCAGTTTTCCTAGCACCTTCTCCTTGGTAATGGCCACCATACTCACCTCTGCCCCCCGACTCTCTTGAACTTTGGGGATGTTACTCGTGTCTTCCACTGTGAAGACAGACGCAAAGTATCTATTCAGTTCCTCCGCCATTTCTTTGTTCCCCACTACTACTTCTCCAGCGTCATTTTCCAGCAGCCCAATGTCCACTTTTGCCTCTCTCTTACCCTTTATATATCTAAAAAAACTCTTGCAATCTTCTTTTATATTACTGGCTAGTTTACCCTCATATTTAATCTTCTCCCTCCTTATTTCTTTTTTCGTTGTTCTCTGTTGGTCTTTGTAGGCTTCCCAATCCCCTGGTTTCCCACTGCTCTTCGCTGCATTGTATGTTTTCTCTTTAGCTTTTATGCTGTCCCTGACTTCCCTTGTCAGCCATGGTTGCCTTGTCCTCCCTTTAGTTTGCTTCTTCTTCCTAGGGATGAATATTTGCTGTGCCTCCCAAATTACTCCCAGAAACTCCTGCCATTGCTGTTCCACTGTCTTTCCTGCTAGGCTCATCTCCCAGTCAATTCTGGCCAGCTCCTCCCTCATGCCTCTGTAGTTGCCTTTATTCAACTGTAATACCGTTACATCTGATTCCAGCTTTTTCCTCTCAAATTGCCGGGTAAATTCTATCATATTATGGTCGCTTCCTCCTAAGGGTTCCTTCACCTTAAGCTCCCTTATCACAACTGCCTCATTACACATCACTAAATCTAGAATTGCCTGTTCCCTAGTGAGCTCCACCACAAGCTGCTCCAAAAAACCATCTCGTAGACATTCCACAAATTCCTTTTCTTGGGATCCACTACCAACCTGATTTTCCCAGTCTACCTGCATAGTGAAATCCCCCATGATCACTGTAGCCTTGCCTTTCTTACACACCTTTTCTATCTCCTGGTGTATCTTGTGCCCCACATCCTGACAACTGTTCGGAGGCCTGTACATAACTCCCATTATGGTTTTTTTACCTTTGCGGTTCCTCAACTCTACCCACACAGATTCTACATCAACTGACCCTACATCATTTCTTGCTATCGATTTAATTTCATTTCTTACTAACAAAGCAACCCCACCCCCTCTGCCAACCTGCCTATCTTTTCGATAGGATATATATCCTTGGATATTTAGCTTCCAGTCCTTATCCCCTTGCA
The DNA here is from genome assembly GCF_964194155.1 of Cetorhinus maximus. Taxonomy (NCBI): domain Eukaryota; kingdom Metazoa; phylum Chordata; class Chondrichthyes; order Lamniformes; family Cetorhinidae; genus Cetorhinus; species Cetorhinus maximus. The sequence goes on from NC_135884.1 coordinate 119,835,976, forward strand.
GCCATGTCTCCGTAATGCCCACCACATCATAGCTGTCAATTTCAATCTGCGCCACAAGCTCTTTTACCTTATTTCGTATACTGCGTGCATTCAGATACAACACCTTCAGTCCTGTATTTCCCGTCCCCTTTCTCATTGTCGTCCCTTTATCCGATGTGCTTGAAGTTAGATTCCTAGCCCTTTCCAAACACTCTGTCTTATTTTGTGTTCTGGAGACTTTAATAGCCTCTCCTGGGCTCTCCTTTCTTTTCAGTTTTTTAATAAGTTTCCATGAAGTTGAATCCATCTCCCCACACGCTAACCTGCTGCTTTGTTTCCCTGTATTACCTATATTACCTGTGCAATCTAATGGGTGATAATACCAGAAGGGGTGCATCTTCTTTAAATGCTGCCTGCCTGACTCTCCATTTTCCTATCCTGCGCTGTTTCTCTTCTTTAATTATACTAGTGTACACAGGATATGTCCATAGGGAATACCATTATGTGCTCCTGAGAAGCTCTCATTGTGGGCTGGGGATAACTCCCCCTGGTAATCCTGCACTCTCAGATGCGGTGAGAGGCAGGTTCAGGTCTATATAGCCAGAATAGTAAAGCAGAATGCAGCAAGAAGTAATTCCCAGCTGAGGAAATTGCTAATGAAACTCTCCATATTCACCAGGCTCAGGAACTTCTCATTTCCATCCACCTTAGCTGAACCTGGCAAAAACAGCCGCACCTTATAATTCTCAGCCTAACTTAGCTTGAGTGCTTTGCAAGAGTAAAAGCCATTTCCCTTCACTATAATTTTTTTAAATGAAGTCACTGGGGACTCAGCAGAAAGGGCCAAAATACACAAGAAAATTTGGAGGAGTTTGAAGAGGAGGCTGGAAAATCAGTGAAGAAGAGGCTGGGAAGTCAACAAACTGAGCTTTTGTCCCATTTTGCTGTCATAAGAAGTCACTTGCCCTGATTATGTGCTGAAATTATGCCAAAAGCGGTGTGGAAGTTCTCCCTCATTGTCACTCATCATTCTGGGATTTAGTTGGGAGAACAGGTAGTGGTAGTGTTCACCGTGATTTCACGCTGGTGGGCCAATTAAGGCCCACTCAGTGTAGAATGCGAGTGGTGGGTGGGGGGGAAGAGGGCGAGCAGGCCTAGTGCAATCTTCGCACATGTGCGCAAAAGTGCGCTTCAATCTCCCTGAGGCATGGTTTAAAAATAATAATAAAGGGAATAAAAATTGTCATAAAACATGTCCCCTCATGTGACTCTGTCGCATGAGGTGGGATATGTTTTTAATTCAAAAATAAAAATTTTTATTTGATGTTTATTTGCTTTAGGAAACCTCATCCCGCTCGTGGATGCAGTTTCCTAAAAAATGTAAAGGCTGCTTGGCCTTTTCGCCTGCCCGCCAACCGTTAGGTTGGACGGGCAGCGTAAATTTGAATTTAATTAGCTTCTTAATGGCCTTCATAGGCCTTTTAATTGTCGGCGGGCGCGCTGCCGACTCTGGCGCACGCCCGCTGAACGAAATATCGCGAGATGATGCGCGATGATGTCGGGACGCCCGCCAGACGTCATCGCACATCATTTTGCACTCACGCGTGTCGGGTGCACGCCCGTACACCGAGCGTAACATTCTGCTCATAGAAACTGGAGTCTCTCTTCATAGATCTAAGGTATAAAATATACAACAGTAATGACCCCAGTTTTTTGGTAGCCAAGTTAGGTTAGGGTGTAGTATAGGGTGCCTGATTTGCCTGTTATGTTTTGGATATAGGACATCAATCCTCTGGTGGCCCAGTGAGAAGCTCCTGTGTTCCATTTTCCTCTTAAACAGTCTGCATACTCAGGGAGATCAATCTCATTCTGGTAACTCTGTACTTGCCTGATATGTTTTGGGAATTGTATTCATGCTGCCCATAGTTCAAAGGTAAAGCCCCATGCAGAAACCAAAATATCTAACCCTACATTGGAAAATGAGGAACTTGCATCAAATGAGAACTCTGAACCTGAAGACGCAAAAGTAATCCAAAATTTGGGAAGCCAGGACAATTTATAATCTGACCATTTCCCAGTACTTTCAATTGGTCTGCCCATTAAAATGTGAGGCAGGTCTACCAATGATCATTGGAGGAGGAAGTTCAAGTAGTGATGGTTCACGGTGCAAAATGGCACAATCGCAAAAATTGGCCAGATTGGAATTGGACCTCAATCCTCATTTGCATGAAACTAGTGAGCTGAGGGTGCCATTGTGCCATCCTACTGCAGCTTGCCAGCTATGGTCTTAGGATTGCCAGCTGGGTCCAGTTTCAAGCTGGCTTGCTAGTAGGTCATAGGATAGGGGTAGGTGACACAGAGTAGGGGCTGGAGTGCAGGTGAGCCTAGGTTTGCATCAACCCACAGTATCTATGTGTCACCAAGAAGATACCTGCTGCTCTTCCTAACTCTGGAGAAACTAAATTACAAATAAGATTCCATGTTTCTTTTGTGGCAGCCTCCAGTGGCCTACTGATTAAGCTGTTGAAGACCTGAAACAACTGGGCCCAGTTTTTATCGGGGCCTAAGCTGACATTGGGGACCTTGGCAAGTATGCATGTGGACACCTCAAATGAGAACAGGGTTAGGCTCAGTGAGAATGCCCCTCTTATCGGATAGTCTTCAAGCTCAGTGAACAGGTAGAATTGTTAAACCGCACATCCTGCATGGTGTCAGTATGAGCATCTCTGAGAAATACTATCACTGTTTTTAATGGCCTCTGGTTACTGGGTCTAACTGCGCACTGCATAGAGGTGCCCATAGGCTCCATGATAACTGCAGTGACTCAATATCATGCATGAGTGTTAGACACTGTTCAACATGTTGCACAGCTCCCTTGACAGAGAATCCACTCTCCCTGGCAGTTCATAGTGCACAGCTAATATTCACCTTTTGAAGTTTTGGTACTAGAAGCCATCATCTTCTACCCTTTACAGCAGGGCTAAGAAATGAACTCATCCTCTGATAAGCTATGTTCTAAACCATCCTCTCTTCCTTCCCTTGTCAGAACACACTTATGCTCAGTGAATCACCCAGTGTTGACCCCTCTGAGGCACTGGTAACTGGGTGCCAGTTCCTGATCTGGTGCTTGCTATGTAAGAATGAGTTGACAATGCATTCGCTTGTTGCAGTTTCTTCCTCCACTACTGCCAATGGGGCTTGGGTCTTTGTCAGGATCTGGCAAGAATAGATAGAAAAAATAATAGTAGCTAGAGACAGTGATATGTTCTTGCAGAAGAGTGGTTGCTCAATGAAACACTAGGTTGTGATACAGTTTGAGTGAATTGGGATTGTTAACAGATATGTGATATGTAGAGCCAAATATCCAATGGCATTATTCCATCCTAATTTACTTGTCTAAGTCTGCTGAGGGA